>NC_089224.1:38847698-39155051 GCF_963924675.1 Phocoena phocoena | reverse complement strand
AGCACATTTTTTAAAGCCATTGATCACTAAATACGGAGGAACACTGGAAAAGCAAGATATGTCTTGAAGATGGTATTTCGTGTTTCAAAACATCAAATCTGAAGAACAATTCTCAGAGTTGTTAACTTTATGCAAACAGATATTCAGTCTACTGGCTCATAATATTAATGTTTTCTCATGAATGAATGTTCAATGGACAAAATAAATAAGTTGCATGTGACCACTATAGAGCTACGTTACAATGTAAATAGAAGGTTGACTGTAACGGCAAGAATTTTTTAAAGCAAATTGTGCAAAATATGGAACTGTTAAGAAGAGCCAGATCTCAGGGAAATGGTATTACAAAAAAGGTATGCAATTTAGATACACAGCTAAACAACAAGTGGTGTTTTTAATAGAACTACATCCCATACAAGATTTTTAAATCTCTGTGTATATATACACAGGCAAATTAGAAATAATTCTAATTTAACTGGGTATCCTGTATCCTATTTGCTAAATCTGGCAACCCCAGCTGGGGAGTGTGACCAACTAGGAAACATTTTAATGTTGTTTCTTGGATTGGGTTTCACAGATTGAGAGCATGGTATAATTCAAATCTCAGGACTCCATGAGAGAAGAGCCATTGATACTAATTATTAAGGAAGATTATTCATTTTAAGAATATTAATTTTTTCCACCAAGTTCCAAGAGAGATAGACAGCTTTTTTGGTTTGTTCATTTGGTAAGCATTCCTATCAGTTGAAGACTGTCATTTTTGAGTACCTGACTTAATGTGTGTGTGTGGGGACGGGAGGGGTCTCAGCTTCAGATCATACACTTGTCAAGTTCAAGTCCTATTCCGTAGTGGAGTTGATACCAGTGAAGCTTGGAAGTTTCTGGGTTAGACACACTTCCAAGGCAGCTTTGGCTTCTGAGTAGATTTTCTACTTTTATTGTATTATTTACCTTTTGTGAGGAGTTTTGTTGTGGTGGTGGTTCTGGAGGACTTCCTTTACATTCTTGTGAACTCAGTGATGCTTTTCAAAGTTTGTTGGCTCTAATTTACCCAGCATTTAGGTGTTTTGTGGTAGGAGAGGGTTTGAATTTCAGAATATCTGATCTTGTTAAATTGCAGCCATTGACATTTTATAAAGTCCATTTCTAAACACTGAATTAAAATTGAGCTTCCTAGTAAATTTTAAAACACATCTCCTGTGAAACACTTTTGGGGATTTCTTGTAAGTTTAAAATTGATTTTAATATTTCTCGGAGCAAGGCATGAACATTCTTTTAGAAGTCGTGTTAAGGAGTCAATAAGTTCTATAAGTCTTAAAAAGAGCCACCTCTTAACTGCATATCCTTTCTTCCACATGCCCTGCCTCACAGAAACAAACATTTTACCCTTTCTATTGGCCCTGTGCCATTCATTTATTCATAATATACCACGTGATCCAACAGAACTGTGCTCCGTTAAGGTGAGAATTGGATCTTCCACTTACATTAGCATCTTTCCTATCTTTTGTAGAGTTTGACTTGCTTGGAGGGATGGGTATCCATAATTATTAACAACTACTAATTATATTCTCTGCTTCAGGCACAATCTCTATTACTTCTATTAGACTGCATGTTTCCTCAGCAGATCAAGAATTCAGTCAATTTTGAGGCCAGATTATGCAATAATTACATGGTCTTCTACTTCCTAGTCAAGAAGAAGAATGATAGTAAAGCTTGTTTATTAAGCACCTACTATGTGCTCAGCTCAGAAATGCTTTATAAATATCACTACTAATCCCCACGCACAACAGCCTTACAGAGAAGGTATTTTATGCTTGTTTGGTAAATGAGGATGCTCTGGTTATGTGTAGTGGTCATTTCTTTATGTTTCTTCCCAGGTCATGATGATATTTTTAACTGACCTCTCACTCCCTTTGGGTGGTCCTCTTTTGTCCTCCAAATATGTTTTACAAAATAGACCAAATTGTTCTGGAGACATAGAAGGATAAAACAGATATACCACCATAGTTGCCTGAATTTCTAAATTTCTAGTGTCTTTTCATTTTCTGGTAAGAGGTCTCACTACTGCTATGGGGTTCCATAAGATACCCTGAATCTTGACAACTTCTCTTACAAGCTATGCCTTGAAAGGAATGTATACCTTTTAATCAAAAACTAATATTAACTTGCTCAGGATCATATGACCAGGAAGTAACAGGGTCAGGATTTAAGCCCAGTTCTCTGTGACTCCAAAGCCAGTGTTGTACCATTGTAATATATATTCACTTCAAGGTGCTGCAGCTCAAATTCCTAAAATTCACATATTTGATCCCAATGAAAGCTACATTTTTAAAAAGTATATTAAAAAAGTTAACCAGCTGCTAACATAACTTTCAAATTTCTAGAAGGAAATTTAAATTTTCGGAGAATATGAATCACCACAGATAGCCTGTTTAAACGCCTACTAGCATGGTTGATGTTAACAATGAACTCTAAAATTTTAATGTTAAAAAAAATAGGTAGTAAAATCAACACGGTAGATGTATCGAATTAGAAAGCACAAAAATACCCATGTTACAGTTTTACACTGATAACACCTGTAGGTAGAAATGAAATTGTGTTTGTGGGTGTGTGTAAAAAAAGTAAAATCAATTTCATAGTCTAAACTACAGGTTATTTAAAGGAAACATATATTGAAAAGACATTTAAGGTGATCTCTAGATAAGAGCACAATTGTTTTTCTGTTCTCTTGCTAAATAATGAACTATTTATAATTAACCAACTCATATTTAACCTAAGTGTGTAGCTTAGATTTTATTTCTCCAAAATTATCATCAATCACGGTTCATTACCTTTAAATCTTCACATTTGGTTCAAAGCTTCTTTCTTTCTTTAATCCTCCACTAAGTCAAACTGCTTACAAATACATTTTACAAGAAATCCATACTAAAGGAATGACAACTTGTACTTTTCATTTGTGCTTAAGCTTGCCTTGTTCTGTAACTGCTATTTTGAAGTAATGGTTATACATTCTCAGTTATCTGATACAGAGAGGACCTGTTTACAAAGTACAGAAGAACAGTGTACAAGATACACCATTTCACAACTGTGTAATTACACCAACCAAAGCTTAAGTTAATGAGTTTCCTAAATGGCTTAGGAAGAGAGATCACAGTATGAAAAGCATGGTTTGAAAGGGATGGAGATTATCTAGTCCATCAGAGCTCCATCTAAACTATTCCAGAAAGATAGTTTTACACCCTATTTTCAAAAACTGTCCAAGAAAAAGATTCCAAGTTAAAATGTGTATGAACAAATAATCCCCCAAATGATTCTATTACTGATTTTTCATGTGTGAAATGGCACTGGAGACGTGGCTTATGAATCTGAAATGACATTTGAGCCAGTTATTTTCTTGAAAATGTACGGTTTCATGTGAAGAGTCCCTATTAAGAAATTCTAAGGGTAAAGTCACAGAGCCATTGCCTGAAAACTTGCCTAACCCCATCAAGATTTGAATGCATATTCGTAAGCATTCAGTCACCACTGGTTCTCAGAAATCAATCACCCCACTGTTACTCTGCGAATACTCACTTGGTCTCAGGTTTCATATTCATCAATTAGAACAGGTGAGGAAAATTCCCAATGTTATGGAAAAGTGGATATTAAGTGAATATCACCCAATATTAAGGAGATGTGCCAATTCTGAGAAAGAAATACAGAATATCACTCTTCACTGTTTTCCTAGAGTATATGTTGAACTCAGCCTTTTCAATCTAATGCCCATCTTTCCCTCATCCCACCTCCATATTGTGGGTGTTTATCTGGATAGCTTTCTGGATAGCTTTACTTAGGAAATTGCTTTACTAAGATGATGTTTTCCTCTTCCCAACATTGCAAATGTTTGTGTCTGGCCACCAAGAAACCTTTTTCCAGCCTGGCCATCCTATTAATATGTAAAATGTAGTTAATGTCTCAGGGTTTAAAGAATCAGTTTCAGTCTGTATTCTTTGCTCTATAATCTTCTACTTGATAGTGTTTGCAGCACTTGTCACACTAAATACCAACAGTGGGCATTCAGTAATTACTTGTTAGTTATGATAAATAAAACAAGCAAGATTTATCTTCAGGGAAATAAGCAATACTTCATGTAGTATGAAGAGAAGATGTACTACAGTAATCTAATCTGTAAACTCTATTTCAAGGACCCAGAGGCTGAATTTACTGAATTACCAAAGGCTGATATAAGATAGGCAAGATTCCCCAGTATTATTGTGAACCGTACTCCTTGGAGGTGTGGAAGGCCATGCCTGGGTACAAATTTCATCTGTAAGCAACTGGCTTTTGGTAAGTACAGCTTAATGGAGACAAAGGCTGAAAAATAAGAATACAAGTCCTGTGATACAGCAGTTTGAGAGTCTCAAACTCAGATTTAATTCCTGGAATGGATTTTGTTCCTGGAATGGGAAAGCAATCAGAAAATGCAAGAGTCACGAAAGGAACCATTAGCAGAGCTGAACAGTCACTCAAACCTTACATCTTGGGAACCCTAATGCCATCATAAAAGCCAAACTCCCAACTGGACATGTGGGAGTCTCTGCAAAAATCAGACCGAGAATTAATCAAGGCCACAAATGGCTTTCACCTTAAACAATGCTATGCCTCAAAAGCAACACTAGGAACAGAGTTTTAGGAGTACAGGGCTCTTCTGCTTACACATCACTGATATGAGATGCAGCTATTTATCAAGAAGCCCAAATTCAAAACCACACAGTGGAAGAACTTTTGCCAAAACAATAAGATATTGCATAGTCGTAAAAGCATAGGTTCCAAAAGCTAGTTTGTTGGGGCTTGAAAGCTGTGAAACTATTTTGGATTTTTTAATAGCTCCTTAGTTAAGAACGAACAGATAGTTCCAAAAGGTAGTAAACACCATCAACAAAATACTGCACAGAAAAGGTCTTATGTACAGCTTACATCCATTCACACTTTCTCCTCTGAAAACTGGAATACCCTGGCTCCAAGTATTCTCACTTGAAAAAAGAGAACTCAGATGGACTTATACATCAATGGGGAGATGCACTCACCTTGGGTAAAGACAGAACTAAAAGAAAAGTTTTATCAAGCAAACAAGGAAACTAGTAATATGGCTCATTTTAAAAGATGACTTCTAGACTCAGTGGAAAGGAAAGGTGCCCAGGAGCCTGCCAGGAGCACAGCAGGGTGGCTGGGCAGTAGGGAGTACAGCTCAGTTCTGCTGCCAGTTCAGTGGTGGTGTCTAGCCCGGCAGCCAGGTGCGTGATGTAAATACAAGCTACCCCCGTTCTCATCCTCCTCCAGATGGTGGAGTCTTTGGCTGCCCCACCTGTGGACTCTAGGAGTACATAATTAAATTCCTGGCTATCCTAGACTTCAATGGGCAAAGTATTCAGTCTCTCTTCATAAGTCCAGGCTTAAGGGAATTCTACTTTGGTCTGTTTCTTCACAGTGGTGTAGAGGATGAACATATAACAAAACCAGCATCTTGTAGCCTTGATCCTAAAAGGATTAAGAGCAAAGTTTGTCCTCAGTAACATCTTTTATGAATAGGACCTTCCACCAAAGCTCAGGGACAGGTTGTCAAAACAATTGAGGTTTTCAACAAAGTGTTGTCAGATATGCTGGTATGTGAATAGTCGTTGCTACTTCTGTTATACAAATTATACAACGAGCTTATTTGAAGTTGCTGTAAGTTTTCCTTCTTCTTTGGAAGCGGTGATATCGGAACCTTTGCAGCGAGGCTCGTTTTGTTTCATAGGCCTGCCTGGCACTTGTCTGTGAGGCCCTGAACCTTGGCCTCTGTCAACAGCTTCTCCATTTCCTCGTGGCTCTCAGGCAATGAGACTGCTGCATCATAAAGGCAGTTGAGTATCTTACGTAAGTGATTCCTGCATTGTTTATTTGCATTATAGAACATATTTCTTTTAGTGTCAAAGTATAATCCATATCTAATAGTGAATAGTATTTTTGCAAACTGCAAAAACAAACCCATCGATGAGTTCATTAGTCTTAAATAACTAGGTAACTGGTGTTTTAGATGCTCTGTGTCGTGTAAAAATCCTTGGTGACTTGTTAAATACATGTTTAAAATGTTTTAATCACATCAGTAAAAAGTTGCTTGGTGTTTTTGTATGAATGGAGAACAGATTTTTTTGTTATTTTACACTATTTCAAATAACGAAATATCTGACACGTTTTCAGAAGTAAATTAGATTTAAATAATAAAGGAAGCTTATTGTTTAAGCTGTTTTCTCCTCAGAATATACAGTAGGTCAGCGTGGGCTACAAAACAAGGAGCTGTGTAACGCAGTTCTCCAGGGAAGTGGGTTTAATGACCTAAATAATAACAAATGGTAATTAGCATACTAGCCATCTGTGGATAAATACATGCTTTTGAAGTGCTTAAGGGCACTAGAGCAGCCTGTTCACTTAACTAGTTTAAAGATTCCCTCCCAAAGCCTTGTTTGTACCACTAATTTATACCCTATATGGAAAAAGGAAGAATTTCAGATATAAAGATAACATGATTTTAGGCCACACATTTCACAGAGTGGATCCTAAACCCATGGATTACCATAATGGAAATAGGAAAATTTAAAAGAATGAAAAATAAAGCTGAATAATTTGGACTCCAAAGTAGAATATGGCTGTTCTCTGCAAACAGATCCCTTGGAGCTTGTTGAGCTTTCTGGATAAGGAAATTACATGCAGTACGTTTTATTTACTTGGGCATGGCAGTACCTAGGGGGGCACGCATTTTCATATTTTCTCCTAATGTATTGAACTATATGCTTTGTAGCAGACCTCAGAGAGCTGGCAGAGCGGAAAGCCAAGGTTAGTTGTACAATCCTTTTTGTGACAGCAACACAGTGTGAAAAGACATCTGTGTTGACATTGCCAAGTGTGTGCTACATGATCAAACCCTTCATAGTTAAGCTTACTCCCAGAAGACATAGATTTCTCAACACAATAAGTAGCCAGGTGCCCACAAACCCTGAGATCCTAAAAATTCTGGCCAAGTTGATTTAATTCTGTGGTCTCCTGCTGAAAATTGTGTTGATTCACATTCGTGGCATGATGACGGGGGACTGGAGGAGGGGAGGGCATCGGGGTGAATAGGGCTTGATGTGTTTGCTCTCCAATCAGTGTTACTCAATCAGTGTGCGTAACAATTAGCATCTTACTAGGGTGTTTGCTTTCTTCTCTTTTCGTACTGCATAATTTGGTACTTTATTATATCACCTCATGTTCTTTAGCTGCTTCATGTAGCATTCATTTGGAAGTCACTTCTCAGAAAAACTGAAAAAGAAAACTCTAGCCGAGAAGAGGAAGTTATCTATGGAAAAGCCAAGTCCTCATTCATAGCTACTCACATTCTAACTTTATGCAAAAATCTATCAAGTCCGCTTTGTCTGTCTGTACCAGGTTAGAAGCAGCAAAACGGAAGAACCCATAATGTGTTACATAAGGCGAGTGGAAAAGGCATGTTGAGAGTAGCAAATAATAACAGCCAACAGGGTAGGAAGAGATAAATAAGTTATACAACTTGGGTAGCAAAACTTTATAGGCAAACATTTTCTCAGGTTGCATTCTTAAGAAACGGATCCTTAAATAATGATTCAAGTGCAAGAAATTATGAAGAAAAGAGCAAAGAAAAGAGGAAGCAAAACAGGAAGGGTAAAAAACCGAGAAAAGGTGTAACTGCACCTAAAATTCCAGCCTCAGCCTCACCCCACGAGAAGCTACGTAGAATACATTGCACCTCAGCGTCTGGCCTATCTCGAGGCCAAAAACCTTGGCTTTTTTGTTTCTTCTTAGTCATTTACTGGTCTAGGGCCATGAGGGCTGGATGGCATAAGGGGGAATTATCCTGTGTTCCAGCAGACAGCACACAGAAGCAGCAGGATGGGCTCACAGCACCAGTAAAAGGGGGTCTGGTTAGGTCATCAGTTACATCCATCTCCATATGCCTGAGGCATTTAATGTCTCTACCAATCATTGAGGTCAAGAATTGTTCCTTGTTCAATATCAAAATCAGAGGTCTATGTGCAATAAAAATCATTTAGTTTCATAATGAGGAGGCTGAGTTAATTTAACTCAATAAATGCTCACCCCTACTTCTGGGCTCAAAATAACAAAGGATGTACAGTAGAAAGACCACAGGATTCAGGAATTACAGGTTCAAGTCCTTCTCTACTGCCATTGGATACCTATATGATCTTAATGTCTGTCCTTAGTTTACTTTGTTGATATGAATGGCTTCTTTATACCCCAATTCAACAAATCCTATACATCCCTCTAAAAAAAAAAAAAACCCACAATCAAGTGTCAAAGTGAGAGAGCAGTTGAAAAGTCCTGCTGCCAAACAGAAAATACTAAATAAATATCAACTGAAAACAAAAACATAAATAGATTCAGCCAATATTACATTTGGCTGTTAATGACAAAGACCCTGATGTGGTAAAGGGCCATTTATCAAGAGCCTAATGTATTTTCAGACACAATATTATATGTTTTCTTAAATTTCTGAGATTATCCATAAACATATCAAGTTGCGAGCTTATAATGTAGTCATTTTTTTCTAATAGTTTAACTATGTATACTATTAACATGAGTGATTGTTATTTCGATTGTCTGTATACTTAAAATGTGTCAGTACTTAGAGTTTATAATTTTCCAGAGAAGAGTAAATAAATCCAGTTAAGGTATACTTTATAAATGTTTTAGTTTTAGGGTTTCATTTAAAAATTGGGGGGTGGGTTCTAGGGAGTTGTGTAGAAAAAACCCTTCCTTTTCTAATGTATTTGTCAGCATTTTTAGAAAGATCCATATTTAGATTTTTGAAGGCAATCCTGTATCTGCATACAGACAGCTGAAATGACAATTTTAAAACAACAAACCCTAATCCCTAGTGACTGTACATCTGTGTCACGAAACAATCACATAATCTGGCATGATTAAAAGGTTTGCTGATCAGAGCTCTACAGCTGAGAGCCAAATACGGCAAAGTATGATCTAGTTTTCTCCTTCACAAATGCAAATAAAGACTGGCACACAGACCAGAGAAAGCAGTTGTTCTTACACAATTTAGGTCCATACAATTTTGGTTGAAGAAAACGTCCAGTAGCAATAATTTCTTTGAAAATTCAAGTTTTCAGGCATACACCATTAAGGCAAAGTTTCCGATTTTATAAATATGTGCTCAAAATGAAAACACAGGATGTCATGTTTTACATAACCTGGAAAAATACTTTAAACACCGTTATCCTCTACATCAAATTAATAATGAAAGTCTACATGAAATTAGAAAAAAAATGATGACTAGTATTTTAAGTAACCATTCAATAATAATACTGATGATGTAAAGATATTTGCCTGCTTGTAAATATTTTCCAGAAAGTAATACTGTCTTTGTCCTTGTCTCTATAGTATCTAGCCCTAGTCCCTGGCCCACAATTAGCATTCATTCAAGATTTTTAGTTGAATGGATGAATGTCGTTTGAATGGGTAAAGAAATTCACAAACATGAAATGATTGTCGAGAAAATAATTCTAGGAATCATAGCAACTTCTGGCCTAACGTCTACAGAATACTAGAAGATGCAACCACATTAATATAAATATTCCACTGGACCAAGGAGGAAATATATTTTAGCGTGACAATTATTTTTTAAAGATACAATTCATATTGTCATATATGCCTGATTATAAATCTTGCATTCCCTTCCACAACTGTCTCCTCTGAAAAAGCAAAATACACTAAGGATGGAATTCTGATGTCAAAATATCTGTCACTAACCCAGATATTTTCTTACTTGCTGCAGATATGGCAGCGACTTTGGATCAGGCTCAGACCACACAGGATACCGTTATTTGAATTTGTTCTTTGGCACAGCTCCTGGGTTTTTGTTTTTTGTTTTTTTTTTTGCGGTACGCGGGCCTCTCACCACTGTGGCCTCTCCCTTTGCGGAGCACAGGCTCCAGACGCGCAGGCCCAGCGGCCATGGCTCACGGGCCCAGCTGCTCCGTGGCACGTGGGATCCTCCCGGACTGGGGCACGAACCCGCGGCTCTCGCATCGGCAGGCGGACCCCCAACCACTGCGCCACCAGGGAAGCCCTCTTGGTAATTTTGATGTATCCCAGCAATGTCCCCAACAGCAAAGCTGAAAAGTCCTGCTGTCTGTATTTTTATTGAGATGTTGACTATAATAGAGACCGTTTGGTTAGAATCACCTGCACCTACTAAGGCTCTGGGTTTGAATTCTTTCTTCTTTCTATTTTTCTCCACCTCTTCCTTTTACTCTATTTAATCTTTTTTTTTTCCCTTGAATTTCATCCTTGGAGTTTTCATCCTGAAGATTTCCATTTTTGAATATGAAACCATGCAAGTTCTGTATCTTTTCCAATATGACTTTCTATATGTAACTAACTAAATTCCAAGTGGCAGGACAGACTGCCTAACAAAGTGACACATATTCATTCTGGTCACTGCAAAGCTCAACTGTTCCAAATGTATGCTTAGGCACTACAATGTTAGGTGGAGGGGGGGGCAAATACATAAAGGGGGCACTGAAAGTCACAGTACCCCTGTAATTCAAAAGCACCTTCTAAATTAACTGTGCCCCGACAACTGTGTTTCTCATGAGTTAAGGAAACCTAATCTTTGTTCTTCATAGGAGCTCCAGTTCAACTTGGATTATCTTTCAGGGAGATAAATCTCCTGAGGAAGGTCCAAATGACATTTTATTTTAAATTAAGATTAGAAACAATGACATTTTATACTCCTAATCATGTGTTTTTCAATAGATAATTATAAAGGACACCATGGTTTTAACATTTAGCTTATTTTCAGAAGATTAAAAAGGGTAGGAAGCATTTTTACTTAACAATGGTAGCACTTAGAGACAAAGAATTTTATCTGAAATCTAGTATCACTGTTGTAATTTTTGCTAAAACATTAATCTGCAGTGAGCATTCATGGAGAATTATTTCTTTGAAACAGCATCTCTGAAATCCTCAAATACATCTAGTTTGATAATACTGTATTTATATACATGTCTGTCATTCACAATTCTAATGAACCAACAGGTGTATGTATATACAAAGAGACATAATATGCAAGAATGAGAGACATTTATTATTTGTCAGGTATAAGTAATGTTAGCTATCACTGGAACACTTTATATGTGCCAGATACTGTGCTAAGTGTTTTTACACACACGTAGGTAATCACAGCTTTTATCCCCATTTTATATATGAGGGAACTGAGATGTGGATATGCTATGTGGTGGAATTAGGGATTCAAATTGAGGGATGCCTGAATCCAAAAACTTATTTTTAAGTCACTAAACTTGCACTGTATAATATGATAGCTACCCATCACACAAGGCTGTTGAGGAATTGAAATGTGACTAGTATATATTGACATGCGCTGTAAGTATAAAATGCACACTGGATTTCAAGCATTAGTATGAGAATAAGAAATATATAATACATATTTTTTCTTACAGATTAGATGTTGAAATGATATTTTGTCTATACTGGTTTAAAGAAAATATATTATCTAAATTACTTTCACCTGCTTCTTTTTTCTTTTCAGTGGGGTTACTAGCCATTATAAGTTGATTGACATGTACACAGTGCTATGTTTAAAATAGATAACCAACAAGAACCTACTGTAAAAAAATTAATTAATGAAAAAATAAATAAATTACATATGGAGTTCTCATTTGTGGCTTCACTATATTTCTACTGGATCACGTTGCACTAAACTACAATATATAGGCTCCATTTTTCTTTGACAAATTAGGGAAAGACTCAGAACTGTTAACATCCTGCTTAGTGGGCCTTTACCTCTTACTCATGTTTGCATCTCTATCATGGCAGAATTTATTTCTTCACTTTAATGTTATTTATATTGTATAATATAAATCAAAGGTCCTAGAAGTCAGGCTCTGAGTTTTCATCCTACAATACGAAGGAAAAGGGAAAGGAGCTTTAATGTGAATAACAGCCTTTTAGGCTTGATAGCCCTGTCAGCCTCCCCTCCCCATAGGCTGTTCTCACATCACTTAGAATGGAACCAGGAATGCCCTCATCAGGATTGCTCCGGAGTGGACAAACTATAGCTTGTGGCCAAATCCAACCCACCATCTCTTTTTGCAAATTATTTTTTATCTAAACAGTCACACGTATTCATTTAGGTACTGTTGAGTAGTTCTTCCAGAGACCTTTGACCCTCAAATCCTAAAATATTTACTACCTGGACCTTTATAGAAAACACTTGCCAGTCCTGAAGTAGCTGATGCCACCATTTAGAGCTGATCCCTTCCTTTGGCAACTTACATCTTAGGGAACAAACCCACTAGAATTACATTACAATCTGATGAAATAACAAACCCTTTCAAAACTATTTGAAACTCCAATTTGTTTCACATTGTGTTTCAAGGATGCTTACATTTTAATAAGCACTTCTAGAATAAGAACCCTGGAATCCTTACAAGACTTTGTGATTACCTCTCCGTTAAGATACTGGGGCTGAGAAAAAATTTTGTTATGTCCTCTATCCTGACACCAAGCTGAGGCCTAGAAAGTTCAGGATTTCAAGACTTAAAATGGGCATGTCCAAAATAGCTGCTATAATACTTCCAAGAACAGAGAATTCACTCTGGAGAAAATGAAGTATGCTTATGTTCTGGGGAGTGAGCTCTTTAAAGCCACTTTGTTATAGAATAAAGGGTAAAGAAATCAATAGAGATATACTATCATTACTAATGTGACCTGTCAATACAAGACTTTTTGCATTTTTTATTTTATTTTGCACCAGCTGGGTCATTTGAAGGTCATAGTTAATGAGGGAAATTCTCATTTTATTTAACCACATTTGTTTGTGTTGATATAATCAATTGACCTCAATTTTCCTAGATGTGGCAGACCAGGTGAAATTAAAGCTATTCTTAAACAAGGCATACTTTGCACCAAGGCTAGTGAGAAAGGATAAAGAAACATTTACTCCTTACTGATGCTTCCACAACTAGCTATCATCAATGTTTCAAATATCATCTTTTGAGTGAACACCACTGTGACAAGTACTATGCATACACTTACGTAAAAGTGAGCCATAAAACAAGGAAACAGGATAGGAGGATTATAGAAACTTTCAAAGATTTTTATAAAATTGTGCAATGAACTATTTTTTTCTGAGAAGCATTTTTACAAATGAACAAAATATAAATTGAGGTATTTTCTACAAACATATTTGCACTCCATTATTAGAGGCTGCTTATTTGCTCCGAAGGAGAACTAGAACACACTTAGGGGATATCAATTTTAAAATCCAATGAAGGCACTGAAATAGTTGAAGGAAATGTCTAGTGAAATACCTGTCTTGGTAAATAAAAAATATATTTTTTTATTCTGAGAATCTAAGGAACTATATTATTTAAACAATGGTTCTCAAATTTAGCTAAGCACAAAATGGCCAATTTGTGTAAAAAGAAAAATATTAAACTTTTATTTAAAAGCAAGAACATTATTAAGCTTTACTAATATTGAAGCATTAATTGATACGGACACTTTGCTTCATTCCTACAGGTCACTTACCAGAAGAGGTTATCGTGAAGAAAAAGTGAGACTTGTACAATGTAGAGATGTTACCAGTGGTATCCTCTTTCATACATTTGCCTTATCATATTGCAATAGATTGGAGTTTATATGCAATTCATACATTTGTTTTCTTAGTCTGAGTGTTTACAGAGGCCACAGTGTATTTCTCAATTACAAATGATAAAAATAAAACTCAAACTACCCTGAGTAAAATGGCAAACTTCATTTGCTCAGTAACTGGGAAATTTAAGGATGATACTGGCTTGACTCCAATGTATGCCATAAGACTCTCAATCTCTGTCTCTACATTTTCATGCTCTGCATGTCACTATTAGTCTCTTTAAATCACCCTTATTCTCTTGTGCTATAGACAAACTTTCTTCACACAATCAGAAAGATGCCCACTGGCCAACCAACCCTGTACCTTATAGCTACCAATTTTAAAGAGAAAGAGATCAACAAGTTCCCACCTTCCATGTGTCAAATCTAATGGAAGACACTTACTGACTTTAATTTGGTTAAAATAAATGGTGCTGCCCACGAATCTCAGAATATATGAAAATAAAACACCCCAGTAGCATTTCAGCATGTATGTCAAAAATCATGATGTAAAAAGAGAAAAAAATCCAAATGAAAAAGTTTTGCATATATTTATTCAGTCAATAATCTAAGCTGTACACACACAAAATTGGGAATTTGGTAATGGGGATTTACATGCACAAACTACTGAAGTGATATTGTTTTCATTAATTACACTTTTTAATGGCATTCTATAGAAAGAAAGAAAAATGTAGCACTATCTTTCAGATATTCTCATGAGTTCTATGGATTGATTGGGGATATTCCAACACAGGAACTGTTTTCACGAAATTATTTTTTAAGATGATTTATTTAAGAATATACTGACATGGATTTTCTATATGTTTCTTTCTAATTATGAATCTTTCATTAAATTTTTTTTCTTTCTGGAATGGATATTGTTTTCTGGAAAAAAATGAAGAGTTGGAATTTAAAATATATTTTAGAAAATTTCTGTAGTCCCTTCCAATTATTAACACTCCAGGATTCTATACTTTTCCTCTTTTCTTTCTCCCACAATCCTGGCGATGCTTTAAAGATTTAGTGTTTCAGACTAGTTGCATTCCTAAGATTATTCTTCTAATGTAGAGTAAGGAAATAACTCCCCAGGTTAAAATTTTAAACCAGTAAATACAAACCACGTTCTATCTTTCTAAAATTCCCTGGAGAGTCTTCACTGCATGCATTTACACAGGTATTATGTGAGTAAACAGCAGAAGATCCCACTTTTTAAAATATCTGAATTGAGAACCAGGATTTTTGAAATTTAATAGCTCCTTTTGGTCCATGTGAATATCTAATACTTTGTTAAGCTGCTTCCTATACATGAAAAGCATTAAGAGAGTACATCCTATCAGTTCTTACCTCAAGGAAAAATTTTTTCTTTCTTTTTTTTTTGCTTTATTTATTTATTTTTTGTTGTTGCTGTTGTGTGGGTAGTTTTTTTGCTTTATTTTTATTGTTTGAGATTATGAATGCTAATAACTAAACTTATAATGGTAATCATTTCACAATATATGTAAGTCAAACAATTGTGCTGTACACCTTAAGCTTATGCAATGATTAATGTCAACTATATCCCAATAAAACTGGAACAAAAAGATCTAGTATTATTGTGGGACAGGCCTTTCTAAAAATGAAACAACTTTCAACTTTGGTTAGGATTCTCTAAGCTAAAATAAAAAAAATTGTATCATTTTAACTGGTGAGAAGCACATTTTGTAGACAGCTTTTCTTTCAAACCATGGGTGAAATCAATATTTATTTGAATCACTGCTTGCTTTTAAAAATGGAAGAAGCTATAAAAACTTAGGTATTAGGCATATTCAGTTTATAAAGTATGCCATTTAATTTAATTCACATGCACATTCCTTTCTTTAAAAAAGTGGGAAATGTAATATTTTTTTGTACCATATTTTCTTTTTTTTTGGGGGGGGTGGATTTTACTAAAGCATTTGGCCAGGAATATATTATTAAAATAGCTATAATTAGCTTTGATGCTATTTCAAAATTCAAGACAATCACATATGTCTTTAAACCCAAAATATTATTTTTCACTTTTATGAAATGTAAAACATGTAAAATAGCCAGCCAAAGACAAATTTGAAAATCCAGACTGATTAAAGAGCTATTTTTTACAAAATTATAAAAAATATTAGGTGAAAATAAAAGATAATGCTTATTTTAGGAGCTTATGTTGGGAATGTCCTTTCTAGGGAGATGCAAAACACAGAATTATAAAGGTCTGAAACATTTGATAATATGATTGAGGAAAAATACACCTTAAACGATGTTCCAAGATGTGTGACAACTGGAGAAGTTTTTCAGTTCAGCAAATGTGTCAAATAATATATAAAGAGTTCATATGAATCAATAATAAAAAAGTAAACATCCTTAAGACTCCTCAGTTGACAAAAAGTATATAGGTAGGCAATTCATCAAAGCAGAAATACAAATAGCCAATAAACATCTGAAAAGTTATTGCATCACCTTTTAAGTCAGAAAAATTTTAACAAAAGCAATGACATACCATTTTCACACTCGATTGAAATGATAAGACAGATGGTACATAGTCCTGGAGAGGGCATAAGATAATGAACAATCTCATACACTGATTGTGTAAGTTTATATTGGGACAGCCTTTGAGGAGCAACACGATGTGTCAAAATATCAGATGTACATGTTTTCAACCAATTATTTTTTCCTTGCGGAGATTTATCTTAAAAAATACTTGCATACATGTGTTTCTCATGACACAGTTTAAAATTAGCAAACCAAAAAACCCCACAAAAACCTGGGAAAATGCTATAAGTAATTTTAAAGTTATTTATAAGTCATACCATACTTTATCTAGAATGACTTTAGATAAGTATGATATGTCCACACTGGAGAACATATAGCAGCTATGAATGATTAATATTGTCTAACTCAACACAGAAAGATGTATTTTGATGTATCATTACATGAAAACAGCAAAATGTAGAACAATATATTATAAAATAGTGTTCTTGAAATTAACCAAATAAAACAACCACCACTCCTATAACTATTTTTAGATTTTTTTTCTAAAGGCCTGAAAGGATATGCACAGAAGTAACAATAATGGCTACACCTGGGGAGGG
The DNA here is from genome assembly GCF_963924675.1 of Phocoena phocoena. NCBI lineage: Eukaryota > Metazoa > Chordata > Mammalia > Artiodactyla > Phocoenidae > Phocoena > Phocoena phocoena. The sequence goes on along the minus strand of NC_089224.1, from coordinate 39,138,231 downwards.
AGAGGCTGAGGTCGAGAAGAAACTTTCATTTATGTTACATGATTCTCCAATAGCTTGAATTTTAAACAATAAACATGTTTTACTTTTGAAATAAAAGAGTATTTGCAAAGTCTTTATAAAATAATGGTGTCATTCATTGCTAATTATAATCACATATGCTTTTAAAATATGGATAGTCAAGAATAGAAGTCATAAATGAAGGAAGGAATACTGCTTTCTCAGGTGAGTATCTCAATGCAGAACTAGTTCCCTTTGTCTTGAAACACCGACAGAAACTTATTTCCCTTTCTCTAATTATCATAGGCACAAATAAAATTGTAGAAGATAGTAAAGAGTGATAAAGCTATATGTATGAACTCTTAAATGGGTTGGTCTATTAATCGTTTCCCCAAATCTTGAATAGCTTTTAATCTTTTTTATAGATGGTAGATCTCTAACATCCTTTCTCAATCGTGTTCTAGTATCATAAAATAATATTAAGATAAACATACATGGCCCAATTACACACCAAAAGCCAGATACAGAGTAAATATTTGAGAAAAAATGGGCTAGCAAAACTATCTTAGGTATCTGCTATGATGCCAACTACAGAGCTGCCTGACATAACAGGAATAAATTCTAACACTATTAGGTGTGATCAAGGGTTCTTTGAGGGAAAATTCTATTCCTTTCACTCTCAAATAAACTACCAGATGAAAGTCAAAGTATCTTTAAAAGGAACTAGGCTATTTACTTTAAATTAGAGCTAAGAGACTATACACAAATACTTATGGTAGAGGCAACATTAAATTTCCATTAAAATGCAATCTATTGAGATATCAATATCTATATCCATATCGACATCTATCTATATTTATAGCTATGCCTATCTAGATAAATATTATATAATATATATTATATACATGTATATTTTATAATATTATATATCTATCACACTACCTAATTAGTTTTCTATTGCTATAATAAATTGCCACAAATTTAGTGGCTTAAACAATGCAAATTTACTATACAGTTCTGTAGAAGTCTGACACAGGTCTCACTGGGATAAACTTAAAGTGGCAACAGTGCTGTATTCCTTTCTGGTAGCTCTAGAGGATAATCTGTTTCCATACCTTTTGAGCTCCTAGAGGCCACCAACGTTCCTTGGCTTGTGGCCCCTTTCTTCTTCCTTCAAAGCCAACCATATCATAATTCCTATGCTGCTTCTTCAAGCCTCACATTTTCCTCTGACTGCAACCAGGAAAGCTATGTCAAGCCTTAGCCCATCTCTAGTGGGATGAGGGGTTATTGAGTTGATGATTGATGGGAAGATAGAGGGTAATTGACCCATATGAAGGGGTAAGGCTGGGAGGGGTATAGAAAGTCAACTTTATGAAATCCACGGTACTGCCGAGGACAGGTACTGTTTGTTAGTCCACATGGCATAAAGAAGACTACTTCAATGAAGTAAATTATTTATCGAAATCAGGATCTGTACACTTGTTCTGTAAAGGACCAGACAGTAAATATTTTAGGCTTCTGGGCCAGATAGCCTCTGTCCCAGCTGCTTAGCACTGTCAGTTAAACCTGCATGCAGCCATAGACAATAAGTAGATGAAAGGTCATGGTGGAGTTCCAGTGGACACAGTGGACACTCAGGGACACTCAAATTTGAATTCCACATCATGTCTACATGCCAAAATATTATTATCCTTTTAATTTTTTCATGATTTATAAATATAAAATTCATTCTTAGCTCATGGGCTATTCAAAAAGGGCAGTGGGCCAGTTTTGGTCTATAGGCTGTAGTTCGCTCATGCTGGGCTAGATTACTTACAGTGAATAGAAGTGCTTTTCTTAGCCATTATTTCAGATTTCTAAGGTATGGTCAAAGAAACTACATGATGTCTTGAAAGCCTGAATGTCCTGATAATTATTATATTCTTCAAAACATTGTATCAGAAGTTATTTACCTTTTGGATGGAAACAAGTACAAGAATGTCAATAACGAAATCATTTTTTATCACAGATTAGAGAAATTAAAGCCAATATCTATGTTTCTTGGCAAAATAAATACGGACTGATTATGTATGTCTAAATCAGGAAGGCTTTCTTTAGTGAAAATTACGGTTAACATCAAAGGTCAAAAGTCATACATTTATTGAAACTATAATGTCCTTTTAAAGAAAACGTCCTCATTATGGAAAAGCATAAACGAACACAAAATCTGCCTATGGTGCTTCTGAACAAGAGAAGTAGGTAAGAACTTTTCACCTTATTCCAATAACACCCCCTCCTCCAGTATTTGCCAAAGAGGAGGACATGAGTGAATGAAAATCTAATGAATATCCATGAATTCAGATGTGCCCGTGAAAGGTTACTTCCAGAATTAAATGTGTAAGCTTTAAAGTTGCAGCTAGATCCCATTTGGTATGCAGGCAGAGGCATGTACCAGGGAATTCGGGCTATCACTGTTAATGTAAATTAATTTGTACCTCAAGTCTGTTAGGCTGGTGGAAATCAGGATATGATAGAGATACACAGGGCATAGTAAAAACTTGGCCATTGGGAGTGATTTACTTTTCATATTATGATGCTAACCTAGTTAATTTGCTGGGCACAGATTTTAATAGTGAAGCCAGGGATTTAACTCAGTTGGGGTCAACCCTACCTTCACCTGCAAAAATTGTAGACACAAAAGGACTGGGCTAACTTGCTTCCTGTGTTCAAGGTTACAGAGGCTTCTAGCAACCTCCAACCCTATAGGCTCCTCACACAGTTCATTCAATACTGAATAAACATGACTCTAAGCGCTATCAATCAGGAGTTTGCCTTTCATCTTCTTTGTGCAGGAAGGGAGAAATTAAGGAAGCAAATTTTAATTCTTTATGTACCCTGCTTGGGGGAACCAATTTGCCAGCTGATAGAAGGCAGAAAAGAGGAAAGATGGAAGTGTGAGAGGAATTTAGGGATGCTCATCTGAGAACATCTCAGTAATTAGATTTGGCTATTTTTTAGAATTGCCATGGATATTTAATGCTATGTACACTGTGTGTATTCACTTAGTATGTTAGAGATGATTTAAATGCTGCATCTCAGCATCATGAGAAACCAGGACCTAAAGAACTAAACCAAGACCCCTTATCTCTATGCAAGTGCAATAAACAGATCTCAGGTTCATAATTCAAAGTACCTGATCATTATATCATAGCGTAAAAAGGGCTGAAATGTGAGCTCCATGAGGGCAGCAACCCTATTTTCCTTCATAATTATTTTCCCCCGAGTGGTCTGCCCATTGCCTGACATGAAGTAGGTACTCAACGTTTTCTGAATAAATGATAAATCATTGAACCTATAGTATACAAAAACTATTGCCAATTATTAACAAAATCCCATATAAAAAAAAACCAAAGTATACTAGCAACTGATTTACAAAAGACACAAAAATGGCTAACAAAAACAAATCAACTAATGCCAACGTGTTTTGCCTACAGGATTGGTATTCTTAAAATACTGACAATTGCCCAGTATTGGTGAAGAGATAAGAAAACACATTCATTGGGTAATTTTTGGAAGAATAAATCGCTAAAACTTTTCTGGAGGGCATTTTTACCACGACACCAAAACGTAAATGAAAATGAAAAAAAAATGACCATTTCACTAACCGACATGGATGGATCTTGGAAACATGTTGAACAACAACAAAAAAGGCAAACAGAAAAGAACACATATTGTATGACTCCATTCATACAAAGTTCAAAAACAGGTAAAACTAATGTATGGTGTTAGGAGTCAGGCTAGAAGTTCCATTTGGGGAGAGGGGATTAATAATTGAGAAGGGGTATGAGAAGGGCTACTGGGGTGATAATAATGTTTTATTTCTTGATTAGGTTGTGCTCATATGGTGTGGCCAATTTGTCAAAGCTGTATACTCATGATCTTTTACTTTTCTATGTGTATGTTACACCTCAAAAAACTTTCTCTTCAAAAAAAAAATGCTTATAAAGATTTCTCCCCAACTGGTTAAAACAAACAGTGCACATAAAATTGTAGTCTTGTAATCACTGAAATAGTATATGGTTTCTAAAAAGTGGATAATAAGCAACGGTTGTGTACTTGTGCATGTGTGTATAAACACATGCAACATATTCGCAGTAGATCCCCACTCAATGTCAGTACCTTTGGCCTTGAGCTATATCTGACCCACATCGGCTATTATGAAGACAGATTGAAGTGACGTGTCTCAAGGTGACAGAAGATGGTTGAGATCATCACTTTACAGAGACCCTTGAGTCATCAGCCACCAGAAGAGCCACAACGCATTACTGAAATTGCAAGGTATCCCTGCAAGTCAGAGCCATGTGTATGAGAGTGCATAGTAATGAAGTCCCTCTGGTCATAAACACCCTTTGCACATATAGAAATGTACCTCTCTGCCCTGATTATTGGCCCTAAATGAAAACAAACAGAACTGGAAACACATGCATTGCTTCTAGCTGTGTGGACGTTGTCAATCATCTGGACTGGACAGTCCAACAGTCTATCATCTAGTCCAGAAATAAAGAATAAAACTAAGGATCAAATCACTTCTGCTTACATTATTTTTTCCCACTTAGTGGAATTTCTGGAGTTTTATTAACTGTACACATCTTGAACTTCTTATATTCTTAGTTTTCTTTTTCAGAATCAGATCCAAAAGCCACTTTCACCACTTAACTAGGAACACAAACCAGGCCTGTCTTGCCATATATTGATTTTTTTCTACAATTGTGACAATTTTCCACTTAAGGGACACTTTCCATTAATTACAGTATGGGAACTTGATATCTATGAGCCTCCTATTTTCTGTGTTAGTAGTAAATTGGTCATGGCATGAATATTAAGTGAAAAGTAAGTCCCTGTAATTATGAAAGATAGAAATACAGAATTTCACTAATAACATATTAAATGTCCTTTTACAGTTCTGTTAAAGACAGAAATAAAGTGGTTAGTTTCAAATAACAGCATACAAATATACAAAACTACAAAATGATAACAGCATCCAAAAGCCCTGTTTACCAATCTGCCTTTCTACTTTTCCCACTAGTTTATTCTAAAGCATATTTCTAAGTAATTATTCCTGAAGTTATTTATAATCCATAAGCTATGCATATATGTTCTCACCAATAAAGTTCCTTCCTCTCTTTTGACCCTGAAAGGAGAAACTCATTTCTGTTTTCATCTTTATATTTTTTTTCATTTCCATAATTACAGCCTTACATAAAACTTTGATTAGAACAAGGATTGTAATTTAATGGGACAATTGTATTTCATATTAACTAAGGTTGGATAAGATGAAAAATCTATTTGGCCTTTTTTCCACTTATACTCTTATAATTGTTTCTTGGATTGTGGTCTTCACAAGTGAAAAAAATATAGTATAACATATTCATTTATGAAGATTTCTCTAATAATGAAATAAAGATATCATTGAAGTTGAAGTCTTTCCCAAGTAAAATGGGATGATCATTGAGTTAATAAAGCTTCCAGAACTGGGAACCTTCAGGAGATGGATGTTAGTGGCGATCTAATAGTATAAGAACTCAGATTTTGGTATCAGATAAAAAAGGCTTTAAATCCTAGAGAAGTCATATAAGTGACTTTGAACAAGTCAGTCATTCCCAAGTTGACAGGGCTAAAACAGAACTCTTCTTCCCTCATTCCCAATCTGGTCCTTCTCTAGTCTTCCCCATGTCAATCAGGTGTGTGTTCTGGGGGGCACAGCCACCCCCCAGTAATCAAGCCAAAAATCTAAGGGTTACCCTTGATTTTTTTCTATCCCTCCTCACACAATCACTAACATCCTCAAATATGTCTTCCTCTCTCCCCTTTTTACCATTTTTTATATGTGAATATTTTTTAATTAAGGGTTTACCATTATCAGAATGCACTCCAAATAGTAAATCAAGATACATAATACATTTTAATCAACTAAATCTAGGATTGCTTAATGAACTGTAATTTATTAAACATACTGTGTCCTCGTAAATAACCCTTTTTACCATTATTATCCACACTCAAACTACCATCATATATTGTTTGGATCATTTCAAATACCTCCTAATTTTCTCCATACAATTCATTCTTCACACAGCATCCAGTGTTCTTTTTAAAAATTAAATCAAGCCATTTACTCCCTTGCTCATAACCATCTAATGATTCCCTATCACAAGTCGAATATCCAAATCCCTTAACTAGGCTTACAAAGCTCTACCTGATCTCATCCTACTTATATCTTCAATTTCTACCTACAACAGTCTCCTCCTTGCCTATTATGATTCAGCCTCTTTAGTTCTCTCTATAACGCTCTTCCTCCTTTTTGTCCCTCAGATCTCAGCATAAATGTAACCTTTCCTTTGACCACTCCAAGGGGACACTGAGTTACTGAAAACCGTATCACCCTATATTATTTTTTTCTGTTTTTTTTCTACTTCTATACTTCTCTACTTGACACATAAAACGTGTTCCTTAAATATCTGTTGAATAAATGAAAGAACTTAAGAAAAGCGACTTTGTAACTGTAAAGCACAGATAATTCTACCCACCTGTCAGGGTTGAAACAGAAATTAAATGGGACAAGATATATTCCGTGTTCAGCACAAAGCTTGGAGCAAAATAAGACTTCATACATGATAGCTATTGGTAGCGTTTTTGTTAAAATAGGGATTACAATGGGGACTTAGAGAGGACTTGCAGCCAAGCGATACCACCTATCCTAACTGTAAATTAGGAGGATTTGTATGTATAAGCAAATTGGAACTCAAATAGATCAAGATTCATACTTGGTTACTGATGAGTCTTTGACAATTACTTGTATGCACCGAACCCCAACTTCCTCATGCCACTTCTTCAAAGACTGATTGGGAAGGATAAACAAGATACTAAATACAATTCACCTAGCGCAATGGTTTGGTATGTGGCGGATGTCCAATTAATAATACTTTCTCTCCATATATGTCACTGAGAAATAGCTCTGCAAACAGCATTTGGACTTCCATCTCTGAGTTAATATATGTGCTTAGGCTAATTTTATTGTTGTTTGTGCTTTCTTTTATTTCTTTGCCCTGTCCCTGGATGTGCCAATGTGGCTATCTACTAGGCTTTTTCTCATAGATCCACCTTATTGATGACGCTTGCAAATACACAGTCTTGGTAACTGGCAGCATTTAATTTGAAACACAAAGCCAAAATGAATAATAAAATAAATAATGATGGTTGAAAGGGGCAAGCCAATCATGAATGAAAAGAAAAACGGTCTCGTTGGTATTTTAGTTTCTTGGATCAAAAATGCACTTATTTCCATACACTTGCAAAGGAAACCAGAAAATATAACACTGCCTATAGAACAAACTTGAATTATTCTATGGTCCATTAAACTCACTCTAAAAACTTTAATGTGTTTCTGCGGTTGTCCATGTACAGGCATATAACCACACTATTATAATGCCCAAAGAACAAATTGCTTAACTCAGCTGCAGCAGTGGTCTTTCCACTGAGAAAGTCTGTATGGTTTTCAACAGCTCTTAGTGCAGCATTCTCCTAAGAAAGGTAAATGCTCTCTCTGCATTGTTTGCTTCACAGTTGATTCAAGTTGCAAAGCAGATGACTAGGACTCAAATGCTGGATAATACAGGAAAGGAAACTGTGTCATTTCTCTAAGTCTTAGTCAAAATGTATTCATCAGAAGCAGATTTAATAGTCCAAACAATAATTGGAAAAAGCACTCAGTTTTCCCAGCTACTCCTGTTCAGCATCTGGTTCCATTATCTCCTTTCCTCCTTTCAATTCGAAGCATTTTTATGCTTCAGATCTTCTTCAGCGTATCATCACTCAGATCTAACACATAAGACACAGGAATTTATATTGAAAATGATATGCATAACAACACTGTCCCTGGAGAGGACCTAAGGAAGCAGCTGCAGTTTGTAACAGAGCATCAATCAACTTTTTAAGTAAGGGGCCAGAGTTTTCTTTTTCTTTTTTTCCTTTTCCCCCCCAAGTTTACTGAGGAATAATTGACAAATATAATTGTATATATTTTTAAGTGTACAACATGATAATTTAATATACATATACATTGTGGGATGATTACCAAGATCAAGATAACTAACACATCCATCACCTCACATTTTTTTGTTTCTGTGGTGAGAATGCTTAAGATGTACTTCACCAACTTTCAAGTATATAATACTGTGTTATTATAGAATTATGTATAAATATACAATTATTATGTGTATATGATTATTATTAAAATAATTACTATATAGAATTTTATATAAATAGTATAAACACTTTCATATGTGGATTCTTTCACCCAGCATATTTCTGGGATGCATCAATATTACTAGTTTTCTTTTTTGCATGGCTTCTTTTCATTTAACTAATCTCTGAGATTTATGAACGTTTTTCATATATTAGTAGTCTGTTCCTTTTTATGGCTGAGTAATATTCTATTGTGTGGTTATACTACAATTTTATCTATTCATCTGTTGATGAACATTTGGGTTGTTTCTGGGTTATTTTAACTATAAAGGAGGCTGATTAGGAACGTTTATGTACAAATCTTTGTACGGAACATGTTTTTATTTTTCTTGTGTAAATACCAAGGAGGAAAATTTTATATGTGGACATTTGACTTTATAAAAACAAATGCCAACTATCTTCATAGTGGTAGCAACATTTGAGAATTCCACGTGTTCTACAAATGCCAACATTTGGTATTGCCACAATTTTTAATATTAACCATTTTAGTTGTTGTGAAGTGGTATCTCATTGGGCTTTCATTTCTCATTTCCCTGATGACTAGTGATATTGAGAACCTTTCCATATGCTTATTAGCCATTATTATCATTTCTGTATGAAGTATCTGTTCAAATATTTTGCATATTTTCTTACAAATTGGGCTATTTGTCTTATTGTTAAGTCGTTAACTGCCCTTTATGTATTCTGGACGCAAGATATAAGTATTGTAATTTTTTTCAATTTGTGGCTTGCATTTTCATTTGCTTAATGAGGTATTTTGAAGAGTAGAAGTTTTTCATTTGGATGAAGTCCAATACACTAATTTGTTTCCTTTTATGATTTATGGTTTTTTAGGTTGTCCAATCTAAAAAAAAAGTCTGCCTACCTCCTCAAGGTCATGATAATTTTCTCTTATAATACACTTTAATTTCTGTAAATAGTATAAGCTAAGTTTAAGCTTCATTGTTTTATATGGATATCTACTTTCAGTTTCATTTGTTGAAAAATTTTCCTCCTATTCTATTGAATTATTTTGGCACTTTTGTCAATAATCAATGATCATTTATGTATTGGTCTCATGCCACTAGCACACTGTCTTTTCAGTATGATTTTCTCTCTCGGTGATCCAACATAGTTTCTAACTGTATGTACTCAAAGAACATGGTTTTTGTTTGTTTGTTTGTAATATCCTCTCTGGTTTAAATCCCACACAGTTTATTATTTTTAACTTGATGTGTTGTATTTTTCAGCTCTAGAAGTTCTATTTGGCCCTTTTTTTTATATATTTCCTCTGTCTCCTCTTATTTTCACGTTTTTGTTTTTTGATTCTTGAGCATATTTACAGTAGTTTTTTTTTCTTTTTAGTATAATTGCTTTCCAATGGTGTGTCAGTTTCTGCTTTATAACAAAGTGAATCAGTTATACATATACATATGTTCCCATATCTCTTCTCTCTTGCATCTCCCTCCCTCCCATCCTCCCTATCCCACCTCTCTAGGTGGTCACAAAGCACCGAGCTCATCTCCCTGTGCTATGCGGCTATTTCCCAATAGCTATCTATTTTATGTTTGGTAGTGTATATATGTCCATGCCACTCTCTCACTTCGTTCCAGCTTACCCTTCCCCCTCCCTGTAGCCTCAAGTCCATGCTCTCGTAGGTTTGTGTCTTTATTCCCATCTTAACCTTAAGTACTTCATGACCCTTTTTTTTTTCTTCTTCTTAGATTCCACATATATGTGTTATTTTTTCCTTTCTGACTTACTTCACTCTGTATGACAGACTCTAGGTCCATCCACCTCACGACAAATAACTCAATTTCGTTCATTTTTATGGCTGAGTAATATTCCATTGTATGTATGTGCCACATCTTCTTTATCCATTCATCTGTCAATGGACACTTAGGATGCTTTCATGTCCTGGCTATTGTAAATAGCGCTGCAATGAACATTTTCGTACATGACTCTTTTTGCATTATGGTTTTCTCAGGGTTTATGCCCAGTAGTAGGATTGCTGGGTCATATAGTAGTTCTATTTTTAGTTTTTTAAGGAACCTCCATACTGTTCTCCATAGTGGCTGTACCAATTCACATTCCCACCAACAGTGTAAAAAGGTTCCCTTTTCTCCACACCCTCTCCAGCATTTATTGTTTGTAGATTTCTTTCTGACGGCCATTCTGAATGGTGTGAGATGATATCTCATTGTAGTTTTGATTTGCATTTCTCTAATGATTAATGATGTTGAGCATTCTTTCATGTGTTTCTTGGCAATCTGCATATCTTCTTTGGAGAAATGTCTATTTAGGTTTTGTGCCCATTTTTGGATTGGCTTGTTTGTTTTTTTGATACAGAGCTGCATGCATTGCTTGTATGTTTTGGAGATTAATCCTTTGTCGGTTGGTTCATTTGCAAATATTTTCTCCCATTTTCTGAGGGTTGTCTTTTCGCCTTCTTTATGGTTTTCTTGCTGTGCAAAAGCTTTTAAGTTTCATTAGGTCCCATTTGTTTATTTTTGTTTTTATTTCCATTTCTCTAGGAGGTGGGTCAAAAAGGATCTTGCTGTGATTTATGTCATAGAGTGTTCTGCCTATGTTTTCCTCTACGAGTTTGATGGTGTCTGGCCTTACATTTAGGTCTTTAATCCATTTTGAGTTTATTTTTGTGTATGGTGTTCGGAAGTGTTCTAATTTCATTCTTTTACATGTAGCTGTCCAGTTCTCCCAGCACCACTTATTGAAGAGGCTGTCTTTTCTCCACTGTATATTCTTGCCTTCTTTACCAAAGATAAGGTAACCATATGTGTGTGGGTTTATCTCTGAGCTTTCAATCCTGTTCCATTGATCTATATTTCTGTTTTTGTGCCAGTACCATACTGTCTTGATTACTGTAGCTTTGTAGTATAGTCTGAAGTCAGGGAGCCTGACTCCTCCAGCTCCGTTCTTCTTTGTCAAGATTGCTTTGGCTATTCGGGGTCTTTTGTGTTTCCATACAAATTGTGAAATTTTTTGTTCTAGTTCTGTGAAAAATGCCAGTGGTAGTTTGATAGGGATTGCATTGAATCTGTAGATTGCTTTGGGTAGTAGAGTCATTTTCACAGTGTTGATTCTTCCAATCCAAGAACATGGTATATCTCTCCATCTGTTTGTATCTACTTTAATTTTTTCCCATCAGTGTCTCATAATTTTCTGCATACAGGTCTTTTGTCTCCTTAGGTAGGTTTACTCCTCGATATTTTATTCTTTTTGTTGCAATGGTAAATGGAAGTGTTTTCTTAATTTCACGTTCAGATTTTTCATCATTAGTCTATAGGAATGCAAGAGATTTCTGTGCATTAATTTTGTATCCTGCTACTTTATCAAATTCATTGATTAGCTCTAGTAGTTTTCTGGTAGCATCTTTAGGATTCTCTATGTATAGTATCATGTCATCTGCAAACAGTGACAGCTTTACTTCTTCTTTTCCAATTTGGATTTCATTTATTTCTTTTTCTTCTCTGATGGCTGTGGCTAAAACTTCCAAAACTATGTTGAATAATAGTGGTGAGAGTGGGCAATCTTGTCTTGTTCCTGATCTTAGTGGAAATGGTTTCAGATTTTCACCACTGAGGATGGTGTTGGCTGTGGGCTTGTCATATATGGTCTTTATTATGTTGAGGTAAGTTCCCTCTATGCTTACTTTCTGGAGGGTTTTTATCGTAAATGGTTTTGAATTTTCTCAAAAGCATTCTCTCCATCTATTGAGATGATCATATGGTTTTTCTCCTTCAATTTGTTAATGTGGTGTATCACATTGACTGTTTTGCGTATATTGAAGAATCCTTACAGTCCTGGGATAAACCCCACTTGATCGTAGTGTATGATCTTTTTAATGTGCTGTTGGTTTCTGTTTGCTAGTATTTTGTTGAGGAATTTTGCATCTATGTTCATCAGTGATATTGCCCTGAACTTTTTTCTCTGTGATATCTTTGTCTGGTTTTGGTATCAGGGTGATGGTGGACTCATAGAATGAGTTTCAGAGTGTTCCTCCCATTCCTATATTTTGGAAGAGTTTGAGAAGGATAGGTGTTAGCTCTTCTCTAAATGTTTGATAGAATTGTCCTATGAAGCCATCTGGTCCTGGGCTTTTGTTTGTTGGAAGAGTTTTAATCAACGTTTCAATTTCAGTGCTTGTAATTGTTCTGTTCATGTTTTCTATTTCTTCCTGGTTCAGTCTCAGAATGTTGTGCATTTCTAAAAATTTGTGCATTTCTTCCAGGTTATCCGTTTTATTGGCATATAGCTGTTTGTAGTAATCTCTCAAGATCCTTTGTATTTCTGCAGTGTCAGTTGTTACTTCTCTTTCATTTCAAATTCTATTGATTTGAGTCTTCACCCTTTTTTTGTTGATAAGTCTGGCTAATGGTTTATCGATTTTGTTTATCTTCTCAAAGAATCGACTTTTAGTTTTATTGATCTTTGCTATCATTTCCTTCATTTTTTAAAATTTCTAATCTGATCATTATGACTTCTTCCCTTCTGTGAACTGGGGTTTTTTGGTACTTCTTTCTCTAGTTGCTTTAGGTGTAAGGTTAGGTTGTTTATTTGAGATGTTTCTTCTTTCTTAAGGTAGGCTTGTATAGCTATAAACTTCCCTCTTAGTACTGCTTTTGCTGCATCACATAGGTTTTGGGTCATTGTGTTTTCATTGTCACTTGTTTCTAGGTATTTTTTGATTTCCTCTTTGATTTCTCCAGTGATGTCTTGGTTATTAAGTAGTGTGTTTTTTAGCCTCCATGTGTTTCTATTTCTTACAGATATCTTCCTGTAATTGATATCTAGTCTCATAGCGCTGTGGTCAGAAAAGATACTTGATATGATTTCAATTTTCTTAAATTTTCCAAGGCTTGATTTGTGACCCAAGATATGATCTATCCTGGAGAATGTTCCATGAGCACTTGAGAAGAATGTGTATTATGTCATTTTTGGATGGAATTTCCTATAAATATTAATTAAGTCCATTTTGTTTAATGTATCATTTAAAGCTTGTGTTTCCTTATTTATTTTCATTTTGGATGATCTGTCCATTGGTGCAAGTGGGGTGTTAAAGTCCCCTACTATGACTGTGTTACTGTTGATTTCCCCTTTTATGGCTGTTAGTATTTGTCTTATGTATTGAGGTGCTCCTATGTTGGGGGCATAAACATTTACAATTGTTATATCTTCTTTTTGGATTGATCCTTTGATAATTATGTAGTGTCCTTCACTGTCTCTTGTAATAGTCTTTGTTTTAAAGTCCATTTTGTCTGATATGAGAATTGCTACTCCAGCTTTCTTTTGATTTCCATTGGCACAGAATTTCTTTTTCCATTCCCTCACTTTCAGTCTGTATGTATCCTTCGGTCTGAAGTGGGTCTCTTGTAGACAGCATATATACCAGTCTTGTTTTTGTAACCATTCAGCCAGTCTATGTCTTTTGGTTAGAGCATTTAATCCATTTACATTTAAGGTAATTATCGATATGTATGTTCTTATCACCATTTTCTTAATTGTTTTGGGTTTATTATTGTAGGTCTTTTCCTTCTCTTGTGTTTCCTACCTATAGAAGTTCCTTTAGCATTTGTTGTAAATCTGGTTTGGTGGTGCTGAATTCTGTTAGTTTTTGCTTGTCTGTAAAGCTTTTAATTTCTCCGTCAAATCTGAATGAGATACTTGTTGGGTAGAGTAATCTTGGTTGTAGGTTTTTCCCCTTCATCCCTTTAAATATGTCCTGCCAGTCCCTTCTGGCTTGCAGAGTTTCTGCTGAAAGATCAGCTGTTAACCTTATGGGGATTACCTTATGTGTTATTTGTTGGTTTTCCCTTGCTGCTTTTAATATTTTTTCTTTGTATTTAATTTTTTGATAGTTTGATTAATCTGTGTCTTGGCGTGTTTCTCCTTGGAATTATCCTGTATGGGACTCTCTGTGCTTCCTCGACTTGAAGAACTATTTCCTTTCCCATATTAGGAAGTTTTCAACTATAATCTCTTCAAATATTCTCTCAGGCCCTTTCTTTTTCTCTTCTTCTTCTGGGACCCCTAAAATTTGAATGATGGTGCGTTTAATGTTGGCCCAGAGTTCTCTGAGACTGTCCTCAATTCTTTTCATTCTTTTTTCTTTATTCTGCTCTGCAGTAGTTATTTCCACTATTTTATCTTCCAGGTCACTTATCCCTTCTTCTGCCTCAGTTTTTCTGGTATTGATTCCTTCTAGAGAATATTTAATTTCATTTATTGTGTTGTTCATCTCTGTTTGTTTGCTCTTTAGTTCTTCTAAGTCCTTGTTAAACGTTTCTTGTATTTTCTCCATTCTATTGCCAAGATTTTGGATCATCTTTACTATCATTATTCTGAATTCTTTTTCAGGTAGACTGCCTATTTCTTCTTCATTTGTTACATCTCATGGGTTTTTACCTTGCTCCTTCATCTGCTGTGTGTTTCTCTGTCTTCTTACTTTACTTAACTTACTGTGTTTGGGGTCTCCTTTCCACAGGCTGCAGGTTCGTAGTTTCCATTGTTTTTGGTGTCTATCCCCAGTGGCTAAGGTTGGTTCAGTGGGTTTTGTAGGCTTCCTGGGGGAGGGGACTAGTGCCTGTGTTTTGGTGGATGAGGCTGGATCTTGTCTTTCTGTTGGGCAGGTCCACGTCTGGTGGTGTGTTTTGGGGTGTCTGTGGCCTTATTATGATTTTTAGGCAGCTAATGGATGGGGCTGTGTTCCTGTCTTGGTAGTTGTTTGGCATAGGGTGTCCAGCACTGTAGCTTGCTGGTCTTTGAGTGGAGCTGGGTCTTGGAGTTGAGATGGAGATCTCTGGGAGATTTTCACTGTTTGATATTACGTGGAGCTGGGCAGTCTCTTGTGGACCAGTGTCCTGAACTTGGCCCTCCCACCTCAGAGGCACAGCTCTGATGCCTGGCTGGAGCAGCAAGAGCCTGTCCTCCCCGCGGCTCAGAATAAAAGGGAGAAAAAAAAAGAAAGAAAGAAAGAAGAAGATAAAATAAAATTAAGTAAAATAAAATAATTATTAAGAAAAAAATTTTTTAATTAAAAAAAAAACGCACAGACAGAACCCTAGGACAAATGGTAAAAGCAAAGCTATACAGACAAAATCACACAGAAGCATACACATACACACTCACAAAGAGAGCAAAAGGGAAAAAAAAAAAAATATATATATATCGTTGCTCCCAAAGTCCACCTCCTCAATTTGGGATGATTCGTTGTCTATTTAGGTATTCCACAGATGCAGAGTACATCAAGTTGATTGTGGAGATTTAATCTGCTGCTCCTGAGGCTGCTGGGAGAGATTTCCCTTTCTCTTCTTTGTTCGCACAGCTCCCGGGGTTCAGCTTTGGATTTGGCCCCACCTCTGCGTGTAGGTTGCCTGAGCCTGTCTGTTCATCACTCAGACAGGATGGGGTTAAAGGAGCAGCTGCTTCGGGGGCTATGGCTCCCTCAGGCTGGGGGGGTGAGCCTGCGGCAGCAGAGGCCAGCGTGATGTTGCAGCAGCCTGTGGCGCGCCATGTGTTCTCCCAGGAAGTTGTCCCTGGATCTCGGGACCCTGGCAGTGGTGGGCTGCACAGCCTCCCCGGAAGGTGGGTGTGGATAGTGACCTGTGCTTGCATAGGCTTCTTGGTGGCAGCAGCAGCAGCCTTAGCATCTCATGCCCATCTCTGGCGTCTGCGCTGAGAGCTGTGGCTCACGCCCGTCTCTGGAGTGCCTTTAAGCGGCGCTCTTAATCCCCTCTCCTCGCGCACCAGGAAACAGGCAAGAAAAAGTCTGTTGCCTCTTTGGCAGGTCCAGACCTTTTCCCGGACTCCCTCCGGGCTAGCTGTGGCACACTAGCTCCTTTCAGGCTGTGTTCACGCCGCCAACACCAGTCCTCTCCCTGCTCTCCGACCGAAGCCCGAGCCTCAGCTCCCAGCCCCGCCCGCCCCGGCGGGTGAGTAGGCAAGCCTCTCGGGCTGGTGAGTGCCGGTCGGCACCAATCCTCTGTACGGGAATCTCTCCGCTTTGCCCTCCACACCCCTGTTGCTGCGCTCTCCTCTGTGGCTCCGAAGCTTCCGCCTCCACCCGCAGTCTCCGCCCGCAAAGGGGCTTCTAGTGTGTGGAAACCTTTCCTCCTTCACAGCTCCCTCCCACTGGTGTAGATCCTGTCCTTATTCTTTGTCTCTTTTTTTTTCTTTTTTCTTTTACCCTACCCAGGTACGTGAAGAGTTTCTTACCTTTTGGGAGGTCTGAGGTCTTCTGCCAGCGTTCAGTAGGTGTTCTGTAGGAGCTGTTCCACATGTAGATGTATTTCTGATGTATTTGTGGGGAGGAAGGTGATCTCCGCGTCTTACTCTTCCACCATCTTGAAGCTCCTCTACAGTTGTTTTTTTGTTTTGTTTTTTTAAATATTTTTTTTGGCTGTGTTGGGTCTTCATTGCTGCATGCGGGCTTTCTCTAGTTGCAGCGAGCGGGGCGGGCTTAGTTGCTCCGCAGCATGTGGGATCTTCCTGGACCAGGGTTTGAACCAGTGTCTCCTGCATTGGCAGGTGGATTCTTAACCAGTGCGCCACCAGGGAAGTCCTACAGTATTTGTTTTAAAGTCTTTGTCTGCTAATCCCATCATACCTGTCATCTATGAATCTGTTTCTATTAAATGATAATTGTTCTCCTGATTATAGGTCACATTTTCCTGCTTTTCATTTCTAGTAAATTTTGGCTGGGTGCTTTTGAATTCTGGGTTTTCCTGTCTTTCTTTAAAGAACGAGCTTTGTTTCAACAAGCAATTAAGTACTTTTTGGTTTAATTTTATCCTTTCAGGGCTGGTGTAAAGTAGCCTTTACTTTAGTTATAGTTTAGCACTTCTACTAAGGTGAGACTTTTCTATAGTCTACGGAATGCCCCAGGTGTCTATGGTGGTCTCTCTAATCTGGTTGGACAGAACTCCAATATTTTCCAGTCCGGAGCAAACTCAAGTATCATTCACCCAAAAGCTCTCCAACATATATTTGCTTAGTCTTGCAGAATTTCGTCATACATACACATAGTTTAGTTTTGAACAACAGGCTCAATGGGACCCCTATATAGATTTATGGAACTTTATTTACTTCTTGCTCTGAAAATACCACCTGCCTTCTCTCTATATATTTTAATCTTTGTCTTTTTAAATGATCAATTCTTCCCTTATGTTATCCCTTCCTGCACTATAATCTGGAAAACACCTCTAGGCAGAAATCCACGGTGATTTTAGTTCTCATCTTGTTTGTTTCCTTTCTCTTCTGAACTAGTCTATTGCTGCCTATTGTCTAATGTCTGCAATCAAATGTTTCACATATTGTGCCCAGTTTTCTACCTTTAAGGTAGGGAAGGCAACTCTAGTTTCAATTACACTAACATGACCGGAATTGGGAGTCCCTAATTATATTGTTATATATGTGTCATTTTTCAAAATTGTCTGCTAGGTACATGAAATAATTTTATAATTAAAAAAATATACACAACACACTATTGGTCATTCTGTATGTTAAGGAAAGTGAAGATGATACTAAAAGCTGATTTTGAGGTAAAATGTCATACATTTCTCTCTCCTATTGATAGCCATCAGAAATTTTGACCTTGGAGAGATATGTTTTTAAATTTTACACAAGTATGACATGCAAGAAAAAAAGAGTTTTTTAGACATGCTTACTAGTGTGGTTAAAATCATTATTGTCTGCTTCCTGTTCCTATCTCAATAATTCCATTCTTCATGGCTGTAATACTAGTTTTCATTTGCGGATTTATGAAAAATGCAGGCTGGGCACCCAAGCAGAATAAGAAAGTTGTGTTTGAAGCCAAATCCCCAGTGTAGAGGAATCGTCTCAAAACCATGCAGCAGGTTTCAATACAGTTCATAGCTACTGACATTTTATAGACCAGGAAGATCCAAGCTTAACCAGCAAAGAAAAAGTAATATATTCTCTCCTTTTGTAGAAAGCTGCATATAATATATCTCTGAAGACAGGGTTGAGATTATCACCATGTTCTTCTATGGATAAATATAAGAGTTCACTTTCTGAGGCTGTGGCATAGTTAGCAGGCAATAAATTCACATAATGGTAAAAAAAAAAATGCTGCTTGTAGAGAAAAAACATTGGCACTGTGTATTTCAGCGCAGTGCACTACAGCGTGCTGATTTAAAGAGACGGTTTCTCAGTACCTTACACTTTGTGAACTCATGTTTCCTGTCCTGCAGTGCAGCTGATCCACCAAGGGTGAGGTTATTTTTGGGGGGGGGATAGGGGGTGCAAAACACATATTCATTTGAAGCGTGATTGGCATTTAACGAAAGACTGATGACAAATGAATGCACCAGGGCTTAATGTTATGTACCTTATCCCCCTGGCTCAATGTCTTCTGATTTCTACCTTCATAAACCTAGCTCAATATTTTATTTCTGCACAATGAAGTTTGCTTCAATAAAATTAGTGCCTGCAATTAGCTTTCTCAGCAATGATGAGCCAGCAGTAATGTGGGGATTTTGTACTAATAGCTGAAAGTGTAGTATCAGCTAATGCCTCTTGAAAAGGTGTTACTGTGTGTAGACCCTGAACTAGCTCATCAGGTTAGTGGATCAATCTCTGCAGATTCCAGAGCCCCAAAACATTTACCACTCATAGAAGCATAGATCTATTACATTATTTTATACAATGAGTAGCATTTATTGAAATTTACTAGGTGGCAGGCATTATACAAATGTTTAAGGTACACTCTATCTTACTGTCACAAAAACCTTTTAAGCTAAACTCACAAAACTAAACTAGTATGAGATTATGAGAGGCTAGTGTGTGCTCATTTGGGGTGGGAGTGTGAGTAGCCTGATGATATCACGGAACTTATAACCAAGCTAACACAGGAACTGGGCAGTGGTTTCAGCATTGGCTTAAACCCCAATCAATTTTGCAGCCATCTTGAGAATCAATGGAGCTGCCTGACAGTTTCTCAGCTACAGAGGATGAAGGAAATATGGTGCTGAGGTACTTGACAATATTCTCTGGTAAGTTTACTTATGTCACTGGAGTAGAAAAACAAACAAATTCCTTTCCTCTTCCCTCTTCTTGGCACCAAAAGCTTAATCTTTGCATAGTTAGATATTCTTCTACTTTTAGGAGAAAGCAGGTGAGTTCTCTTGGCTGTACACGTGGGTTGCTCCATGTTGGAGTGTGCATTTGACCCATTTTATGTTATTTCCACTGATGCCAAATAGCTAATTAAAAAATAAGAAGTTAAATCCAATGACATTCATCCAGCAAGGAGCCCAAATCTAAAAAATGCACTTTGTCGGTTTAGACCAGAAAAGTAAATACAATGCAGGTTTTGTCTTCAGGAAGCATCCAGTTTGGCAGATGAGGACAGTAGGGTACAATATAAAGCTATGTTTTTAATGTGAGAAAACTATATCTATGGGCTCAGAAAAGAGAAATAAAAATATAAGAACCTTCCTGTTGGAGAATTTGGAAGCTCTTCAGAATTGCGTCTGAATGAATGTCACAGTGAACATAGTAAGTTAACCAATGGAGCACACAGAGAATGTCAGATGGAGAGAATGATATGAACAAATACACAGAAACAGGGCATTGGAAAACAGTCACTAACTTAGAAAGCTTTCTAAGAGTTCAGTATTCAAATGAACACATCAGCAGCCAGAAGCTTTTTAGATTTATATTAGTATGTTTTAACTTTATTCTGATTGGTTCATCTTGTTTTCTATTATTAATCCTTCTTATTAGTCCTAATACTTAGTCTTAACTTGGCAGATACACTCAACAACTTGATCAGATTGAGAATAATTTCAACTCTTTGTCATTGTCAAATTTTTGTTCAGAGTATTCTGTATGCAAGGCCCTAGGTTTGCTATATTTATGGAAATGATAGACATGATACAACAAAAGCCCCTGAACAGGAAAATCCAACTAAACACAATCAATATCTATCAAACCATCAACCCACGTTCTTTTGTTCTATTCTCATACATGGTGAGGCTTCTAATGCACTCAAAACTAACCCTGAAGCACTAAACAATGGCTAGTTATGCCAATGAAGCTTGCAAAGATATTTGAAAGATGTTAATCAAATGGCTGTAATCACCAAAAATGCACTTTAAAATATCATGTTTAAATCTACAAAGACCGAGAGTGTACAGATTATTTTTAGTAATTTTCAGAACCAAAACAGCCTCTACTCCTAAGATTTTGGAGCACATAAAGGGAAAAGATAGATAGATAGATAGATAGATATGTAAGGTATATAAAATATATAAACATGTAAAATACCCTCCACTTTAGAGTGCATTGCTGGTTTTGATAATATATTATACTTAGAAAAGATATTACCATTGGGGAAAACCAGATTAAGTGTACAAGGGACCTCTCTGTATTATTTTGCAACAATTTGTAAAGCTGTAATTATTTCAAACTAAAAGTTAAAAACATGCATTACCAATCCTCCAAGGATCAATGCTAAATTTAACTGAAGGAAAGAAACTGTGCTTAAAGAAAGAAATAAAAACCTACAATGTGCTTCTTCCCTCACCTTTTTGTCTATAAGGAATAGTAGGTTCTGAAAGCAGGATCCGCTTGTGATAGGGGACAGAATACTGACTCTTTTCATTTTCTGTGGTTAAGTATATTATTTGAACTGCTTACTGAACATCCCAGGGGAGAGTTATTTCTTGTTAGCTTTATTCCTCTGGCAGCATCTTAAGAACACTGCTTACTTTTCTCTGTCACGAGAGCGCTCTGTCTATTCTTTGAAGGGCTTAACCTCAACGTCAAGGACAAAGTGATTGGCAAAGGCTAGGCTTATGGCCGGACTGCAGAGCTGGAATGGAAAAACAATGTAACTTCCTAAAAATGGGTAGGTCACTTCCATGACCTTAGCGCTTTTCATTTTCAGCTTCAAAATTCCAGGGTTTATCATGTTCAGTGAAGTTGCCAGTGTACCTCCTGGAGTGTACCGATTTATATCTCACTCAGATCTCAAAGATGAGATTATGCACGTATTGCATTCTGGGCCTTAGCTCTTGATTCACTTCTGTAGCCAGGAATTATGGAGACACTGGAATTGGCAGACACTTTGGAGCCCTATCAAGTTGGGCAGTTTTGTAGCAATGGTCTTTCAAGCTGGCTTTTCCTACTTCTTTCTCTTGAGTATTTCTGGGAGTTACATCAAGCTTCATTCAGGTAGTTAGGAGCTAGTTATCAATGCATGTCACCATTCTAAAAAAGTATATAGCCATTTAATATGATGCTTTGGTAAGTGAAAAATAATATTAAATTATACCAGTCAAATTGTGTTTTCACAAATGGCACAGGATCTACCCATTCCTTTACTTCAACTTCTTTGTGACCAAGACATACAGTCATTTCTGGAGATGCCACCTCAGGTGAGGAGAGGTTGAGGGGAAAATACTCTAGCTTCTTCTTTCCTTCTGCCCTCTAATTTCTTCTTGGTGTCTGCCATTAGCTCAGACCACAGTTGCACTTAATAAATAGATGCATGGATAAATGAATTATGCATGCTTGTACAATAGAACATATTAATATCCACCATTCCACAATCTTTGTACACTTTCTGATTAACAGACTGGGCACAATTCACCCCTGGTGACTGGAAAAACCAGATAAGAAGGTAGAAAGAAAGATGCACAGTTAACTGGAATTCACAGTCCCAAGTTGCAAATGGTATACCAAAGGCCTCATAAGCTCTTAATGACATAGTTTTTAAGCACTGGAGGCCATTAAATCATGATTTCTACTAATACAATTAAGAAAATTTTTAATTATCTGGTAAAGACCAAGACAGGGATACTGACACTCCTTGAAACAAATGTTACTACCACATTTCTGTTCTTCAATCATGCGCGTGTGTGTGTGTGTACATATGCAAGAGTGTTTGTTATCTTATCATCACATAACTATTTTATTTCTTGCGTTCTTGCTGGTGATCACCTTCAGTATGTCCCACCAATTAGTTACTGTCTTGGCAGTGTTTCTCAAACTTCAAGAAAACTTATTCAACCTCAGTTGATTATATAGAAATGTGCATATATATATATATATATATGTATATATAATGTGCATATATGTATGTGTATATGTATCTACATAAAACATTTTTACTTTATAATGTTCATATAAAATTATAGTATTTTATAATAGTTTAATTAATTTTATGTTAATTAATTAATAATATTTAATTAACTAATATTAATCACAACATTTTAAATTATAGAAAACATTTAGACTCTCCAGTCAAAAAAATGCAGTCATTTTACTACATTCAGAATAGATGTACTTACATTTTACATTATGGCTATAATGAAGTCAGTTTGAAACTTTATTTCAATCTGCTATAAAGGATGCTCCATTATATGAGAAACAGGACCCTTAAGAAAGGGCTTAGAAAGAAATCCTTCCAGCATTCTCATTTTCTGGCTATTTCAATCCATTACCAATTGAAGCAGGCTATTAGAGTAATGCCATTGAACAATAAATGGGAGGTGAATACACAAACAATTATAATTTATTCAGCACCTATTATGTGCCTTTCTTTTTCTTTTGCTATGAAGTGCACACATTTATTTTGACGGGTTAAACAATGAAACTGAAAATATAGAACTACTGAGATACGGGTTATATTTTGAGGGATCAGAGTAGCACCAGAGACACCAAGAATTATCTCAGAAATTATAAAACCAACATCCTCATTTTACTAGCAAGAAAACTGAGGTTCAAATAAAACTACAGAAAGAATTTTTGTATACTCTATGCAATTATTCTTACTCACTCTGCATCTACTGTCCCTCTGACACATGTAAACATACGAGCTATCTAGGACCCCTCTTTCCATCATGAGGCCATTATTCCTTCCTTGCCCTTAATTTAAGCCAATTCTAAACCCAATAAACATTTATTGAGTAACTTACACTTACTACAACATGCCTGGAAATTTTCTAGGATATTGAGAAACATCGATGTACCAAATACAGCCTTTTGGAACACCAAAACATCACAACTAAAAGAAAATATGGATATACGCATATATATAATTTTATGTATATGTATATATGTTCTGAGAGAGAATCACAGAACACTGATGATTGCTATATTTATGGGAAATATGAAATGAGTAAACACATGGGAAGGAAATTTACCTTATGCTTAAAAAATAATGACTATATTACTGGAAGAAATGCTTGAAACTATAATAGGAAGGGAGGAAACGGATATATTTATTTTTTGAGTAGACTTCAGGTAAGGATGCTAAACAGAAGCACATATGTTGCCATCTCCCCAAATCCACCTGTACTCACAGCAGACCTCGCTTCTGGATGACAACAGAATTTGGGGCTTCATTCAGACTCAGTTCCATGATTTTTCTTGAGACATTTCTCTAGGCAGCTACTAATATAAACCGAGGGCGCCTCATGAAATGGAAACTTTGGTCTCAGGAATTAATCCATTCAACAAATGTGTTGAACAACTGTGTGTCAGGAATATTTCTTATTGTTGAAGATGATGAGATAATAAGGCAGAGTTCACGAACTCCTAGAGATCACAAGTTTATGAAACAGACATGTAGGGCAATCAGAGCACAGAGTGGCAAATATTGGTTGACGTGCAGTGTTGCAGGAAAGAGTAAAGGAAATGGCTATATTTGGAGATACGAAAAAGGTGTCATGGAAAGAGTGACCTGTGAGTGGCACCTTAGAGGATGAATGAGAACTAATCAAGCAGACAAGAAGACACAGGAGCAAAACACATACAATGCATTGACTTATTTAATCACGTAGCAAGTTCAAGGAAGTGTTCAGAATTTACAATGGGGAAAGAACAGAATAAGCTAGGTGGGAGAGAACAGTGAAATGTAAGGGTGGAAAGGAAAGGTCCTGACTCAATCGTCGCACAGACACACACATTCTGTGCACAGGGAAACTACAACTATTGGCTGGTGGTGTCTGAGAGAGTGTTCCTGGGTTCTGCCTGCTCAATCTTACTCTGTCCAGACTTGAGGATGAGTAAGAAGATGCTCACAGAATGAGAAGGAAAAAAAAAGGGGGGCTTCAAAAAGGGCATTAGAAGCTGCCTTTATTCAAAAGAACACTGTTTCCAGGCATGAAAGGTGAAATGGAGATGCAAGTGTAGTGGAGCCCAAATATATGTGGTTTGCTGCATGAAGCTCCACAAAAAACAAATCAAATTGATAAATTCCCACATTCTAGGAAAAAATTTTGCATAAAAAAGACATTAATGATTTGAGATATGAGGTGATTTTGAGGCAGCAACTTTCAAACTGCACTTAAAAAACGTATATGTCTCTCCTGTAAAATGTGTATTTCTAAAAAGAAAAATATCCTTTTGAAAAGATGGGGGTGTGAGGAACAGCCCTGCCTCAATCCCTCTTCTGCACAAACTGCTCTGAGACCAGGAACTCAAGGCCAGAAGACTCCTTCCAACAATAAACTAAAAATATACTTTTCCCATGTTGGCTTAGCCTAATGTATCATTGTGGAAAGTAATTTCTCTTGAGTGTAGTTCCGTGAAAACAGATACCTCAAAGCCAGGAACACACTGGTGCTCAATTAATATTTCTGGAATAAATAAATGGTTGAATTTTTTGCCACAAATTTTTTTTATTGAAGTATTGTTGATTTACAATGTTTTATTAATTACTGCTGTACAGCAAAGTGATTCAGATATATATGTATATATTTTATATATATTCTTTTCCATTATGGTTTATCATAGGATATTGAATATAGCTCTCTGTGCTATACAGGAGGACCTTGTTGTTTATCCAGTCTATGTATAAAAGCTTACGTCTACTAACCCCAGCCTCACACTCCATCCCTCCCCCAAACCCCTCCTCCTTGGCAAACACCATTCTGCTCTCTATGTCCATGATTCTGTTTCTGTTTCATAGATAGGTTCATTTGTGTCATATTTTAGATTCCACATATAAGTGATATCATATGGTATTTGTCCTCTCTTTCTGACTACTTCACTTAGTATGATAATCTCCAGTTGCATCCATGTTGCTGCAAATGGCATCATTTCACTCTTTTTTATGCCTGAGTAGTATTCCATTGTAAATATGTACCACATCTTTATCCAGTCATCTGTCGATGGACATTTAGGTTGTTTCCATGTCTTGACTATTGTGAATAGTGCTGCAATGAACATAGGGGTGCATGTATCTTTTTGAATTACAGTTTTGTCTGGGTCATATGGTAATTCTATTTTCAGTTTTCTGAGGAACCTCCATACTGTTTTCCACAGCGGCTGAACCAACTTACAGTCCCACCAACAGTGTAGGAGGATTCCCTTTTCTTCACACCCTTTCTAGCATTTGTTTTCTGTAGACTTTTTAATGATGGCCATTCTGACTGGTGTGAGGTGGTACCTCATTGTAGTTTTGATTTGCTTTTCTCTAATAATTAGCAATGTTCAGCATCTTTTCATGTGCTTATTGGCCATCTGTATTTCTTCTTTGGAGAAATATCTCTCTAGGTCTTCTGCCCATTTTTCGATTGACTTGTTAGTTTTTTTGTTGTTGAGTCATATGAGCTGTTTGTATATTTTGGAAATTAAGCCCATGGTCCTCACATCACTTGCAAGTATTTTCTCCTATTCTGTGGGCTGTCTTTTCGTTTTGTTTATGGTTTCCTTTGCTGTGCAAAAGCTTGTAAGTTTGATTAGCTCCCATTGGTTTATTTTTATTTTTATTGCCTTGGGAGACTGACCTAAGAAAACATTAGTAGGTTTATGTCAGAGAATGTTTTGCCTGCGTTCTCTTCTAGGAGTTTTATGGTGTCATGTCTTATGCTTAAGTCTTTAAGCCATTTTAAGTTTACTTTTGTGTATGATGAGAGCCACGAACAGAATGGTGCTCAATAAATATTTCTGGAACAAATAAATGGTTGAAATTTTTTACCTCAAAATTTTGATTTATGTTTTTGTAAAAGGAACACCCTCCAAACAGAGGAAGTACTTTAAGCTGCTATGGTTCTATCACACTTACTGTGATTAAGTTTCCTACCCTTTCTAAGAGCCTGGTTTGATAAGGAGGGACCAAGGACTCTGGACAAGAACAAGAGGGGAAAGAAAAAAAAAAAAAAAGAACAAGAGAGAGACGCAGTTAAACAAGCGGGGCAGTGGTGACTGCAGGGCTCCTTCACTTAATAAAAACAAACAACATCAAAATCTAACTCTACCCCTAAGAAATTACTTTTGTTTAACTGACTATATATTCTATATCTATGTAATGAGCATTCAAATTTATTCAAGGTTGCATGATAGATGCTGTGGAGGGCTTCAAACGTATAGCATCGTCCCTGCTACATTTATTATTGACAAATATACTTTTTTCCTCCTCACTCTCTTTTTCTAATAACATAATCTTGATTTTCCCTTTTAAACCACCCCCCTTATCCACTCTCAGTCATAGTAGTATTGGTGCAATTAATCCTTTCTTCTTTATTTAAAGGACAAACTTGAAACCTGTGTATAGTAAATCACTGTCTTCCATCCTGTTGCCCCAGTAATAGGATTTTGATATGAGATGCAAGGCCAGCTAAGGAGAATATTAATTCTGTGACTCTAGTTGAAACTATTAGAGAAGAGAAGTTAAAATGTGAGGATATAAGCCTGGAGGTGCTGAGGGGACACCCCGAGGGAAGAGTGTGTCCCAGCAGGAAGCTAGCACTAGAAAACCAAAACAAGATAGATGTTAAGAAACAGCTTCTTGAGCCACTTTGGAAAACGGAGATTAATCCACCGTGAATTTTTCAGTTGTATAACCAATGTATGAATTTTGTTGTTGTTATTCTACACCTGTTGGATCGTCCACCATTTGGAACCAAAAAGATTTTTTTCTGTTAAAGCAACTGTAATAAAACTCAAAATGCAGTGATTACATTTGGAAGGGTGAATTGGTAAAGAAGCACGAAGAAAGTAGAATTCTCCTCTCATTGTGAGTTTGGGAAGCTGTCCTGGCAAAAAATTGGCATTTGATATTTTTTGATGATGAGTAGTATCATGATGGGGGTAGAGGAAGTTAACCTGACTAAGAAGACACAGTGAAATGAAAGAAACTGGAGTGGAAAATTGCAGAGAATAAGTAGATGTAGAGGGAAAATAACATCTTAAATATGGTATTTTGAAAGGAAGAGCAAGATGAGGAATAGAAATATGGAAACTGAAGCAAGAAAGAATCCCTTAAGATCTGGAACTCATATTATGAAATGCACAAACCTTGGCTAAATGAAGCTTAGTTTGGTTTCAAAATGATATAGGTTAAAGTACAAAATATTCTGACAGCAACAACAACAAAAATCTATTCTATTGGGATAAAAGTAACAGAACCACAAAGAAAGTCCACCAAAATATTGTCTTTTTCTTTGGGCCATGCCACATGGCTTGTGGGATCTCAGTTCCCCAACCAGGGACACGGCAGTGAAAGCACCGAATCCTAACCACTAGAGCACCAGGGAACTCCCCAAAATATTGTCTTTAATGCAATCCTATTCAGATGATTATTTTTCAAAGAGATTTCAGAGGCTTTATGAAGTATCTTCTGACATCTTCTCCGCACTTAAAATATATTAAATTAGAGGTATAACAGAGTATGTATCACTCACACCACCGTCTAAAGAAAACTGGCCCCAAGAAAGTCACCATGGAAGGAAATCCTCACATGCCCCAATTTCCCATTGCTGTAGCTGATTGTACAAAGAGAGGGCCTCTAACTGAAGGTGACCCAATACATGAGTGAGTGGTTGACCTTTGCTCCTTGCCTAAAAGAAAATCTGATCTGGTTTCACAAGTATTTAAAGTGGGCAACATAATGGAGCTTTCTCAGTAGGGGGTGAAAATAAAAGATATCTGATTGAGTTGGGGCAAGAAATTTCACGGAGAGTCAAAATCACAGTTACGGGTTAGGTCAAGTCATGTGGGAAAGCAAACTACACGTAAGGATTCGAACTTGGTAGTGGAGACAAAGAAAGCAAATGTGATGTTTAACAGGATTATATTAATAGTGAAACACAAGAGTAAAGATTAATGTCTTCTGGCTGGGCTGTGGAGATGTTGAGAGTTGCTCTCAATCCCAGAATGACTATGTAGTCTCTGTTACTGGCAGGTTTAGGCCTTGATAGTTCCCATGAAATGCTTTCTCCCACTTGTGCTTTTATAGTAACTCCTGTTTTCTTGAGCTAGTTGGAGTGGATCTTTTTTCCTTACATTTAAACAAGTTTAAATATATAAACACGTTTACTTAGACATGTGAACACATATTAAATGTCTTCAGTATGACATAAAGTTCATTACGAAAAATGAGAAAAACATTTTTCTTTCAGGACAAGGGAAAAATGCATCCTTAAGAAACCCCAAATTTCAGTAACAAATATTCTGCCAGATATATTTTGCTGAATTTCTGGGAAGAACTAGAATTTTAGAATTGTGTTGGGCATGTTTTATCCCAACTATTGCCCTATTCACCATGGCCTCTAATGTCATCTAAATTCAATCACGGTAGATTTGATCACATGTTTCTAGGATCAAGGATAGCAATACTGTCAAATGATAAGAACAACAAAAACAAACAAAATTAAATTTGAAATAAGCGTTCCGATTACTTTTAAGTCCCTTCGTTCACAGTGAATAAAGCAGGTAACTTTTAATGTAGGTATGAATTGTTACTGGTCTTGGGTGATTTCTCCTTTATTCTCACAACATAGTCAAGACTATCATAATTCTGTGATCACAAAACCCGCTGCATAAGGGACATGATTAAAGAAGATAGAGGTGGGGCAACAAAATATGACAAGAGGTCTGTGATTCCATATATTTATTATAGTGGTATAAAAAATTATACCTGGTATACATATGGTCTATTATCTTTCATCTATTTATAAAATAGCTGGTGTGACCAGCAGAATATAAAACCATTTGTTGAATTCATGGCAGCTTTTGTGTCTTTTTTTTTT
Organism: Phocoena phocoena; assembly: GCF_963924675.1. Taxonomy (NCBI): domain Eukaryota; kingdom Metazoa; phylum Chordata; class Mammalia; order Artiodactyla; family Phocoenidae; genus Phocoena; species Phocoena phocoena. The sequence continues at coordinate 39,108,949 of NC_089224.1, read as the reverse complement.
TTTTTTTTTTGCTGTACGCGGGCCTCTCACTGCTGTGGCCTCTCCCGTTGCGGAGCACAGGCTCCGGACGCGCAGGCTCAGCGGCCATGGCCCACGGGCCCAGCCGCTCCGCGGCATGTGGGATCTTCCCAGACCAGGGCACGAACCCGTGTCCCCTGCATCGGTAGGCGGACTCTCAACCACTGCGCCACCAGGGAAGCCCGCTTTTGTGTCTTGATGTACTTTCCCAAACAAAAGTTGCTGAAAGTTTTTTTTTGTTTTTTTGGGTTTTTTTGCGGTACGTGGGCCTCTCACCACTGCGGCCTCATCCGTTGCGGAGCACAGGCTCCGGACGTGCAGGCTCAGCGGCCATGGCTCACGGGCCCAGCAACTCCGCGGCATGCGGGAAATTCCCGGACCGGGTCACGAACCCGCATCCCCTGAATCGGTAGGCAGACTCCCAACCACTGTGCCACCAGGGAAGCCCAAAAGTTGCTGAAAGTTACACCTACTAATACATATGTATACAAAGAATTAACTGTTGAAAGATCACTGATCTTTAGAGGCAGTATTCAGCATCTCAAAATGTTTCCTGATTTTTTTAAAAAAGAAGAATCATTGCTGTATGCTACAAAAGAATGGGCATTTGTTTACATCTAAGATTTTAAATTAGAGGCCAACTTGAAGGTAGCATGCATTTATAACACATGTTAAATTAAGTTTAGTGGGTATCTGTTGTGTTAATAAAAACCCGAATACTAATCTCGCCAACAATTAACACACCTATAGTCCCTTATTAGGTAGTTCCAAAATCTAGCATTTAGGTTTATACCCTACACTTTAATTCAGTATTTTTCAGCTATGGTTAGTTAGTTGATGGGAGAAAAAGGGACTGAGTTACAGTCACTGCAGGGAGAAATGGATATAGCCCAATACCTTTCTTATCTATGTGAGCCCAAAGTAATCGACAATAATGGAACATGAGTAGGTCACTCGTGTAAACATAATTCATCACTTTAATTAGAATAAAGAAAGGACGTGAGGTGCCTTTAGCCCATAGTCAAGCCTACAGCATGTAAAAATAATCAAGCTCTAAACCAAAACAAAGTTCAGTTGTGCAACTGTTTCTTCCTGCCAGTAAAATATCTGGACCTACCAATGGTAGCAACTTGATAGGAGGGAAGGGCCCCAGTTATTCCACTGTGACTGGAAGCATTGTTATCAAATAGTTCAAGATCCGTGAGAATATGGTAAACAGTGCATTGTTAGAGACCAAAGACTTCATTAGACAGCAACCCTCTAGACATACTACGTGAGGAGAATGGCTCCAAGGACAAAATAAGAACTGATAATTGATGTGTAGGAAGACATATTAAGTATTTTCTAAGATTTAGGTAGCCTCATCTAGTGAAAATAGTGCCTAATATCAGACCATAATCAAGTTCTCATGTAAAAGTGCAACATGAGGTGGATAAGACTTGAGGCAGACTCGGGGTAATTACAAGAGTCCAGAATGAATCCATGCTCCTCACCTCATTAGTAACCACCTTGGAAGGGGTGGGCAGACTGTTTAGAGTGTCAAGCTTGAGAGCTAGACAGACCTGAGTTTAATACTGGATCTCTCACTAAGTTTAATAACTTTAACTATTTATCTTAATTTACCTGAGCTTCAGTTTATTCATTTTAAAACGAATTTAATATCGATCACATTCAACTGTTGTCAAGATCTAGGTAAATTGCTTAGTAATACTGAATGGCTCAGAGTAGGTCCTTCATAAACAGTAGCTACTAGCATTTTTACTTTTTGCCAGGAAAAATTCTCCATGGGCTCCCAGGGAAGCACTCTAGAACGCCACGCTTACATATTTTCCTCAAAGCGAGAGGTCATGGAAAGGTCTGTTCCTCCATCTATATCATCCAGGACTCTATTTTCCTAGTATTTATTGGCTGGAACCACTTTCGAGATTAGAGAAATGAAGCAAAGATGTTGGGATAGTCATTCTACAGCACACACGTATATCACTGTGATTGAGGGGAGTGAGGTTGGTGAGTCTGGAGTCTTCAATACTATGCGAGTTGAAATTTGCACAATAAACACTTCGAGAACTCAGAGAGCTGGGCTAATTCAGAAAGTGTAAGAAAACAGTGAATCTTAAACCAGCAAAGCAAAAGCAGTCTCTAACAAACTTTGATGAAAATCAATCTAAAAGTGATATATGCCAAGAGAAAGGATCAGATAGAAGTTGATCCAAGAAATCCAGAGAAGCCCTGTTTTGTCAAGCATTTAGTACTGTTCAAGGGAGAAGATAATGAGATTTAGAGGGCTTGATGAGTTCAGTTCTCTATTGCAAACTAGAAATAATTTCTCACAAAATATTACCTTTAAACCATTCTTACGCATTTTTTAATACCATCAAAGTAGCTTTCTATTTGGTGATTTAGTTTCCTATATAGCTGGTTACTGGGAGAGAATAGTTTGCTCTTGACAGGGTTTTAAGCCTTTTAATCACTGGAAAGAATCTGTATTCATAAATTCGTATCTCTAATTTATGTACCACACCTTTGCAAGTTTAATAAATATGAGTTCATCATTGAATTCACTGACAACACACAGTTTCTGGCTCTGGGAAGTTAAGGGATGTAATTCTAAACTGTGGTGAGTCAGCTGAGAAAGGTCCTGACTGGATTCTCTCCAGCATCCCTTCACTATAACATCCAAAACAGAAAAGACACCACAGGTGTAAGTCTGTCTCTGAGCCCACCTATGCTGGTGATGCCTGCTACTTGCTACCGGCACTATCGATGCCTAGAGTATGCAAACACCATGCACATTCAGACTCTTAATCCCACTCAAAAATGATACATAGTGACATAGTATGGAAACGCTCGGTTGCCCTGCTATCTATCACACTCAGAATATTAGAGGGTGGGTCCGAACACCTACCACTTTCCATAATAAGCTGTTGTGGCTGCTCTATTAGGATGATAGTTTTCTTATGTTTATTCCCCACTGAGTAAGATAATATATTTTTAAATTTACCTGTAACTAACTTTTTAGCTGTAACAGGTGCACTGCCAGTTCTAATATTTGGTGATTTTTTTTTCTTTGCAAGTGACTGACATAATCAGTGTCGATAATACAGAATTGTTTCCTGTCTCTGGGCATGGCTTTATAAATAATGCTTGATAACATACTCTATTTCGTACTAGCTTCCTATAGCAGAAGATGACATTTTATTCCTGAATCTACACTTGAACCTGTTTATTATAAAGATGTGGAATGTTATAACATCATTAACAAGAAAATTACACAGACCTACTAAAATTTCTCAGTAGGTTGCATTTATATAAATGTTACTTTGCCCTTCAGGAATTCAAAAATACCTAGCTTTTTAAAGCTATGCTTGCTTCCCCTAACATCACAATAAACCAAACCTTCCATGGAGTTTGGGTTTATGCCATACATTAACTTGATATATTCTCCATTTAACTTTTATTATTACTTCAGCCTATGTCACCTTCTACTGACAATAATTCTGTATGAAGTTATTTCTTTTTCTCTCTTTTTACTGCTGATATAGCTTGTGGTTAATCAACCACAGCAGAGTATTTAAATAAAATGAGACCAAGATGTAGAAACATGTACTATAAACAGAAGACTTCACAATAGTGGGACTGCAGATGTAAAATGCCTGAGCACAAGACAAGCTGGAGTGAACAGTATCCTAGTTTATGTGTAAAGCACAAAACAATATGTGTGGAAGTTCACTGTAGGATGACAGTAATTTGTTATTCTCAAACATAAAGATGAGAAAACTGGTTTCCATGAGAAATCAAAGAAACATCCCATAAATTCAGTCCAGAAGATGCTTTTTAAAAAACACACTATATAATCCATTTACCTTATAATTCTGCCTCTTAATAATTGCTCCAGATCTTTTATGACAGTGCATAGTCTCTTTCCATAAGAATTATTTTGAAAGAAAATTTAAATGAATAAAATTTAAAACCTCACCCTTCACATTGCCCACTTGTCTCATTTCTCTAAAAAAAGAATTTGGTAAATTCTCTGCATATAACTAGCGTGTATACACACACACGCATAAATATATCCTTGTATTTTTGTTTTTGTTTTATACGTTTCAATTGAGGAATGATTTAAGGAGTAGATAGTATTGGACTAATGACACCGAAGATCTGGGAGATGTGATCACTCCACTGTACTGTAAGAAGGAGGGCAGTTGTTTTCTTTTAATCTGTTAAAGCATGATTGCATATGAAAATTAAAGTCAAACAACATATCACTTTAGAGTATAGTTATAAACTACCGGTCAGAAGAATTTATTTGCCTCGTTGATGGGATAGTTAAGTAATCATTATTGAGCTTAATGTATAAATAATAGTATGTTTCAGGTTTTTATTAAGCTCACTGGTTTTCTGGACCATATGTGGTGCTTAATAAATGCTCCTTAAATGAATATCTACCTTACGAAAATGAATTGAGCATTTTTTAGAGAAATGAGACAAGTGGGCTATGTGTAGGATGAGGCTATTTTCTTTCCTAATCTGAAGGGCTAAACTGGGTTGCTTGTTAGCTTATTATTCAGGGAGCTCAGTTACAATATTTGCGGATTAAAGCCAAGATTTAATCCTCCAAATTCTCAAATGTAGTGCTGGTTGCATGGCACTGGGGCTTGACTTTTCCCTCTTTCATCCTCTAGTAACTGTGACTATTTCCCAAGGCTGATTGAAATTCTACTTTAGATGAGGTCACCCTGTCCTTTGAGATTTAAAGAAACTTGTCTCCACCCCACTAGCCGAAGCCCTGAAGGAAGTTCAATGCGTTCTCTAATAATTTTGCAAATTTGCACTTCTGTTGTGACTCTGAGGTCCTGCTTTCTGGTGAAATTTCTACTTCATTGACATTTCTGCTCCCCTGGTTGTTTCCTTCTCTCTGCTTTTGTCTACTCAATGAGTCCCTTCTGTATAATCTCAACAAACAAACAAACACACCAACTGGCACAAACATACATTTTATAAGTAGGAGACAGGAGTTACATTTCCCCTACCCATGGTAGTCACTGTTACTATATTTTTATTTTAATACTAATCTTATGGGGAAAGCAAAGAATGGCTTTTATTTTTTTTTTTTTTGGCTTACCAGTTCATCTTAAAGGCTCTACTAATATGGGATATATTTGAAAATCATGGATTAGTACCAAAGAGGACCACTCTGTCTTATTCTTTAACAGCTTTACCATGATGTCTTGATGAGTCACCTGTGGACATAACTTGCTCACACAAGGTACATTGTTATCGTGCTTTTTGAGCAGGGCAGGGCAGGGAGTTTAATAGGTTTAGAGATTGACTCCAGCAAGGTTCATGTGATTAGTAAACAGAAGGACAAGACTGGCCTCTAGACTGTCTGCTTCTGAGTCACAATGCAATTTCTCTAAGAACCTCTACTAATTCGACTTTGCTCCACCATGCTTACCATCAATAAAATGAAGAAAAGAAGATGCTGGTAAATCTACCACCCACTACATTGTGCACCAGAGCTCTCTGAAGGCTTGAGCCTACTCAACACTCCCTGATGCAAAACTGAACTTGTAGAGAGATTTGAGGGTGGTGAGACCATATTAAATATTATATTTTAGTAAAACTTAATTTTCCAAAAACTAACAGTCTTTTTACATCATTTCATTTTTCTATTCTAAAATGTACAATGGGCCCCTCTCCCATTGCCTTCAAGGCAGACTCCTGTATTACTTGCTTCTGATAAGCTTCCATCTCTGGATTTATCCATTTCCACACAGACACATCCATTCAGTTCTCCAGCCTCTGCAACCTGTAACAATTCACCATCCCCATACCATATCAGTGTCTTCTGGTCTATAGCCTTTAACTCCTTTATTTATTTGTATTAAAATCTAATCTTCCAAGGCTACCTTAGTTACCTAGCGCTCAGTTTTTTAAAATTTTAATTTAACTCTCTTTATACTTTATCATCATAGAACTTCATTCCAAAGATATCATATCCTCTCTTACATGACAATAATTTCTGCATATGTCCTTTTTCTCTACTAATGTATAAACACAGTGACATGCTTTATCTTTGCATATGATGTCATTTTCCTCCCACTGTCCTCCTCCCAGAATAGTCTCATATTATTTAGGACACAGACATTAAACAATGATTTACTGAGTTGTGTTAAGTCAACGTCTTTCAAAGGCAACTAGTTATGACTCTTTTTTCATTTATAAAACACCAATTATGGAGTTGGCATTTTCTAAAAGTTCAAGAATCTTACCAAAATAAAGCTTGACACTGCTGAAACTCACATTACCTAAGTTGTTTTGTTTCTTTCTGACAACTTCTACAAGTCTAGCTAAAAGTTCACAGTGCTCCTGGGACTCATAAAGGAATGGGCTGCTACAGGAAGAGAAACAGATTCCTGAATTTCTAATGTATACAGGCCAATGCTCTCTATTTGACAATGGACATTATTCTCAAATGATGAGAGGAGAATCCCTCCAAAACTGTGCCTTGTCTCTCTTTACAGACCTAATAGAATTACAGAACACAAAGTGTGTCTGGTTCTTTAGGCAGTGAGTTGGTCATTTCCTTTTTGTCTAGTAAGGCATGTTCCCAAAATCCCAGAAAAAAGGAAAGATGCTGTTCCTCAGGAAGATTAAAGGCACCCATTTATGAGGAAAGAAAGAAAGGAGAGAGAGAGATGGAGGGAATATTTGATCCTTTACTTACAAAATCCTTGAGAGACAATAGCCATAGCATGTTAGAATTAGAGGCAAAAGCATTAAAGTGAGAACACCAAATCTGAAGTTTGGAGCATCAGGGTTAGGATATATATTAAATTTAGGGGGGAAATCTGTTAATTGAATTGATAATAAAAGACATAGTGAAACTCAAGATAAAATCTAGACAGAATATTGTATTACCTATAATTTATAATCAACCTCAAATTATTTAGATAATTTAAGAGAGAGTTTAATTCTTTAATTCATAAATATTTATTAAGCATTCTGCTGGACATGCATTAGTCAGAGTATTGTTATAAACAAACCCCAAAACTCAGTGGCCCACCTAAACAGAAGTTTATTTCTCACTAATGCTACCTATACTAATTGAAAGTCCTACATGGGACGGCTTCAGTTATCACTCAGGTTTTCAAATTGATGGAGGCTCCATAATCTGGGAGCAAGAGACCTCCTCAGTCACCTTGGCAAGGAAAGAAATCCTTGCAATTAAATTCTTAAACTCTGGTATGACCCATTCAACCATTTCTCCTCAGATCCCAATGATCAAAAGAGCCACATGGCCCAACCCAACAGTAAGGGGATGGAGAAGTATATTCCTTTAGTGTGCCTAGAAGGAGAGGGAAACGAAGTGAGAGCACTAGACATCTCCATCACAGGATACAAAAATTCAATCAGCTCATAAGCAACCACCACCATTCTGCTTCTATACTCAGTGTCTGTATGCTGCATTTCCCTTTCAAGTAAGCTTGTGCTACTAGGAGATGTAATAATGAGGAGAAAAATCAATGTAAGAATATCAACACAATAAAAATAAGAGGGTAAGGTACAAGAGCATCTTTATCACCATACCTTCACTATGTACATTAGAGCTCAAATTCATCCAATATACACAACCTGGCATTATTTTTGGCTGATCTGTGCTCTGAATGGTTGGTTCCCCTTCTGATTCATCAGAGCACATGACACACCCATTCTGAACATCATTCTTTGCTAAACATCATAGGGAAGCCACCAAATATGGAGGTGCCTTGAACACCATTTTAAAACTATCAATGCATTATAAAACAATACTGTGACAAAAATAATGGCAATTCGACCCCTGGAAATCAAGAATCAATGAATACTGCCAACTATACTCTATAAGTTGATCAGTTTCTTATGCCAATACTAAATAGTATAAATAACTTGAATGTTTTGCTAAATGGGTTATATACACAATGGTTCTTTACAGTTGCATATTTTATCTACTTGATAACCAGAAAAGACTTTTTCCATAGTATGTTCAAAAATTGTATTTACAAAGATTACTTTAAAACAAATGAGCAGAGAAATTATGTCAAATATATTTCCTTAGGACAAAAAGTACTGTTTGAACTAACCAGATTATCTGAGCAAAAATACATGGGTCATCTAAATCATTCCCCCAAAGCCCTTTTATGTTCTAAGAAAGCAAGCAAAAGCAGTTCATGTTTAATTAATGTATGGCATATGTAGCATATTTATTTTAGAATTCAACTTTGAAACTGATATTGTCGAGTTATATCATTGCCCCTGGTGAAATAATTGAGTGTAGGGTATTTATTTTCATTTTACCAGACACTTACAGTATGATATGATGGAAAGTGAACAGGATTAATTGGGCATCAGGAGACCTAAATTTTGCCACAACTTTATCCCTAAATAGTAAATAAGCTAACCTTTTTTAAGCTTCAGTTACTCCAGCTGGGAAAAAAAGGAATGCTTTTTATGTTCCCTTCTAATTTCAGCTTCCCATGCCTTGGAAATTTTACATTCATATTGAGGGTTACAAATAACTCATAGCTTTTCAGGAGGCAATCCTCTTCATGGCAGTAACGCACAATTAAAGGTACAACCTCTGGAGACAGACTGCCTGAATTTGACTCACAGCTATACCATTATTTACTCTCAGTCAGTAAAACAGGAATAATAATGACATCCAATTCATAAAATGTTGAAAGGATTAAATGAGTTAATTCTTGCAAATGCATCTAGAATGTTGAAATATAGCAAGCACTCAAAGATTATTAGCTATTATTATCAATAGACACATATCGCTATGTAAAAATGTTATCATTTAATGGTGTTCCAACTTACTGAGTTACTCTTAGGAGGAAGTGTGGAATAGGCTATAAACCCTTTCCATAGGTGCTTATAGAAAGATAATTTGGGCAACAATTTGATATGAATAATTAGAGAGAAGTACCTCCAAATTTTAACAAGTAAGTGGTAACCACAATGCCCTGTGACAACAGCCAGAGCTTCGAGAAGCAATAAAATAATTTAATACTGGCTGTACAGATAGGTATTAAAATAGGAAACACTGTTTTGGTTTCTAGCAATTGGTGAAAAAGACATCCTGACTGACCCTCATGCTGAAGACAACCTAAAATGTTAGATAAAATATTAAAACACAAAATTAAACATGTTTTTCAATGCCTTAATGATCTAACAAAAAAAATTTAAATATTTATTCTAAAGCAAGTGGGTTAAAATTCAATGACTAATTGGATAACAATATTCACATAGGCTCAAAGGACCTTAGTGATTACAAAGGGAAAAAAACAGGATTTCAAAGGCATCTTATTAATCACACAAAAAAAGATACTAATTATGTGATAGAGAAACCAGCGGTCACCACTAACCATCAACCAGATGATTAAAGTTAATGCCACCAGTAATGAGAAAAGTTGACATCGTGGGCCTCCTCGTATGGTGCAATGAGAATACTACCTTTGAAATACTCCTACCAAAATGCATAGCTGAATCTAATCACGAGGGAACATCAGATATTCAAACTAAGAGACAATCTATAGAACAACTGGCCACATTCTTCTGAAGTGCCAATGTCTTTAAAGACAAAGACTGAGATTAAAGAACACAAAAAAAGACGGGTGATCCTATACTTTCTATTGTTATAAAGGACAATGAGCAAAACTTGAAAAAGGTCTACGATGGTTTTAAGACACATTCACGAATCTTTGATGCTCCTCCTAGCCTAATTCCTCTCTCCTTGAGTGTTGACTATACTCAGTGACTCACTCCTAACAAACAGAATGTGGTAGAAATAAAAGGATATCACTTCTAAGATTTTAAAAGGAATCACGGCTTCCTCCTTGTACTCTCTTTTAGATCACTCACTATGAGGAGTGATATTAGCCAGTATGTTATGAAGACACCAAGCAAAACTATGGATAGGTCCGTATAGTGAGGAACTGAGTCCTCCAGCCAACAGCTATGTGAGTGAGTCTTAATGGATATGGATCATTAAGGCTAGGTAATCCTTCATATGACTGCTGCTTGTCAACAACCACATGACACTCTGACCCCAAACCATCCAGCTCAGTCACTCCTGATTCCTGGCCCACAGAAACTGTGAGATAATAAGTATTGAGGATTTTCGTTTCGTTGTTTGCTTTTAATTTACTTAATTATAGTTATATAGATATAAAATAAAATTTACCATTTAAGCCATTTTTAACTATACCATTCAGTGGTACATTCACGTTCTTGTGCTGACATAACCACCATCCATAGAACTCTTTTCATCTTGCAAAACAGAAACTCTATACGCATTAAATAATAATTCCTCATTTACCCCGCCCCCAAGCCATGCTACTTTCTGTTATCTATGACTTTGACTATTCTAGGGACCTCGTATGAGTAGAATCATGCAGTATTTGTCCTTTTGTGTCTGGCTAATTTCACTTAACATAAAGTCTTTAAGGTTTACCTATGTTGAACGTGTCAGAAGTTCCTTCCTGGACTTCCCTGGTGGTGCAGTGGTTGAGAGTCCACCTGCCGATGCAGGGGACACGGGTTTGTGCCCCAGTCCGGGAAGATCCCACATGCCGCGGAGTGGCTGGCCCCGTGAGCCATGGCCGCTGAGCCTGCACGTCCGGAGCCTGTGCTCCGCAGTGGGAGAGGCCACAACAGTGAGAGGCCCGCGTACCACAAAGAAAAAAAAAGAACTTCCTTCCTTTTTAAGACTGAGTAATATTCCATTGTATTCTGTACTACATTTTATTTATACATTCATCCATCAATGGACATTTAGGTTGCTTAGACTCCTGCAAATATGAACAATGCTGCTGTAAACATGGGTGTACAAATATCTGCTTGAGTCCCTGCTTTCAATTCTGTTAATAGGGTCCTCTCATGCACAAAAGATTGTAATTTTTATGTGATCAGTGGTCTATTCTTTTTAACTATGTTTTTGATGTCATAGCGAATAAATTATTGTCAAATCCAATGTTGTAAAACTTCTGTCCTATATGTTTGTCTAAGAGTTATATAGTTTCAGCTCTTACATTTAGGTCTTTGGCCCATTTGAATTAACTTTTGTATATGGTTATGTAATAAGATTCCCACTACATTCTTTTGCATGTGATTTTCCAGTTTTCCCAAGACCATTAATTGAAAAGAGTGTCTTTTCCCCATTGAATGTTCTTGGTACTCTTGTAAAAAAGTATTTCACCATATATTTGAAGGTTTGTTTTTGGGCTTTCTATTCTAGTCGATTGGTCCATATGTCTGTTTTTAAGCCAGTACCAGTGTTTTGATTGCTGTAGCTTTGCAATAAGTTTTGAAGTCAGGAAGAATAAGGCTTCCACCTTTGTTCTCCTTTTTCAAGATTATTTTGACTATTTAGGGTCCCTTGAGATACCACATGCATTTTAGGATAGATTTTTCTATTTCTTCAAAAAGTATTGTTGAGATTTTGATAAGGATTGCATACAAAATGTAGCCTTCAGTGGATAGTACTTACATCTGCATAATAAGAAGTCTTCTAATCCATGAACACAGAATGTCTTTCCATTTATTTTTGTGTTCTTTAATTTCTTTCAGCAACTTCTTATAGCTTTCAATGGAAAAGTTCCTTGCCTCTTGACTAGATTTACTCCTAAGTATTCTGGTCTTTTTGATAATATTATAAATGAAAGTGTTTCCTAATTTCCTTTTCTGATTTTCATTACCAGTGTATACAAATGCAGCTGGCTTCTGTGTGTTGATTGTATTCTGTAACTTTGCTTAATTCATTTATTAGCTCTACCAGTTGTGTGTGTGTGTGTGCATGTATATAATCTGTACATTTTTAAAATTTATTTGTGAACAGATAATTTTACTCCTTCCTTTTCAATTTGCATGCTTTTTATTTATTCATCTTGCCTCACTGCTCTAGCTAAGACTTCCAGTATTATGTTGAATAGAAGTGGTAAAAGTGGTCATCCTTGTCTTGTCCCTGATTTTGAGGAAAAGCTTTCAGTCTTTCACCACTGAGTATGATGCTATGGGATTTTCATATATGGCCTTTATTATGTTGAGACAGTTTCTTTCTATGTATAGTTTGCTGGACGCTTTTATCATAAAAGAGTGTGAAATTTTGTCAAATGATTTTTCTGCATCAATTGAGATGATCAGGTGCTTTTATTTTTCTTCATTTTGTTAATGTAATGTAGTGCTTGATTTTCTTATGTTGAACCATCCTTGCATTCCAGGAGTAAATTCCACTTGGTCATGGTATATAATCCTGATGTCTTGTTGTTGAATTCAGTTTACTGGTATTTTCTTGAGGATTTTTGCTTCAATATCCATTAGGGATATGGATCTATAGTTTTCTTTTTTTTGTAGTGTTTTTGTCTGACTTTGATAATAGATGGATTTACCAAATAAATTTGAAAGTGTTTCCTCATCTTTAATTTGTTGGAAGAATTTGAGAATTGATGTTAATTCTTCTTTAAATGCTTGGAAGAATTCACCAGGGAAGCCATCTAGTCTTGGGCTTTTCTTTGCTGAGAGGTTTTTGATTACTGATTCAGTCTCTTTAGATCTATTCAGATTCTGTATTCTTCATGATTCAGTCTTTATAAGTTATATGTTTCTTAGAGTTTGTCCATTTTATCAAGGTTACCCAATTTGCTCTCATACAATTGTTCACAGAACTCTTTATAATCCTTTAATTTCTGTAAAATCAGTAATAATGTCCCATCATTCATTTCTGGTTTTAGTTATTTAATTCTTCTCTCTTTTTTTCTTAGTCTAGCTAAAAGTTTGTCAATTTTCTCAATCTTTTCAAAGAACCAACTTTGGTTTTCTTGATTTTCTCTATTATTTTTCTATTCTCTGTTTTATTTATCTTTGCTCTAATTTTTATTTCCTTCCTTATGCTAGCTTTGGGTTTAGTTTTTCTTCTTTTTCTAGTTCTTTAAGGTGTACAGTTAGGTTATTGATTTGAGATATTTCTTTTTTCTTAACACCATTATTTACAGCTATAAAGTTCCCTCTTAGCACTGCTTTCATTGCATTCCATTTTTGGTCTGCTGTGTTTTTATTTTCATTTGTCTCAAGATTATTTTCTAATTTTCCTTGTGATTTTTCTTTGACCCATTGATTATTTAAAAGTGTTTTTGTTTAATTTCCACATACTTGTGGGTGTTCCAGTTTTCCCTTTGCTGTTCATATCTAGTTTCATTCCACTGTGGTTGAAAAAGATATTTCATATGATTTTAATCTTTTAAAAGGTATTAAGGTTTGTTTTGTGACCTAACATATGGTCTATCCTGGAGAATGAGCTATGTGGAAATTGTGTATTCGGTCACTGCTGAATAGAGGGTTCTGTACAATTCTGTTAATTGCAATTGGATTATAGTGTTGTTCAAGTCCTCTGTTTTGTTAGCAATTTTATGTGTAGTTTTCTTCCATTATTGAAAATGGAATATTGAAGTCTCCTGCTATTCTTGCAGAGCTCTCTGTTTCTCCCTTCAATTCTGTCCATGTTTGCTTCATATATTGAGGTGCTCTGATGTTTCATGCATATATCTTTATAATTATTATTATATATCTTCTTGATAAATGACCTTTTTATCATCATATAATGTCCTTTTTTTTCTCTTTCAACTATTTTTACTTAAAGTCTATTTTGTCTGATATTAGCATAGCCATCCTTCCTCCCTTTTGGTTACTGTTTGCACAGAATATTTCACTTTCAAGCTATGTATATCCTTAGACCTAAAGTGAGTCTTTTGTAGAAAACATAGTTGGATCCTGTTTTGGTTTTTTCTTTTTTTAAATCCAATTTGCCAATGCATATCTTGTGATTGGAGAGTTTGCTCCACATGTGTTTGTTGTTTTAAGCACTATTTTGGAGTAATCACAGCAACAGACAACTACAATATCTGTAGATTAATTAGTAGTATCATATCTATGTTAATTTCCTGATTTTTATAATTATACTGTGGTTAGGAAAAAGATGTTCTTGTTTTTAGGAAAAATATATGGAAGGACTTCATGATTCACAGGCCGTTTACCTCAAGTTATCCTTAAATGTGTCAGAAATAGAGAGAGAGATGACAGTGCAAATTTGGTAACATGTTAACAGTTGGAGAATTTAGATAACAGTACATGAAATTCCCTGTTACTATTTGTGCCACTTTGCTGTATGCCTGACATTATGTCACAACTTAAACAAAATTAAAAACAAAATTCAGAGACCAGAAATTAAAAATATATTAGAGCCCAAAATGTGAATAAAGCACTAAAGCTAAATTTTACTTTTCTGGGTTTCCTGAATGAAAGAAGAGAGAAAATGAGGAGAGGGAGTATACAGATAGATAATAATTGATAATTTTCCAGAATTAATGAAAGGCACCAATATAAAGATTAAGTAACCTAAGATTCCAAAAAAAATACAAAGAAGTTAATACCCGGACATATCATAGTAAAACTGCAAGGCACTAAAAACACAGAAAAATATGTTAAATGTAGTGGAGAGGAAAGATTGATCATCTTCACAAAAGCAATTAGCTTGACAACCGACTTCTAAACAGAAACAGTATATACCAGAAACCAGAAGAGTAATAGTCAGAATGTGCTAACGCAAAATAACTATCAACTTAGAACCATATATTCAACAAGATGTCTTTCAATGATGAGGAAGAAATACTGACATTTAGAGACAGAACCTGAGTATTTGTTACCAATAGATAATTACTAAATGGTATTCTAAATGCAGCTCTTCAGACAGAAGAAAGTGATCTCAGATAGAAGATCTCAGATATAAGAAGGAATGGTAAGCAAAGACAGTGAGCAATGTTCTTCTCTATATGAAACAAAAATAAAACTGTCATTTGGATTAAAAATTGAAATAGAACTAAAATCCATGAAAATTGAATATAAAATGAAAGGAGACTGATTGTTATTCCAAGCTGTTATATTGTTGAGAAACAGAGTAAAGATTGAACTTCACACTTTAGTGAGTTTCTTTATGCCCGATAACATTTCTAAGGTAATTACTAAAGACTAGAAAAGAGAATGTAAGTATTGAACTAATAGAGGGAAAGATAAATGAGAATAGCTAATCAGTTCAAAATAATTAAGAAATAGACAAAGAAACATAAGGGTGAGTAGGGAAAAAACTCAAAATGATGTTGAAGATATAAAGAAAATATATTAGCATTTGTAATTAGTGTAAATAGTCTTAATACCTTAGCTAAAATTCAAAATTCAAAACAGCGGCTAACTCTGGCAAGTAGGCAGTATGATTTCATTTGTGTAAAATCAAAAATGTTTAAGGTATGTGTCCCACAACAAATATACACTGGTAAAAATTTATCCCAAAGCCATAATAAAAAGCAAAAGACTGATAAGAACAAATTCAGAAGAGCAGTGATCTCTGAGGGGACAAGGAAAGAGACGGTTGGGGAAGATATAGGCCTTACTTCAGGATATTGTTAACGTTTTCTTACACAGGATGCTGAGCAGAACATTGCGCATTTTATAGTTTTATTTACACCTCATACATATTTTTAATGTTTTTCATATCTCTAAATATCCAATAAAACCAATAAACAAAGAGGCAACATCACAAATAAAAGATTCTGGATGGATATAGAATGTTTTGTATTACTGTTCTGATGCTAGGTTGTGCTGTCAGATTGACAAGAGCTATCTTTGATTGGGGAACCAGCCTGATTAGAAACAGTGCAAAAAGTAAATTGATCCAGCCATTGTGGAGAACAGTATGGAGGTTCCTTAAAAAACTAAAAATAGAGCTACCATACAACCCAGCAATCCCACTACTAGGCATATATCCTGAGAAAACCATAATTCCAAGAGAGTCATGTACTACAATGTTCATTGTGGCTCTATTTACAATAGCCAGGACATGGAAGCAACCTAAGTGTCCATCGACAGATGAATGGATAAAGAAGATGTGGCACATATATAGAATGGAATATTACTCAGCCATAAAAAGAAACGAAATTGACTTATTTGTAGTGAGGTGGATGGACCTAGAGTCTGTCATACAGAGTGAAGTAAGTCAGAAAGAGAAAAACAAATACCGTATGCTAACACATATATATGGAATCTAAAAGAAAAAAAATGGTTCTGAAGAACCTAGGGGCAGGACAGGAATAAAGACGCAGACATAGAGAATGGACTTGAGGACACTGGGAGGGGAAAGGGTAAGCTGGGACGAAGTGAGAGAGTGGCATGGACATATATACACTACCAAACGTAAAATAGATAGCTAGTGGAAAGCAGCTGCATAGCACAGGGAGATCAGCTCCGTGCTCTGTGACCACCTAGAGGGGTGGGATAGGGAGGGTGGGAGGGAGACACAAGAGGGAGGAGATATGGGGATATATGTGTATGTATAGCTGATTCACTTTGTTATAAAGCAGAAACTAACATAACATTGTAAAGCAATTATACTCCAATAAAGATGTTAAAAAAAAATAAACCTGGGTCATGTCTAGATGACCATTAAGCTCTGCTAGATAGTTAAATATGGCAGACTGCAAAAATGCCTCAGTTTTTCACTCCTGCTTGTATCCACGCCCTTTGTATTGTTACTTTTCAGCTACTGTCATCAAGAGGTGGAGTCCATTTGTCCACCCCTTGTATCTGGGCTGGACTTGTGACTTGTTTTGGCCAACAGCAAAAGCATATGGCCTGGAGAAGTCTTGAATGCTTCTATTCTTTGTCTTGAAACCCTGTCATCCGCTGTGAATTTGTCCAAGCTAATCAACTGTGTGATGAGAGACAAGTGGCCCAGTTACCCTATTGTATCAGTCAGAAAACTGTACAAATAAGTGAGTGAAGCCATCCTAGACTAGCCAGCCCTGGCCTACACAAAGCTGACCTCCTGGGTCTGAGCAAGTTCAACTGAAATCAGTCGAGCCCAGGATCCCCCAACTGCCCACTGACCCACAGACCTATGAGAAATAATTAAATGATCACTGGGTTAAGCAAGTGAGTTTGGTGGTAGTTTGGTAATCAGCAGAACTCTCAATTATGCAATCATGAAAGCAGATATTAATCATAAATAAACTGATTCTACAATTCTACAAGCATTATTTATTTCCTTCCTATGTTTCTTTTTTTCTGAAAGTACTCATAATATGCATTTACCCGGTTATAATTTTGTAAACCCATGAGATGGGAGCCATGATTATTTCTATTGTGTATAAAATTCCCCATTTTGGAATATTTGAGACAAGAAAGTCTTTAAAAATGATCAAACCTGAGAAGATGGATTATAAATTACTGTAAAAAAAATCAAACAGGATCAAGTTTCTTCGGGATAAAATGGAAAAACTCAAGGGAAAATGCACAGGTTTGAAGTTGAGATACGCTGATCTCCCTTCTCTTAATTCACGGCTCTGTGAAAACCCATTGTACTGCAGAGCCAGAGTATTCATGAGAACAAGGGTGGCAGAAGGTATTTTTAACAAAGTCATCAAGGCACTCATGAGGATAGCACATTCTCCATGAATGAGCTGCATAACTTAGCGCTCTGCTCTAATACCACACAGCATAATGGAAATGGCACTCTCAGAATACTGATTCTCCCACAGGGAACTCGACAGTGAACTAGGAAAAGATCACAGGCTCTGAGAGCTGATTGGTGAATTAATTAGGTGTTGCAATTTTTTTTTTTTTTTTTTTTTTTTTTTTTTGCGGTTCGCGGGCCTCTCACTGTTGTGGCCTCTCCCGTTGCGGAGCACAGGCTCCGGACGCGCAGGCCCAGCGGCCATGGCTCACGAGCCCAACCGCTCCGCGGCATGTGGGATCCTCCCGGACCGGGGCACGAACCCGTGTCCCCTGCATCGGCAGGCAGACTCTCAACCACTGCGCCACCAGGAAAGCCCAGGTGTTGCAGTTTTTTTAACGCTATTGTAAATTACATGTGGAGCATGCACTCAGGGTCATAAAAAGATTCCAAGGATGCTAGGTGTCACACAACAGTAGGGCAAAATGTAATCAAAATCCAGAGGGAGGCCCAATGTAAATAGGTTTACCAGAGACTTGCTGAGATTAATCTTAACTTTCTTTCTGAGGGGAAAATTTAGACTTGGGTGGCAAAATTACTTAGTCTGCAAGCATGAGGAATTGAGGCCTTTCTTTCTACTACTTTCTCTAAAGTTTTCTTGATACAGACTTAACTTTATATTATAAACTTTTTTATCTCTAAAGTCGTTCCTCCTCACGTAACTTATCAATTGACAGGAAATTTTGAGGAGAGAGCACCAAGAGAAGCATTTTTCATGACTACGTTATTGTCATTGTGGCCTATAGTCTCTCAAGAAATAGTCTTTTGTTGTACGCCTTTGGTGGTAAGTGCATCTTGTTAGGTCACATACTGTATTTATCAGTTGTATGATCCTGGGCAAGTTATTTAATTTCTTCAGCCCTCAGTTTGTTCACCTGCAGAATGGGGATAACGATAATTTTCCTTTCATAAGGCTATTACACGGATTAATAAAGTAAATTTAAAGTGCTTAAAATAATGCTTGGCACACGGCAATGTTATAGAAATTGTATTAATATTGATACAAAAATGATGTTCTCCTGTTTCTACTGAGATCCATTATCATTTAAACTTTAGCTCACTTAGTGGACAAAGATTCTGATTTCCAACAACCTGAAGGAAAATCCATTTTTCCTCGGAAAACAGTTTTCACAGAGTTGGAATACAAAATTACTAATAGAGCTTTACATATTGAGGGCAGTAGTGTAAGGGTTCACAGGACACTTACTATTTTTCCTGTTATCTTCCATAACTGGGAGGATAAGGAGAAAATATAGAGCAGAAATTATATCTGTCAGACAAAAAAATCCAGGTACTTAAATTCATTTCAAGCCTCTTTTCTGGTGATAAAATGATGATGCTGTAAGCATGGTGACTTGCAGTTGTATTTTGATTAGCTATCGCCCATGCCCTGTGGGAAAGGCATGCAGCAAATGCAAAGCCGATTCGATGCACCTCAACTCTTTGAGCAAAGTACTGAGAAGGGCCTTGAAGAAGCTGCAAATCAAACACTGAAATAAGGTCCTCCTCTTCAAGTCTCCAAAATAGCTATTAAT
This sequence comes from Phocoena phocoena, assembly GCF_963924675.1. Lineage (NCBI taxonomy): Eukaryota > Metazoa > Chordata > Mammalia > Artiodactyla > Phocoenidae > Phocoena > Phocoena phocoena. Next base: position 39,089,803 of record NC_089224.1, on the reverse strand, counting down.
ACTTGCACTTCTTCCAATAAAACACTGATCATTGACAACATATGGGTATAGAAAGAAAATGTAAAACGTTTTAAAAGGTCTTTTTTTTTTTTTTTTTGCGGTACGCAGGCCTCTCACTGCTGTGGCCTCTCCCGTTGCAGAGCACAGGTTCCAGACGCGCAGGCTCAGCGGCCATGGCTCATGGGCGCAGCCGCTCGGCGGCACGTGGGATCTTCCCAGACCGGGGCACAAACCCGTGCAGGCAGACTCTCAACCACTGCGCCACCAGGGAAGCCCTAAAAGGTCATTTTTAATTTTAGTTCCTTTCTCTTCCCCTGTATGCTATGCACTGAAGATAACTGTTGAGTCATGAAGGGATCAAACTATTGGGCCCACGGGATGCATGAGGACCAGTATAGGGTTGAGATAAGCACAAAAAGTGGACCAATATTCCTGGAAGAATCAACCTGATATTATATCTGAACTGATAATCACAAAGAGGACTGAGGTATTTAAGTGCCTTATTAAGATTGATGAGACTGTGACATTCATAAGGAACAGAAATGCCACTGATAGGTAATATGAGGTATTTAGTAAACAGAAGTAAGAAGTTACATTGAGAGAGTGTGTTGTGTTCTGCTTATTCCTAAAAGGATTTGAGATGGTTAAGTTGTTTTTGGTGTAAGGTAAAAATAAGTGAGGACAATTTTTTAAACGGAACTGGTTCAATAATGCTAGGGATAAAGTTACGACCTACTTGAAACCAGTAGCTAATGGCTAGGGGAATCCAGGACTATGGGACTCCTTTCTCAGACCACGGGGCTACCCTTTGTGTCATTCCTAAGGGAGCACTGGAACTGGGCAAAGTTCCACTTTCTTATTACAGTGTTTGGGACCTAAATGCTAAGATGGAGAACTGTGATAAACTGGGTTGGAACCAGGACTTTGGTTAGAAGCCTGAGAGATTTCTGCTACTCCACTCCAAATTCAAGCCCAAATTGGATATCTGACACTGATCAGATCAGATGTCTTAAAGGAAAATACAGATAAGAGGGAGCTAGCTGCCTAGGGAGTAAGCCCTTGGTCAGAGGTAAGATAGAAAGGAGGAGAGTGTGTTAGTAAGAAAGATGACTGGGCTTCTCCATGTAGGAAGACCTCGGCCTTTCAGAGTGAAAGGAAGATAAGGCAGTCGCATGCCTACATGCGTAAATGTTCATTGATGGTTATCCCACAGCACCTTGGAATCTCTCCAGTTAGACTACTATCTCTTCTTGGGACTTAGATCTTCTTTCTTTCTGAAAGCTCTTCCTGCAGATTTTGCACAGGTGGCTCATTCTTATCATTTATGCTCCTGCTGAAAACGTCACCTCTACAGTGAGGCCTTTTCTGACACACAATTTGAAGTAGCTCCTCAGGCTCTTAACTTGTTTTACTTCCAACTTAGAACTTATTATTACCAAATATTTTCTTTCACCTATTTTTATTGTTAATGAACTCCATACCCTACAACACCCATTTAGAACATAAGCTCTATGACAAGGATCTTATCTGTATTGTTTACTCAGACATAGGAGTAATAAGTGAACATAATAGACACTCAGTAAAATTTTACTGAATGAATACATGCATAAATGTGTGTGTGTGTGTGTGTTGGTAAGCCACAAAAGGTGGCAGAAAAAGAGATGCTTCTTGGGAACTTCTTATTTTACTATTGACAATAGCTAACACTTAGCAAGAATGTGTATTAATATATTAAGTGATTATCTTACTTGATTTTCACCACAGCACCATAATATAAACACTGAAAAAAAAAAGAAGGTGGCATCCTGACCAAATCTACCCTAGGTCCAAATAAAAGAGATGGGATCCATGCCTAGACTGCTCCCAAAGCAGTTATGCTTCATTACCATATATATATCATTCAATCCTATTTACTTGCTGACACGTGCAACAGATTTGGTTCTGAGCTTCCAAGCACCCTACAAGTACCTGTAAATAAATCTATTACATGATCTACTGGAATGATGTTAAAAATAAACAAGTTGCCGGGAGAAACCCTACCCTTTGGAGTGCTGAGACTGGAGGGAAGTATTGTCTTCCCTTGTCCCTTAATGGAGAAACTTTATAAAGGATGAAGAAAAACCATACCATAAATAACATTACTACAATAAATGTAAGCATGGGGTTCTAACATCTATAACACATATCAGTGTAAGTCGATTGTATTGATTCAAGCCGTGGTTCAGTGAAAGTACTTCTATAGAGTAAACACAAAGATTTTAATAGTCTTATTTAATTCACTGATAAAATTTAAGCTATATTCATGAATGAAAAATATTCATATCATTCAGGCAATCCTCCCTCAATATTATTTCTTGCCACTACTTTGCTGATTAATACTGGCTGGCAGAAACTGTGATGTATATATCTGTATGATGAGTAACAGACCGTAATCATTAGGTGTTACAAATTAAGACATATCCATAGGTTTTAAAGCATGCATAATTTTGGCATCTTCTCAATACCTAAACCAGAACACTTACTTGAACAGGCTACCATTGCACCCAGGCAGAGAAATACAAAAGGGAATCCTATAGCCAACATCTGGACTTTCCTTAGGAAAAACTGGTCTTATCCAAAACGTCCTTTCTTATTGAAAGGCCAACATCTTATCTTAGTCATAATCCTAAGTTATTAAAAAATAATAAGTAAAGCACCCACAAAATACTTAACTTTAATCTATACTATAAAATGTACTCCTAGGTAACTGAATAATTGTTGGGCTGTAATTCAAGGCCAGTGAAATGGCAAAGCGTGTAGTTAGCAATGGTTGACATTAAGTCATTCTTTCTTCCCATCATTAATACATGAACCTCAATAACAATATCATACCATGAGCAGTAGTTTCACCATCCTCTTTACACAGACTAGTAAACAAAGCCCCAGAGACCTGCCCTAAATTACCAAGGTGACAGATGCAGTAAGTGGGAACCCAGGAATGCTGCACTGGGCCTGAGACTGTAACCACTAAAACATTCTGCTTCACTACTGGAAACATGTCACATAGATGAAATTCATAGATTTTTGTAGAATCTTGGGGGTCTTTTGCTTAGCCTTCTTATACAGATGAACTAAAAACAGAGTAAAAAGTTGACTTCAAGTCAATATCCCAGTTAGGGATGGAATTAAAATAGAATCATTCCAGAAAGATTAAACCCCAACATGCTCAGAAAGGAAATGAGGGCTTAAGCATTTCAACCCATATACCCCTGAATTTCTCTCTCGAATTCAGCTCTGACTACATCCAAGACAGTCTGTTCACTTCACTTTCTTCAAGGTGATACAGCCAAACCTTCCACCCTCCTCATGGGAAAAAGTAGTCATTAAAGTACTTCCAGATCAAGACTATACCCTCCAAGCTGTGCTACTACAATTGGGAGACAATCTTCAAGCAAAAATCCCTGAGGAAATTCTACATTTTTTCCAAACAAAATTTATTTATATAAAAATAATCCTAAATTAAGAAAACATTAGCAACCTAATCCAACAATATATAACATGGATCATAAAACATGACCAAGTTGGATTTATTCCAGGGTTACAAGGATTGTTCAACACACAAAAATCAATAAATGTGATACACCATATCAACAAAAGGAAAGATAAAAACCACATGACCATCTCAATAGATGCAGAGAAAGCATTTGACAAAATTCAACATCCGTTCATGATAAAAACTCTCATCAAAGTGTGTATAGAGGGAGCATATTTCAACATAAAAAGGGCCATTTATGACAAGCCCACAGCCAACATAATACTCAGTGGGGAAAAGATGAAAGCTTTCCCAATAAATTCAAGAAGAGACAAAGATGCCTACTCCTACCACTTCTATTTAACATAGTATTGGGAGTCCTAGACACAGCAATCAAATAAGAAAAAGAAATAAAAGGTATCCAAATTGGAGGGGAAGGTATAAAACTATTACTATTTGTATACGACATGATACTCTATATAGAGAACCCTACAGTCTCCACCCCAAAACTAGTAGAACTAATAAACGAATTAAGCAAGGTTGCAGGATACAAGATTAATATACACAAATCTGTTGTGTTTCTACACACTAATAAAGATATATCAGAGTGAGAAACTAAAAAAAAATCCTGTTTAAAATCGCTACAAAAAAAGTCTAGGATTAAACTTCATGAAGGAAGTGAAAGGTCTATATGCTGAAAATTATAAAACACTGATGAAGGAAACAAGATGATTTTAAAAAATGAAAAGATATACTATGCTCTTGTATTGGAATAATCAATATTATTAATATGGTCATACTACCCAAAGCAATCTACAGAGTTAATGCAATCCCTATCAAAATACCCAGGTCATTTTTAACAGAAATAGAAGAAATAATTCCAAAATTTACAGGGAACCACAAAAGACCCAGAATTGCCAAAGCAATCCTAAGAAAAGAGAACAAAGCTGGAGGTATAACCCTCTCAGATGTAAGACTATACTACAAAGCTACAGTAATCAAAATAGTGTGGTATTGGCAAAAACAAACAAACAGAAAAAACAAACCAAAACAGACATATAGATCAATGGAACAGAACAGAGAGTCCAGAAGTAAACCCACACACCTATGGTCAATTAATCTATAACAAAAGAGGCAAGAATATGCAGTAAAGAAAACACAGTCAACAAGTGATGATGGGAAAGCTGGACAGCCACATGTGAAACAATGAAATTAGAACATTTCCTCACACCATATACAAAAATATAATTAAAATGGTTTAAATGTAAACCATTTTAATGTAAACCATTAAAGTGGTTTAATGTGTAAATGTAAAACACAATACCATAAAACTCATAGAAGAGAACATAGGCAAAAACAAAACCCACTCTGACATAAATCATAGCAATATTTTCTTGGATCAGTCTCCCAAGGCAAAAGTAATAATAGCAAAAATAAACAAATGGGACCTAATTAAACTTAAAAGCTTTGCACAGCAAAGAAAACCATCAACAGAATCAAAAGCCAACATATAGATGGGAAGAAAATATTTGCAAATGATGTGGCTGACAAGGAATTAATATCCAAAATATACAAACAGCTCACACTACTCAATATCAAAAAAACAAACCATCCAATCAAAAAATGGGCAGACTTGAACACACATTTTCCCAAAGAAGACACAGATGGCTAACAGGCACATGAAAAAGATGCTCAACTATGCTAATTATTAGATAGATGCAAATCAAAACCACAATGAAGTATCATTTCACACCTGTCAGAATGGCCATTATCTAAAAGTCTACAAATAAATTTTGGAGAGGATGTGGAGAAAAGGGAACATTCATACACTGCTGGTGGGAATGTAAATTGGTGCAGCCCTAAGGAAAACAGTATGGAGTTCCTTAAAAAACTAAAAGATAGAACTACCATATGACCCAGCAATTCCACTCCTGAGTATATACCAGGAAGAAATGAAAACACTAATTCAAAAAGATACATGTACCCCAACATTCATAGCAGCACTATTTATAATAGCAAAGACATGGAAGCATCCCAAGTGTGATTAAATTAAGAAGAAATGGCATATACATGTATATATATATATATATATATATATATATATATATGTGTGTGTGTGTGTGTGTGTGTGTCTGTGTGTGTATACACATATACACATATACCATATATATATATAATGGAATATTACTCAGCCATAAAAAGAATGAAATACTGCCATTTGCAACAACATGGGTGGACCCAGAGAATATTATGCTTAGTGAAATAAGTTAGAGAAAGGCAAATACTATACAACATCACTTACATGTGGAGTCTAAAAAATAACACAAGTGAATGTATATACAAAACAGAAACAGACTCACTGACAGAAAACCAACTTGTGGTTACCAAAAGGGAGAGGAAAGGAGAGAGGAACAAATTAGGGATATGGGATTAATAGATACAAACAACTATATACTGTATAGCACAGGGAATTATACCCATTGTCTTGTAGTAAGCTATAATGGAATATAATCTGCAAAAATACTGAATCACGATGCTGTACACCTAAAACTAATACAGTATTTTAAATCAGCTACACTTAGTATTAAATACATGGTCTAATAACATATGTAAAGGATACTTCTCCACATAAAAGGCCATCAAAGAATGATAGAGTAATGTAGAAGATGCAAAGTGTCATCTCTTGCAATGCTGACTGAATCATGTATTCCTGGTGAGAAGTGGCTGGCAAGCCAACCACACCAGGTGACATCTCTAGAGTCAGGACTCTCAGCCCTTTATGCAGCAGCCCATTATGATTGGGGAGAAATTCTAATTTTTACATATTTTATTGTTTTTTGTTTACTTAAACTAAACCCAGATAGTATTATTTTAAACGTCTTTTCCCCATCTGATCACTTTACACACAAATGTCCCAGAACCTCTCTGAGTCACAGCTATACAGGTGTTACCCTCCCTTCCATCTGCCATCAATTCAAATACTTAGTGAATTATCATCTCTAGCACTTGTAAGTCTTATCTTCTTAAAACAAGGCATACATAATTCTTTCAAATCTTCAGATTACTTCATTATCATGTTTGTTCTGGGTAATTATCTTTGAGTTTATCACTGTCCTTCTTCACCTTGTGGATTCAATTCTCAGTTTTGGGAGTCTTCTATTCCGAGTGCTAACCTATGTTATAGCCCCTTCTCAGTTCAATATGCCTGTTAATGTCATCCACATTCTAATTGCAGGCTGTCCAACACACTGGAGACATATACTTTCTAAACTTGAATATGTTTCTTTGTACAGCATGTCCCTGCTATATTCACAATTTAGCTCACTCAACTAATAATGATTTAAATGTATACACACACACACACACACACACACACACACACACACATTCTGATATGTAGAATGGAGAACATAACTTTTAAAACCTCACCTAAGGTTTTGAGGAAATAAACATTAGCAATAAAAAATAGGCATATAGTGGGAGTGAGGGGGACACCGTTAAAATCTCCCTTTGTCACTTTAGATAAAGACTTGACTGTGTGGGCAAAGGAGAAAGAGTCAGTGTTTGGGAGGAAGGGGATGAAAATGGAAGTGAAAATAACCTTAATTGTTAGAACAAGAATCTAAGTAGAAGATAGGGGCTCTGCTTATGTTATATGCCTTAAACTTTTGTTAAAATGAAAGTTCTCAGTGCAGACAAATTTCCATATGGTTTTGATATTTTTTAAAAACCCCATCAAAATTAAATGAAATTAATTTTCAAAATAACCTCTAGTCATTTAATAAATTAATAGTGTATATTTCATTTTTTGCTGATAAAAATAAAACCACCTCCCATCTATTATCAAAAAATCTGAAGACAGCCAGTGTTCTTTGAGTTCACAAGCAGGGATAGACTGTAGAATTTCACATAAATTCAATCAGGAAAAAGAGGTTAATTTACCAGGATTTCTTAAACTGGCTAAAGGAACTATGAAAGACTATACTATGAAATATTCAAAGAAACAATTATATTTCACAGTGTCTTCAAATCACGTCAAATTTATCATATTTTAAGTGCCATTAAATATTCTCTTTGATTGGAAGAGCCCTGTGAATGACAGAGTTTTGTGCTGTGCAAATGAGCAGTTTCCCCTAATTCTCTTCACATGACTGCTCATTCTTTCCCTATTATCTCATCCAAGTTAACATAATGGAGACCCTTGAAAACTGTGAGCCATATGTTTCATCATGCAGTTCATGATTTAAATTTTATCAATGATGCCTTTATTTTTAAAATTTGACCAATTTAGTATATTTTGTATATATTTAATTTCTCTCCTATTATGCCTTGAAATATATTTCTTTTTTTCACTTAAAATCTATATTTCTATGCATAGAGAGTGTGAATTCCTTTGGATCCCAAAACACCATCCTAGACTGATGAGTACGTGTGTGTGTTGGTGTGTGCGTGTATCCACCACTTGTACCTAGGTAGACTATTTACATACAAGTCATTCCTTCTTTGCTATTATTGCTTGTCTGATAGGCATGTGAAACAGTGCTGGAAGCTGGCATATTCCCTTTCTAGGAGACACATTTTTCAGAAGAAAATGTTCTTTGCTTCATTTCTTGGTCTTCATGAGGACACAAGTGAGTAGCCCCATATGTCTGCCTTTAGTTGCATTAAATGAGGATTTCTTAATAGTTACTAGCCAAGCCTTGTCTTCCTAGGCATCCCTGGAATCCTAATTCCTTTCTCTGTAATTTTAGGTGGTAAAAGGAAAACAGTAATTGCAAATGCTTTAATTTACTCTCTAACAACTGAAAACAAAAAAATTTAAAAAATAATAAAAAATAAAAACCTTGTTGTGATGCTTGGTAAAGGACCACTAGTAGAGAAAGAGAAAGTAGGAAAACTAATAATACCTTCCAAGGAAAAGAAAGTCATCCACACCATACATACTCAAGCCACTGAAGTAATTTCTATTCTTGTAGCTGTAATTTTTTAAATTACAGAGTGAGCAAATGTGTTACCCTCCAGAACTAATGAAAAAAAAAAAAAAAAAGCCCAGATATAACTCAGCTTCCACTTCAAATTAATAATAATCTACCTCCAACACGACTACCTAAGTCATAAGTATTAATAAAGAAAATATCTTTAGCCATTAAACTTTATGTGTAATATTTGAGCATGCCAACATGGTGTTTAAAGGGACAAAATGACTTTAAGCAAACAAGAACAGTGTACAGACCGTCTGAAACATATTAATATATGTCTGAAACAATATAATATATGAGATACTTTTACAGAGGGAAATGCATAAGCCCAGCAGTGGGTTGTCAATATGCCAATAACTTCCCCCAGTCACTTTGGAGCTAACAAACCAGAGGAACTACTTAATTAAATATATGACCAAATAAAAGAAAATTAACTTCCTTCTTGATATAAAGAAAATGTCTTAAGACAAAAAATGGTATTTCATTACATCCTGAAAATACAATTAAAATAAAGTCAGTATTTACCTTATGTAATTAAAAATCCACTGGACACTTTAGAAGCCCAAGCAGCTCATGACGCAGCTTTCCAGTGGCAGTCTTCAATTCCTATAAATAAAAGGAAGGTGAAAGAGGACATTTAGACCAATCTATGTCTCTGTAGAGTGATGCTGATTAGCTATGAAACGTTTATTATCACTCCTCATTGCCATTTAAAAATTAACTCCTTATATGTTGCTGTTATTATAGATTTTGTCAAATGCACAAAATAGAAATGAAAATTTCTGGGACTTACAAGGCACCAAATGGGCTCCAGATTATGAAATACTACAAAAAAAGAAAACCATTCAATCCCATGTTATTTTACTGGCAAAGGCGGTTGTACTACGAAAACTAAAACATTTGTAATTGAAATGTTTTCTTATTATATACACATTACCAACAAAAATATTTTTCTCGTCTTAACACTGAGTTATAAGTAATAGGGGGTGTTGGCTCCTTGTTTCTTTTACTATTGACTTCTTTACTAGATTTAAGCAAGTATTCTTACTTTATTTCCCATAATTTTCCTGGAGAAGATTCATAAAATGTGGAAAATAATAGTCATCAATTTGATAAGTTGATATGCAATATGTAGGTATTTAGGTGGCTTCTACTTCTAGACAATATATACTATACACAGTAAAAAAAATTAATAATACTATTTGTATAGAATGGGACTGTATTCCATCCCTCTCCTACATCTCCCTCAATCCAAGCCTCATGCATATACTGTTAAAATTCAGGCACAAATCTCAATGAGGCAGCACCATGGACATCTGTGCCTCATGTCCCACCTCTTTCTGAAAATCTTTAATCCATTAAGTGGCAAAGAAGATGAGGTTAGGAACAGAGATAGTGAGGAAATTGTGCTCCTAACTGAGAAGTATAACTTTGTCAAGGCAAGTGTGGCACATTAGAACAGAAATAAATGAGCATCTTATCAACCTATTGCAAGAGGGATCATATAAGTTCATGTTTTAAAGGCCAGATTCATCTGAATTACTTTACCAACTCAGTGTTTCTAAAAACTGCTATCAGGAACTAACTGTATCTATTTAGTATATAAAGATACTAAATATATATATACTAAATACATGTTTATATAAATATATATGTATTTATATATAATACATAGTATATATATACATATATATAATATTTTTTTACTAGTTCCATCACTATGTGCTTCTTTGTTTCTTTTTTCTACTCTTGAGTATTAGAACTCACTTTGAAGAAAAGATGCTTTGCAGCCAAATAAATTCTGTACAGTGAATAACGTGTCCCATTAGATTCCAGAAAGACATCAGAAGCTACATTTACATTATGGAGAAACAAACTTTGAAAGAAAATGTTAACCACTTTTGGCAAGAAAAAGAATACTCTAAAGTTCACAATAATGGGACACTAGGCAAAAAATACTGAAATGCCAAGAATGGCTGGATAGCATTTTATGAATTTCTGGATGTATTGCAGAACTATCCTGCTTTCCTGAAAATACATCAGCTAATCCAATACCTCATCATATTCTAACTCTGTATTCATAATTGTTTGCCTTGATCTCATTTTGTTATCCATAATTCTACAATAAACAACCCTGAACTTTTATTGAAGGCTCACTGTGATAAGTGCTATAATAGGTGTTTTCATATGGCTATCTCATTTAATCAATAAGATATATACAATGTCACACTTTGCAGACAGTTGCCATTGTCACATATTATATGTTACAGCATAAAAACCCTAAATTGGAAGTTGCATGTTCCATAAAATAAAGTGCTATTTCTAACTAATTATGAATTTTAAGTTTTATATCATTAATTCACTGAAAATGCTTTTTAATGTCTAAAGTGTTTGTTGAATAATTACAAATATATATGGAATGTGAAAATTATCACATAAAATCTATTATCTAGTTACTTGAAACTTACATTTTAATATTTCCATGGGGTAGGGGGATGATCCTGAAACATCACAAGTCATTTTTTTATGATCACATTAAAGATTAGATACGAAATAGGAATGTGTATTGTATCTCTAACCCACACATCAGAATTTCCTAATGTTGCTGGAAGAAGACAATTTTAATTAAGACTAAATATTGTTTAAGAAAGATGAAAAATAAACTATAATGGCAAAGTAAATGGTATAAATGCAGAAGAAGCAACCAGCTATAAAGGATTAGAGAGAGATTATTTTGCTAAGTGAAAAAAAGAAAACAGAGTTTGGGACAGATAAGGTAGTGGAGAAAGAAGGTGGGGGCAGAGTGTTGATAAAACCCATAAAAGTATATGTGTCTGTGTGTGTTTCTTTTGGTGGGAGTTGAAGGAGTATAACCGTCTGAAGAGAAATTCCTTCAGAGTTTGCTGGGTTCTTCACGGAACACTGAAGGAAAAGAAAAAAAGCTATAATTCCTAAAAGTTAAATCAATGGTTATAATACCGGGGCCAATAATCTGATCTTTGATACAGGTCACATTCTGGATCAAATGGTAATGAATAAGATAAGCAGCCGGGTCCATATGTGGTCCTAAATCAAGTGGCTCATTCATCTTAACTTGAGGAAATCCTTTACACCAAAATGATTTGGGAAAGTAGCAGAAAGATATTAGTAATAGAGTAAATATTGTTCACAGGAAGGAGAGGAAAAGTATGAAAAATCAGTTTCATAAGAATTGGTGGATGTGCCTCAAGCTGAGCTGGAACAACACTCAGAACAAAGAATTTGGGTAAATGTGCCTTTAGTGCTTTGAGTGAGGAATACAATTTGAGATAAGTAATAATGTCTAGCACACAAGAAATGGGGACTTGATGAATGTGTATTTGCAAATATTTAGTAGACAGAAGATAGCCCAAGCCATGTACAAAAATAAAAAAGGAATCTGCCCACATGCTCAGGATATTCAATAAAATCATACCTATAACAGGCAATGTACCTAATAAAATCCTGAGTGTCAACCTGGGAAAACGTGCACAGAAATTTTTACCTTAGGTGTACAAAACGTATGTGTTTTTTCTCCAAGGTCACATGAGTAGTGTGAAATGTCAGTTCCCTTTTCACTATGTGATACTGTTTGCCTTAATTATAGTCTCTTTCTATAATGAGATGAGTATATATTATAGGTGAATCCCAAGTGCGTATGCAATACTAAAGCAGACAATGACTCTAAGTACAGCGTTTGATTGATGTGGGGATTAAAGTACAGTGAATTTAGCACAATCTCCAGCACTTAGTGAGTGATTAAATGATAGCTGTTATTGTTATTATCTAAAAAATGAGAGAAAATATTAGTAAGAGGAGGATATAGTGGTGAAGAGAGAAAAATGTTAAAGAGGTCAATGAACATGCTATAACACTAATTTTATACGGATTAATATTTTTAAAATACAACCAGTACTGATTTAATCCCTATTCAAACAAAAGTGACTTGAACTTCAAGGTGAGAGATATGCAAATATAATTGATAAAAGAATCATTGTTTTATTTCCTTCTTTAGACAATGAGTATAATGATCACCAAAGATAAGCAATAGTTTAAATTCAAAGTGAAGTAAGAATATGCTTTAGGTTTAAGGAGAATTTGAAAACAAGGGGAAAAAAATAACAGGCTTCCTGGACTTTCAATGCTATTTTAGAGGGAAAATATATTCCTCTACTGTGTATATTTCTAGGTATAAATACCATCTAGTTAGGAATTTACACCTCTACCCTTAAAAGTGTTTAAGAGGAAGCCTGAAAATCTCTGTTTTAAATGAAAAGGTAGACAATTTTACCATTCTTCTCTTTTTCCACAACATTTTTTAGTGATTCTCATACTTTATTTCAAGGTGAGGGAAAAACGGAGAAGACTTTTTTCTGAGGAAATACATAGCATGTATAGATATATGGCATCTTCTCCTAAAAGGAAAGTAATTCTCTCACAGAATTTTTTATCCACTATGATTCATACCTAGTATACAATAGTCTGTGTACTCTGTGCACCTAATTCTCAATTGATGTATTTAAGAAACTTCATTTAAATATATACCGAAATGACCTATTTGTTACTGCTGTAACTTTCACCTAAGACCATTCCTAAGGCATTAACCCAGAGAAAATGATGTTGTAGAGCTTCTCATGATGAAAAGTTCTGAACACTGAATTTCTTGAATGATCCCTTAAGGCAATCACACAGCACCACCTCAGAAGCATCCAAGTAGTCTAGAGCCTCTGATATGAAATTCCACCAACATTTTGGAGAGCTTAGAAACTGGCTTAGAGAACCGTTCTGCCATACACTGGGGAGACAGACTCTCTCGTACACTGAGAAGACCAAATGTTTTGAATTGCTATGTGGCATCTCCATCCCTTTCATATTAATTTTTTCTATCTAGTCATAGAAGGAAAAAGTAAAATAACCTGTCTACTATGTGCCTAGATATGATGCTTTAAAGACATGATTTAATTTATTCATCATAAAATAAATTATGTGAGATAGGTACCACTGTCTCTTTAAAAATACAGAATTACAGAATTGAGGCTTAGAAAGTGACACAATCATTTTTTCAAGATCACAGACCTTTCCATTATGTAACACTCCCTCCAAAGCATCAGCTATGGATACCTTTGGTCATGGGACTTGTTAGAACAAATGTTAAATTGAATGCAATGGTGCTTAATAAAACTTGAAACCTGTAAATGAGGGCAGTTGACCAGAACTGCCTGAGTTAAGTGTTTTATCATCAACATTTCAGGACTGTTAAATAAAAATGAAGCTCTGAATAAAAGCTTTCCCCTTCTTTTGTTTATTGTTCGGCTGTTGTTTCAAAAGATGGTTATTAAAATGTAATAAGTCTGTTTTATAATTAATATTAAATTTTGGACTTACTTGAAATTTGTATTAAGATTTATAAGAGTACAATATCCAACACTTTAAACAGGTGTCTTTGCATAAAAAGCTAACTTGCTTAAGTAATAACATGATACTCCTAACAAATTAGATAATATAAATGACATTTCCTGGGAACATAAATTTATTCAACATTAATTTCCATTAGCATAGAAAAAATATAATATACCATTCATTCAATCTTAATTCTAATATAACAAAGTAGCTGTGTAAGTCTTAACTATTTTTTTTTTAATTTATTTATTTTCTAAATTTTTGGCCGCGTTGGGACTTCGTTGCTGCTCGCGAGCGTGCTTTCTCTAGTTGCCGTGAGCAGGGTCTACTCTTCGCTGTGGTGAGTGGGCTTCTCATGGCGGTGGCTTCTCTTATTGCAGACGGAACACAGGCTCTAGGCATGCGGACTTCAGTAGTTGTGGCACACAGGCTTAGCTGCTCCGCGGCATGTGGGATCTTCCTGGACCAGGGCTCAAGCCATGTCCCCTGCGTTGGCAGGCGGATTCTTAACCACTGCGCCACCAGGGAAGTCCCAAGTCTTAATTTTTATATCACAAAATAGCTATGCTAAAACTAAGAAATAGGCTATAGATTTCATAATTCTAATATAGTAAATATGTTATACTATTTACCAGAACACCAGAGGGTATAGAGAAGGGAAAAGGAGAAATGCATTCACTGAGTAATTTTGACTCTGGCATTCACTAGAAATTTTTAATACTAAAAGTAACACTTTTTTCAAATTAAAAAAATATAATGACAGTATTACTTGACTGAATCCCTCCATAGAGATCCCACTTATAACACACTGCCCTAGACCATATTCAAAGAGAGTCCTGCTCTTAGAGTACACTAAATCCTATTTTAGCATGAAATGCACATCACCTGTTCTTTATATAGAAAAATAATAATAAAAAAAGGAATTTTGATTCTTTTCTATTTTAAGTTTGCCTGGTTTAAATCTGCTTTGGTGAGTTCCAACAGAATGACAAGGACTTCACTCCGGATTGCTTTGGTGGCTTACATTTCCTTTTGTTCTTCACTTTCTTAGAGGTGTACATTGTAGAGATACCGGCATTTTTATTTGCTTTAATCTTTCAAAACCCAAGAGTGAAAGAAATACAGTCCTCATTTCTTGTGTGCTAGAAAAATTATCTTTTTATTAGGTCAATCAAGTTAAAAGTTTTCATTGTGCTTAAACTTTTAAAAAGTTGAAATTCTACTACAGCTACAAATTTTTGCAAGTGAACCATATATTTCATTGGCTCAAAACATATTTTTATAAAATCCATTTCTTTAAAATACACACACATACATATAAGACAGTTTTTGTGCCTTGTATATATTAATATAATAATAATAAATTAATATACACTTAAGGCTTACCATATGCCAGACACTAGGTAGGCACTTTACATCTATTTGTTCACTTAATTCTCACTTAATTTTTAATAGTATTACAAATAATACTATTTTTATCTCAATTGAAAGATGGAAAATTGAGGCACGGAGAGATTAAATAACCAAGCAACTAACAGAGCTGGAATTTAAACCAAGGCAGATGACTCCAGAGCTTGAGCTATTAACAATAATGCAATAATACCTCTGATTAAAAGATATTAGTAATGGCATTCTGATAACAGCATGCACAAAAAAAGTTTCTTAACCATCTTAACCACACTTAATCAAAAATATCAAACCATAGAAGTACGTAAAAGGTGGCAGAAACAGTTTTTTATTAAATTCTCGTTCTATGTTGTATTCATTTAATAAACTAATGAAAAAATCCAATGTGATTCCAGTTACTACTGGTACACTTTAACTGAGGCTATTGAAAGAAAATGTTATAATTCGAGATAGTACCCTAATGTTGAGAACATCAGGCAATAACACCAGAATCAGAAATGCAGGTCAGAAATGCAAACCCAGAAGCTGTTGCCTGGCTTCCTCCTCTCTTGCCTCCTCAGGTGCATCCTGAATTCATCTACATGCTGTCACCTTTATTGCCCATCTCCTGGATTACTCTCATGGCCTCCTAATGAGTTTTTCTACTTATCCTCTTGCCCTTCCAATCTAATCTCTACATTCCAGCCAGAATTATCTTAAAATATCAATTGCATCATGTCTCTCCATAAATGACTTCCCTTTGTACTATGGAGATTTTATATTTTTCTTTTTCTTCCAGTCTCTCTGTCTCTCCACCCCTGCCCTCACCCACCCTCTTTCTTTTTATCTTTCTGGCCACTGTTGACCTCTCCAGTCTAACCTCATCACTCACCAGGCTTCATCTGTGCCAAAAGCTCAGCCCATTTCAAAGCCTTCACATGGCCTATTCCTCTGTTAGAGAAGTCCTCTCCCCACTCTGCCTAGCCATTTGCTTCTTAGGTGTCAGCTTAAATGTCACTTCCAAATGTATACCTTATGTCAAATGGGAGAACCCTTTCATATTCTATTATGGCTTCCTCAAGCCTTCTTCCCTGTCATTTCTCGGAATAACGTAGTGGGTTTGAGTACAAGATTTACACCCAGACTTACTGACTTTGAATCCTGAATGCACACTTGCTAGTCTGCATGACACTGGAGAAGCTGTTTATTTTTCCTATGTTCTGGTTTCCTTATTTATAAAATGAGATAAAATATTATCTACTTAAAGGGATAGTTTTGAGGACTGAGTTAATACATGTAAACACTCAGAACAGTGCCTGGCACATTAAGTACCCAATAAATGTAAGCTACTATTGTTCAGTGAAATTGTATTTATCTGTTCTCATAAACATGCAAACTCGAGGAGATCGGGAACCATGGTTATATTCTTAACACCATAAACTTGGCGCCTCTAACAGTGCTTAACTTTAAAAAAAGCTCGATAGATACGTATTGAATGAATCTGCTGAATAAATGCATGAATCTATAAATGCATAAAAGAAAGAATTTTGAAAAAGAAAAGAATATGGATCAAACATCTTTGGGCAGGTGGGACTTTGCTGTCCATAAAATTATACAATGTAGACTTGGGGATAATACGTGACAGTCTGTTTCACTTGTTTGGAAAGCTGACTAGATCTAAAGAAACCTTAGTATTATATCCATTCGACTCTTTTTCAATTCAAAGGTATTTGAAGAATGATTAAAATACCGGAAAAAAATTATTGGGAGGTTGTTTCATCACCTTTCATTTCTGTCATGGTTGCTTATTGGTGGATACAAAAATTTAGATGACTCTCAGGAAAATGTTCTGATACAATATTTGAGTTAAAAAAACCCCAAAACTCTTTACCATTACCAAAGCTGCAATACAGTTCTTTAGGACTAGCATCTACACCAAGAAAATCTCAAAGCCCAGTTTCCCACATAAGTCATCTTCTAACTTTGGTTCTGATCCCCTTGAATTTCTTTAAACCTTCTAATGAATAATCCATGAGGATACAGATGTTTTCCAGAAAACTATTGCTACCCTCTTCCTTGAAAAAGAAAATATAAGACTTACAACAAAAATGACATTAGATACCTACTGCTCACAACCCTTATAACCTCCATTTAAATATAAATTTGCAGATAAAAGTATAAAAGGAAAGTATGCATACCAAGTCCTGCTGAGTTGCTGTTTTTTGTTTTCTTAAGACATATTCATTTGGTCTGTTAATGTCTAACGACTTATCTTGGCAAACACTCTTTTGACAATGTTTGTGTTTAACCTTCAGTTTCCTTCTCTAATGTGTGTTACTTAAGAACTGGGCCCTTGGAGAAAATGTGAATCATGGACCAATCTTAGTTTCTTCTGATACAAATGTTCCTTTTATAAGATATTGAAAAAATATTGAACAATATTGTTCAACAATTCACTTATTCACTATACAGTTATTGAACAGATGCCTTGCGAAGGGACTGAGACTAAAGGAAAAAATGCGGCAAGTTGCTGCATTGGAAAAATTCATAGATCCCCAACTCTGCTGTTTCAGATACACTAGAAAGTCTTCTTTATCTTGCTTGACATACTTAAGTTGCATATAGGAGAATTTCTATTCTCCTATATGTGTAGCTGTTCTAATGTGTAGCTGTATACCAGATACCTTACACCTTGTCTATTAATGAACCTATAAGGTAGGTGTCATGATTCTCAGGTTACCAGAAAGGAGACACCTGGGCTCAGAATTCAACAGTAAATCTCCCTACTTTATTTAGATAATAAGGAACAAAGCCAGGGTTTGAACCTTGTGCTTTCTGGTCCAAAACCAAGCTTGTATTCAGTCTCCCTTTCTCTACAATCACTGCCTTTTCTGACAAAGGTGATGAAAGGCTGGTAACCATATGGTTGTAAGGGACAGTTCCTTCTTCTGGGAAAGGGGCAACATAGCAGAATTCAACCCCATCCAGTGGTGACAGGCATTTCAACCAGCTGTGCAAAGTCTCTGTATCTTACCACCACCACTTCAGACCTCTTACAGCAGACAGACAGAGAAGAAAGGGAAGTGGGAAAAGGAAAAAAAGAAAGAAAGCAGGAAAGAGAGAGGGATATGGAGATGGGTGGAATGCTTTTGCACAGAGAAAGGCACATCTGGCTGACAGAGCTGACAATCCACACTGAGAGGGTCAAACCTACACTGGATGAATCAACTCCTGAACCAGTCATATCTCTGCAGAAGCACCACTATCACATTCAAAGTACCTTTCCAAAATGTGTTCCTTTAAGTTACATTTGTTTAGCTTACGCACTATCTGAAGAATTCTGAAAGAAAAATCTAGAAGGACCCATAAAATAATCTGACCTCAAGTCATATTTGAACCAATCAGGAAGTAGAGATCCAGAGGGACTGAAAGACTTGCTGACAGCAAGCAGAGCTGAGAGCAGATCCTAGGTTTCCAGATCCTATAGTGTGTGTTCTCTGACTTATTGCACCCTCCGAGGACACTGTTGCCAATGCTTGGGCATGGTGGTTAGGTTTTTCTGCCCTTTCCTGGAATGGCTGATCCCTGAGGCTATGTGCTGCCCGGGAAAGGAGAGGTACAACCCTTTATAAGAAATGGACCTGGGAACTCATGATAGCCTCTCTGAGTGATGCTGCTCTATTACCAAAACACTAGGACATAATTACAGCCCTGGAAAGGACATGAAGATAGGTGGAAAGGGACTCATGAAAGCCAACGACGCTGGCCTTTCATGAACCCGTTCCACATTCTCTGGATTGTGTCTTCTTTGCACATCTGTGGCCTTGTCAAATCTTTGCTATAAATTTTCACTTCTTGCAAATAATCTACTAATGAAGGAGTCATAACCAAAATCTAGATTCAATTTTTATAGGTCGTCTTTTAGGCTTTTACATAGTTCTTATTAATAGAGGATATTGCTTAGGGATCTTGAGGAGGTTGTAATTTACTTTCCCGAAACTCTTCTTTACAGCATTATTCATTTCGCCAGACACCTTTATAAGACAGTTCCACTGTTATAGACATAATTCTACAGTCATGAGTCTATATTTTGTGTTCCCAGGAATATGATTTGAAGTTAATAAGATATAAGGGAAATTTTGATCATTTGATACACTGCCATTTATTTTGAATAATTTTAAGGATTTATGGAGCTATATTCAATGTAAATATTGATAAGTTTTTATATCTTGAATATATTTAAAATTAAGAATCATCAAAGTTAAATAATAGGAAGAATTTTACATTAATTATAGAAACCTGGTTCTATTTATATAGCAGATCAGTGTTTAGTATTTTAAAAACACAGGAAATGAAAAAATATTCAAATTTTAACCAAAGCTACAGTGAGATGTCTTTGAATTAACAGTAGCAAAACACATATTCTCTGATGTAAATTATGCAATTAGTTGTTCAAGTGATAAAAACTGGAGAATAGCTAAAAAGAATGATTTTGAGTTTCAAATGATTTTGAGTAATCTCCTCTGGCCTGAGATAATAACAGAAAGAACCCATCACGATAGCTAAACATACTATAATCTATTTCCGGCATTTTTCTTTTGTAAATTATGAGTAGATTTTAGTTTTTTCAAATCATGAAATTGGAAATGACCTTAGTATAGTTGTTATTCAAATCAAAAGATATAGGCAGGATTGAATTCAAAGGTTCCAAATACCTGCTTTAGTTTTAAAACAGGTCTTCTGTAAAGTCTCTTTAGTTTGCCCCTGTATTGCTAGCAATTACTTATATATTTCCTAATGTTATACACAAAACTTTGTCCACTGTCTTACCAATATTTCATTTTAAATCCATGCACTAGCACTGATTAAAAATTAATCTCAAAATTAATTTAATCTCTTAAATTAAATTATTAATTTAATCTCAGGGCTGAAAGGAATTTCTGGTTTTATAATCCCTCTCCAGGTTCCAGGCAATCACCATAAGCAAGACAAACGAGCCTAAATTTTAGCCAGATTTTGTGCCAGCCATGTCCCTGTGAACTACATACTGAAACCTAGATGGGCACATGTGTGGCACGTGTTTGGTTTTGCACTGTGCTCCTTCTATTAAAAATGCCCTTCCACTCTTTCTTCATGGAAAGGTCATTACCATTTTTTTTTTTTTTTTACAAACTGCTATAAGTATCATCCTTAAGTCAAGCTGCTAAGCCCCCCTACTTCAAGCAAGAATAATATTGACCATTTCCTCCATGTCCCCCAGCAATTTGGTGCATGCCTCTATCGTTACACTTATCCCGTCACACTGTAATTGTTTATATACTATTGAACTGCTAATCACAAGCTATAACTTACTATGCTCCTGTCCCTGTGTCTACCGTATAACCAGTTCTCCGTAATTGTTTGCTAATGAAATAATCCTATTTATAATGTATTTATACAACCATAATGAAAGTCTGATGCACACTGCAATGAAGCTTTACGAGGGAAGTTTTATCATTCACTCATTCAGCATCTGCTTTGTGGCAAGCATGTCTAACTCCCCTCTGCTTTCGGTAGAGAGAGCATGGGAGAATCTCAGTGCTTAGCACATAGTAGATGCTCATTAAATATTAATGGATTTCCTTTTCCCTCTCTGCAGCCATTTCTCACATAAGGTCAAACAGCACGTTTGTCATTGTGTATTCTTATTCAATATGCACTCTTTCTCATAAGGATTTATTACATTTTTGCTTCTCTTCTTTTAAGTTTTTGGCCATTACAATTTTAAACCAATTTTGTACCTACTCCTCAAGTTATTGTATTCCTCTTTTATGCATAGAAAAAATTGTAAATAGTTAGTTTCAGTCTACACCAGGTTTTAAAGTTTATCTTTTACATTCTTGCATCATTATTTTTAAATCTGGCTATTCTTTTCAAATATTATAGTTTCCACTCCGTTTCCCTCAAGTTCTCAAGTCTGGAGAGGTAATAGGGACAGTCTTTACAGTGGTTTAGAGAATAATTGTTAGAATCAGACAGACCTGAGTTTGAATATCTACCATTTACAGGCTGTGTAATTTTGGCAATGTACCTAACCTCAGTGAGTCATGAAGTCTTCATCTTCAAATGAGGAATTATGCTATAAAACAGGAGTTAATTTATGCAAAGTCAAAGCACAGTGGTTAGTAAATAGCAAGTGCTCAAATGACAGCTTTATTATTAATTACCATTACAATAATATACAAAATTGATGTCCTTCCCAGGAGAACATTTAGTTGTCATTAACTAAATTTCTGCTTTTATAAGAATTATACAACAGAGAGTTACTCATGAGAAAAATCTCTGATTTTGACTTTCCACTTAAGGCTTTTATTTCAAATCTACTAGATTTCCCTGTTTTTTTTGGAATCGTATTATACCGTATCTCTCTCATAATTGATCTTTACGTAGACCTTTCCTTATTTCTAAATTTTAGCCATTTTGGAGAATGACTCTCTTGTCTTTGAGGTTCTCCCTAGAACTCTTTAAAGTGAATTTTGTACTTTTACCTTTGCTTATATTCTAAGTCAGAGATTCCAAAGATGCCTTACAGATTTGGGAACGATCAATCCAGTTATTTATTTTTATGGTGTGTGTGTATGTGTGTGTGTGTGTGTGTGTGTGTGTGCGTGCGTGTGTGTGTGTGTGTCTACGCATACTGATCTCTTTACCATTTCTCATATGTTTTTATGACCACTCACTTGCACCATTACCTGCAGAGTCAGTACTAAAAGTCATGCCTGCGTTCTAGAATACATCCACTTGGGTGTTGTGTGGCTGCATAGGGTTTTATCTGTACGTACACGTATGTGATGTGTCTGTGGGGAAAGAGAGAGACTCAATAACCAAAAGTTCTAACAGTATAGATTGGACAGTTTTAGAGCAGCTTAATTTTCTTTCCTTCTGCCATTTTGTTGCACTGTGTAGAAAAGAAATGGGGAAAATTAATCAGGCCCTAAGATCTGGTAATCGGATATCACACGTAAAGATGCCCAAGCCTTACATCGTCTTGAAGTAATTGATGAAGACATTCTAAGTACAATGTAAGTCTCTATGCTAAGCATAATATAATGCAAATGCTTGACCAGATGATTTTATAAGGCCAATATCCATTTTCCAAAATTAAACAACTTGACATTTTAAATGCCCAAAGGCTCTGGTACTGTACATACTATTGATTAAACTGACATTTTAAAATTACTATAGTGCAAAAGAGCTCACTAAATTTTTTTTTTTGGCTTTTAATACCTCAAAATGGCCTGAACACCGGTAGTACAAATATTTGGTTAAAGCACCACGTAGAAAATTTGTATCAATATTCAAAGATCCTCATGTAAGTTTTTATTTCATAGAGTACAATCTTGGGACTGTTTTCAAACTACACAGATGTATAAGCAGAAAGCACAACACCTGCCCATTAATCTTGGACTATGTTTTATCTATTATGTATAGTCAACTTCTAGACCTAATCCTATACTTTACTATTCTCTAGAGAAGGAACAAATCTCTAAGTTCAGTTCTGAATCCCTTGAACATTTTTGTCTGATAAGCTTGCTAGAATATTCATTTCAGCCTTTTTGTTTTACTCAGCTCAGATTATACCAGAAGAGCTTTTAATAATCATCTCCAGTGATACAAGTGTCTAAACATCCATAGTCTTTTGATGATCCAATTTAAAAACAGTGCAATTCATGTTGAATATAAGAATATCTCTAAAACGCTACATATCAAATTCTTTACCACACCTATAATAAATATTCAACTTAATAGAGATAAGTCATTACACTTCTTTTCAAGGTATTTACATTATTGACCATATTCAGGAAAGAAAAAGTAGGGGAGATGACAAAAATACACCTATGCCATGATGAAAAATAAAATTTGATTAAAAGGAAACATTATAACCCACAAACTGTGAAAAGTGGGTAAATTACATAGGTGAGGAAACACTGATTTATTCATACCCTACACAATATGTCAACTCGTATTTGAGGCTGAGCACAGCATAGGGGAGAAATATGAATGATATTGTACTAGAGAGGGAAGCATTTTTTTATATCCCTGAACATACCACTTCCTTTTATAAGAATAGGGTTTCATTTTCACTATAACTAAGACTGACCTCAAGTTAATTTTCAGTGTTATGTTTGAATTATCAAAAAACATACTTAAACAGCCATGTCAAGTGGAATTCCTTGGTCATTTTTAAAATGCCAAGGGCAGAAATTATAAGAAACAGAGGCTACCGTGAATATTATGCCAGAGGCTCTTCTATAATATATCTTCTGGAAAAAAAAAAAGAGACAGAGAGAGAGAAAGAGAATTGTTCATGGGAGTCAGCCCTCCTCACTGCTCATTGGAGTGAACATATATAGGTCGTTCATCGTCTCTCTTCCTTTCTCTCTCTAGCTCTGTCTTATTCCATGATGTGCTTGCACCTACTCTATCTACTCTATCACATGTATCGCTATGTGCTCTTTCCCCATGGGCACTCAGTAAATCAATGCAGGCTCAAACGAAACTACCCTGTATGCAAATGATCTAACAATTATGCTTGTTTGTTTTCTTGCTTTGGTTTGCTTGTTTTAGTGGAAATGCACAATGTCTGGCTGTTATTCAATATTTTGATGCCAATTCTATTTTCTTGTTCCCCGAAACAGCGTTATACAATAACATAGTTTTATTGTAATATGATATAACGATGGTGCCTAAAATCACAAACTGAAAAGCTGCCAACTGACAGTTATCAGCATGGACTCAGTGAATGGGAAAAAGGTGAAAGAAGTATCAGATGCATAAAGCATGGAAAAAAGTTAAAGGGTTTAAAACCTTGCAAAAAATTCAGTTAAGTTTGAACGTGCTCCCAAAATTCTGAACTAAACCCTCGTCTCTTAAAACAGTTGAATGCTCCTTCCTACAATTACACATATGGTAAAAACTGAACCTTCACATACACAATTGCTGCAGGCTACAGTAAACACCGAGAAATACATTACCTCTGGAAGAATGTATCACAATGACCCTTTTAAACTCCCTTGAGAATTCACTTTATAATCTCAGCTCATTAGTCCCCTAAATAGCATCGTCGTGACAAAAAGGAGCACATAGAAGGGAAGACTTCTCAGTCAAACATGCGCTGAGCCAAGAACAAGCCCAGAAGTTATCAAAACAAAGCTTCACAAGTTTGTCATAAATTAGTTTCCTTGGGCACAAAATGAATAATGCGCCTGTGCTTTTTCACTGCCTGAACATAATCTAGTCGCCTTAGGCTTTTTCTAGACCTAAAATCTCAGGCTGTCAACGTTATCTGTAACCACACGCCCTTAAATGGAGAAGTGTCACTGCTTCAGGTGACATGGTTTCACTAAGGGAAATGGCACAAGGAAGGAGGCAGGTGTATCTGCCACTCAGAAGCCCAAAAGGTATGTTCCTCATTTAATAATAAACTCATTTAAACAATGAGAACTAATTATCACATTAAGTTATTGTCAACACAACTAAGTACAGGCAGGCATATATGTGTAAACTACCAAGCAAGCAGAATAAAAGGGAAACGGTTCGGTGATTCACCTTCAAGGTATTGTGCAGGTACTCACTAAAGCACTATTTTAGGTTCTGTTTTGTAGCTTCATTAATATTGTTATACAAAAATCTGTGCCCATACATTCCCATAATGCTTTATCTGCCTTTCTTTAGCCTATTAGCTCATGCTGATTTCTCCACGTGTATGAGGACAGACTTCAGGCTGCCCTCCCACGATACTCATCGGCTAGTGTTCACGCCCTTGCAAAATCCCGTTCTCTCGGTTGTGGATAAGACTTGTGATTTGAGTCAAACTGACAGAATATGTCATGTCTCTTGCATGATTATATAAGACTGGGTCTTGTAGCAGACTTCCTCTAATCTGTTCTAGTCCTTGCTGCCTTGACAAGTAAGCAGTCCTACTAGGAAAGCCACATGGCAAGGAATCGTGGGTAGTGTTTAGGAAATATGAACAGACTTTAGGAGCTGAAGGCAGTCAACAGGGGCTTAGGATGGTCTCTAGTTAGAGCCAGCAAAAAGCCAGGGCCATCAGTCCTACAACTACAAGATGATGAATCTGTTAACCAACAGAGTGAGTCTGGACATAAATCCACCCCAGTTCAGCTGCCAGATAAAAACTCAAGCCAGCCAACACTTTTGCTGCAGCCTTAGGTGACCCTGAGCAGAGGACCCACCTAAACTGAGCCTAGACTCCTGACTCAGAAACTGTGAGATTGAAAATGTGTTGTATCATTTTAAACTGCTAAATCTGTGGTACTTTGTTACGTAGCAACAGAAAACGAATACAATGTATATCAAGATAAGATAGTATCACTCATGGCTAGTGCCATCTACTCATTGCTCAAGCAGGACTTTGTTTTTCCAGCCCTCCTCCTTCAGTCAGTTAGTCATCAAACCCAATTCTCTGACACGCCACTTGTTCATTTTTATCCTTTCATCTCTACCTACTGCCACTGCCATTGCCCCGGGACCGGCCTTCATCATTTCCCACCAGGAAAAATTGTGGGAGCCTGTTTCTACGGCATTTTATTTTTCCTTCATGAAGAATTTTGCAAATATTTTTCAAAGTTGTTTCTAGGGGAGATTTTATCAAAACCATAAAAAAAAGGAAGATAGATATACTTGGTCTTTGGAATTTCCATCTCTTCCACTTGCTCTCCCCATATCACCCCATCCTGCGGCCGCTTACTCTGGCAAATTCCTCAGTCATCTGATGCATCCTTCCTCCTTCTTTCCTCCTGAATGAACCTCTAGATATCTCACAATCCTTTGCATTCTGTCTTGCCACCTCACTCCCTAGGGTGAAAAGACCATAACAGCTTAATTCTCTTTTCATTTTAATAGAGACTCATACTGACAACTGCCACCACATGATGTTTTTCAAACATATCTTTCTAGTGGAACCATTACTGTAAATAAAGGTGAACAAAGAAATGTATTATAAATGTATTGAACGGATAAAAGCAGGGTTGAATATAGATGGTGTTGTGGAGGAACACGTAGGTGGGGTTTGTAGAAAAACCAGTGCAACGCTGGCTCAGCATCTACTTTACCCCTTAACACACGCAATGTCAGCCCAGTAGCAAGAGGAACCATACAGTTCTAAGTGGGACAGTTTGTAAATGACTTCTTTAAACCAAAAGAACTATTCTCTGATAAAGGTATATTTCAGTGATCGTTAAGAGAGACTGGTGGGGGCTTCCCTGGTGGCGCTGTAGTTAAGAATCCGCCTGCCAATGCAGGGGACATGGGTTCGAGCCCTGGTCCGGGAAGATCCCACATGCCACCGAGCAACTAAGTCCATGCGCCACAACTACTGACCCTGCACTCTAGAGCCTGCGAGCCACAACTACTGAGCCATGTACCACAATTATTGAAGCCCACGTGCCTAGAGTCCATGCCCCACAACAAGAGATGCCACCGCAATGAGAAGCCCGCGAACTGCAACAAAGAGTAGCCCCCACTCGCTGCAACTAGAGAAAGCCCGTGCACAGCAACGAAGACCCAATGCAGCCATAAATAAATAAATTAATTAATTAATTAAATTTAAAAAAGAGAGGCTGGTGGACATTCTTGATGGAATCAAGTCACTTTGCCAAAATTTAAGTCACAAGATGCCAGTTCACCCACAAATTCTTCACATTCTCAAATCACATACAATGTTACTATACTAATTTCACCAACTTTAAATATTTTCATGATAGCCGACCCTTCAGTAATGTTGATTTATGGAAACAAAGGTATTCATGGAATGTAGGTTTTTTTCATTCTTTCCCACATCACAAGAAATGCACTTGAGGCCATCACTGACCTTTACTGCATGGGATCAAAAACCGACTTTTTTCCCTCCCTATGGCCTCTTTCCTCCATGTGCAAGCAAAACCTTATGTCTTAATCACTGATAGAATGTATTCCTTAACCTCTTTACTATACCCTCAAGGAACTGAAGGAAAAAAAATGTTTTTTAAAAAGAAGTAGCACATCTATATACTAAAGAATTTAAAAGAATATCCATCTTATATCTTAGTAATCCTGGGAATCTTGGCTAAATTGTATCTGATATTTATATAATGAGTGTGCAAATTATGTCATCACCAGTTGGAGTTTTAGCAAAAAGGATTTTAAAAGCTTGCATAATAATATGGATGCAACTGGCTACCACCACTGTAAGATTGTTGTTAAATAATGACACTAGTATCACCAACAGCTCGAATTTATTGAATTCTAACTGTATGCCAGAGCATAGCTAAAAATTATAGATAATGCAATTTATCAAGAAAACATATAAGTTGTTATTAATCCCTTCTAACAAATTAAAAAACGGAGTCTAAAATGTGTGAAGACACTTCAAAGCAGAGGTATCTAGTAAGTCCTAAAGATAGAGTCTGATTTCTGCTCTCATTATCTTCCAAGCCTGTCTTCTGCGTCACCGGCTTAATTCTGGGATGGAATGGAGTAAGGTATAAAAATGTTAAATGAACGATGATTATAGTAATTGATATTTGCAGTATGACACCCTCATATCAGTTCCTACATACCAGCATCAATAGTCTTAATAATACTATTAATGTTAGCAGGAAAACATTTCTAAATTATTATATAGCTCTCTCTTACAGCTAAGATCATCCCATTAACTATATCTCAAGGACATAAAATGTTTAAAGCCAATATGTTTGGACATGCAAAATTTGGGACCAATTCTCACTTTTACCTCTGTAACTGATAGTTCATTCATTTAATAATTTATTCATTAAGTATTTATTGCATTCCTACCATCGAGTAAGCACTTTACTGGGAATAGTAAGTCCCCTACATACCAACCTTCAAGTTGCGAACTTTCAAAGATGTGAACGTGCGTTCGCCTGTCCAATCACATAAGTTAGTTCGCATGTCTTGTGTACACTGTCACATGCGTGCATCGTCTACAAGTGGTTGTGCTTTTCTGTACTTTACTTATAGTAATGTATAGAGTACAGTAGTACAGTATCTTTATTTCAAGCCCAGGATATCCAGAAGCAAGAGGGTAGACAGAATTGAATCCAGCAAGGAACTAGAACCTGTGCCGTCAATGTCAGGCGTGAGTGAAAGCAGCTTGCCCTCCCTCTCCTATTGCTGATGGTCCTTCAGCTCTACCATCTCCCACCTCCTCTCCCTCCTCCAGTCGGTAACCCTTCTTACCCGTTCACTCAACGCCAGCCCCTGTATGCCAGCTGTTGTGCTGTACTACTGTACTTTTCAAGGTACTGTACTGTAAGATTAAAATGTTTTCTTTATTTTTTGTGTTTGTTTTTTATGTATTATGTGTGAGAAAAGTATTATAAACCTATTACAGTACAGTACTATATAGCCGATTGTGTTAGTTTGGGTACCTAGGCCAACTTGGTTTCACTTAAGAACAAATTGGACTTATGAACGTGCCCTTGGAACTGAACTTGTTCGTATGTAGGGGACTTACTGTACTTGAGACAGAGGGATTTTAAGAGAACATCACGGTAGTGACCCAAATTTAGCAATAGGATGGGAAAATATAATAATTATTCTACTAGAGACATCTACAGGCTAAATGGAAGCACAAAGGAAGTCACCCTTAAGTCAGCCTGGTAAGATCTAGTCTCATTCCAGGGTTAACCTCAGATTCTGATGAGATTCTTCTAATCAAGCTTACTATGAATTCTATCTAGGAGTTAAGTAATCTCTTATTTAAAGCATGGCTCCAAAATGTCAGGTCAGTCTAAAAA
The DNA here is from genome assembly GCF_963924675.1 of Phocoena phocoena. Taxonomy (NCBI): domain Eukaryota; kingdom Metazoa; phylum Chordata; class Mammalia; order Artiodactyla; family Phocoenidae; genus Phocoena; species Phocoena phocoena. The sequence continues at coordinate 39,060,710 of NC_089224.1, read as the reverse complement.
AATAGCCTTTTTAAAACTTGGAAAAATAAATACTGTGGCTTGAAAAGGCTAGTTGGATTGTGGGTAGAATGTATTTATGTACTTCTTCTTTACAAGTTTATTTCTTAAATATTTTAACATGCTTTTTATTTCTCTGAATCAATGTTTTGATAAGCTTCTTTCCTATTATATTGGTGATGGCACTTCCACCTGGGAAAATATTGTGTGTATATGTGTATATATCATATTACAAAGAGGTACTTACCCAATTTAATTTTTTTTTTTTTTTTTTTTCGGTATGCAGGCCTGTCACTGTTGTGGCCTCTCCCATTGTGGAGCACAGGCTCCGGACACACAGGCTCAGCGGCCATGGCTCACGGGCCCAGCCGCTCCACGGCATGTGGGATCTTCCCGGACTGGGGCAGGAACCCGTGTCCCCTGCATTGGCAGGCAGACTCTCAACCACTGCGCTACCAGGGAAGCCCACCCAATTTAATTTTACCAAAAAGTATTATACACTAACCACATAAGTATCCATGTGCCTATGAATATTTTGAGTATATTACTAGATGATAATTAGTAAAAAACCTTAGATTATTATGATTTCTAGCTATAACTTCTGTGACCTAGTTAAAAACTCTTACACAAGGTGATATTTAATTGAATATGTGATTTTCCAAAAGATCTTTTGTAAATCAGTTGTTTGTATATGGAACCCTTTTTTTTTTTTCATTAAAGATTGCAAGTAGGGATTATATTCCCAGGCCAGTCTTCTAACCTAATCTATTAACACCAATATAGTAGACGAGTATTAACAGTAAAAGTCTGCATTCTGTCTCTTGCGTCCGATACAATTCAGGAGGAAGAAGGATAAGGAAGAATACCCTTTTTAATTCCTATGAGCAAATTTGTGAATATGACTTATTCTTTTAGCATCTCATATTTCATTTCCGTATCTATATATTTTCAGTAAATAAATTAATTGCTGTACCTCAAGCGGCCTTTCCTATCTTCCAAATGACTTCTTGATTAAAATAATGCCTGTGGGACTTCCCTGGTTGTGCAGGGGTTAAGAATTCGCTTGCCAATGCAGGGGACATGGCTCCAAGCCCTGGTCTGGGAAGATCCCACATGCCCATGCTGCGAAGCAACTAAGCCTGTGCGCCACACAATTGAGCTTGTGCTCTAGAGCCCATGAGCCGCAGCTATCGAGCCCGCGTGCCACAACTACTGAAGCCCGCGTGCCTAGAGCCCATGCTCAGCAACAAGAGAAGCCACCGTAATGAGAAGCCTGAGCACCGCCACGAGAGTAGCTCCCACTTGCTGCATCTAGAGGAAGCCCACATGCAGCAACGAAGACCCAATGCAGCCCAAAATAAATAAAATAAAAAATAAATTTAAAAAAATGCTGTGAATTCAGAACACAATGATTAAAAAAATTTAAAAAAAAATAAATATATAAAATAATGCCTGTAACAATCATATGATGCTTATTTACACTACCTCAACTCTTTACATATGTACCAACTCCTATAATCCTCACAGCAACCTTAGGTAGGTATTATTATCCCATTTTTGTTTTTCTTCAAGTTAGGAATCCAAGGCACAAGACATCAAATAACTTGCCCACAATGACACAGCTGATGAGGGCAGACAGAACTAAAATTCAGATGTGGGCAGTTTAGCTCTAGAGACCATGTTTTGACCATCTTTTCACTATACTGATGGTTTTGGGGGCTCTAGAGATGAGGGATAGAAGGGTTAGTGTAGCCAAGGCCTCACCTGAGTCATGTATGAGTTGGATTCTCATCTGCCAGAAACTAAGTAAATGAGTCACTTTTGTAGACACTTCTAAAACCACAATTTCCTATTAAATGAGACAACATTGTCCCTTTAAATGTGTTTTCATGATTTTATCCTGCCTGTTCTTCTTTATGCAGCTTATGAAATTTACTCTGTGTGAACTGTGCCCACTGAACTGTCAGCACACTTTATGCCCTCCAAATCCTGATGCAGAAAATCAAGCATTCTTATAAAAGTACAGAACAAGAAGACATTTCAAAGTTATCACGATTGCATTGATAGTGAACAGACAGAGCTATTTACAATTGGCAGCTTAACTTAGGACAAATCCTGTTAAAATAGATGTCACTGAGTTCTCAAAAATAATTATTACATTCATTCCAATAGCAGACAAACAATCAAATGACCGCTATAAATATTTTTCAATGGTTTATAGTAGTGATTTTGGGGAAATAGCCTACATGTCTGTCAATAAGTGGGCAGTTAAATAGATTGTAGTACAATACTTCCATACAACAAAAAATTAGAAAGTCTTCAGTAATGTTGGACAAACACAGCAAATTACAGAATAATATGTGGAGCATAAAATAATTTCTGTTAAAAACAGTATTATTGAAGCAATACTGGGATCTATTTTCTTTCCATTATTTTTTTCTTTATGTTATGCATGTTGTGATTTCCTAAAAACTACTTGATAAAAAACATAATAGGGAGAAACTTTTTATTTTTCTTCCTTAATTGTAATCCTATCAATCTTTTTTCTTTGCATAACAGAAGCCACCCTCTTCCTTCAGATATCAGCTTCTTTATCTTCAGTTGTTAGTTCTTTTCAAGGCTGTTCTAAGCTACCAGAATCCTTATCTACTCTGCTCTCAATTGGCTATAAAAACAGTACTTAGCCACCAAATCCTTCGTAACAAATACACAAACCAAGATTCTCCATTACTCATTCTCCAGGTTCGAGTCCACAGTTTAGAGAAAGCCTTCTTTACATGGCTTGCAGAAAATGGCAGCATGGCAACAACAGGTAATCAAGCTGTATTTCCATTATGCCAAAATGGGCTTATCTAAAGTCACACATGAATAAGATTTGCAAAAGGAAAAGCATGTTTACTAAATGTGGAACGGCCTTTTACAGGCATTCCAAACCTGATGTTAATTTCTCAAATTAAAAGTCTCCAAAACAGCCTCAAATGGATTTACTGTTTTGTTTACTCATCAATGAATATAAGAATTCCTTTCTGAGCCTCTAATAGGAATCAGGAAATAATGGGTAATAATGCAATGAATACAGTCTGTGTTCAGTGAGTTCACACTTTAATAGAAAATAAGTCAAATTAATAAAGGCTTATAATACTAGGATAGGAGGATTAAGAGTCCATATATGGGCAGAGATGAGGTATTACTGGAAGTTCATACTAGGGAATGATTATTGCATGCAAGTGGGATGCATATATGCTAGAAGCTAGACATCATTAAAGCCAAGCCAAAAAGCTGTTTAATTAATTAAATGTCTAGCTTCATTGAAAAGAAACTGAGATGAGCTAAGGCAGCTGGATTTTGTCTTGTCAGAAACAGTATAAGCTTTGCATTATAAAAGTGACATGATATAAATTTTTATCCCTTGTCATGGTGAGTTTGCTTCTTTTATTCTCTCAGCTGGAATAACCCAGAGTTTATTATTATTATTTTTACTTTATTCTCAAGGGAATATAAAAAGTGATCCACATAATCTCCAAACTTAATCTTCTGCGATTCAGAAGTGGGGTTCATGTTCTTTCAAAATTTTATAAAAAATATATTGTTTCTTTCTATTCAAGTCACCTTTTATTCCTGGACTGATTAGAACTCCTTGTGAACTCACAAGGCGACTAGAGTGGAAATTCAACTTAAAACCAGAGACCTTGATATAAGATAATGATCCCCAGTTCTAGGGGCTTCCCTGGTGGTGCAGTGGTTAAGAATCCACCTGTCAGTGCAGGGGACACGGGTTTGAGCCCTGGTCCGGGAAGATCCCACATGCCGTGTAGTAACTAAGCCCGTGTGCCACAACTACTGAGCCTGCACTCTAGAGCCTGAGCCACAACTACTGAAGCCCGTGCGCCTAGAGCCCGTGCTCCGCAACAAGAGAAGCCACCGCAATGAGAAGCCCGCGCACAGCAACGAAGAGCAGACCCCTCTCACCGCAACTGGAGAAAGCCCACGTGCAGCAACAAAGACCCAATGCAGCCAAAAATAAATAAGTATATAATAAATAAATTTAAATATATATATAAAATGATCCCCAGTTCTTCCCTCATTTCTTCTTCCTGGTAGTCTATCTAGACCTGCCGCCTATGGACTCTGTCACCATACCTCAGCATTTCTGGTCAGCATATCTTCTTCAAATGGGTTAGGTATTTTTTCACAGGTAGGGTACTGAGTATGACTTCTGAAAATGGAATTTAACTTTACACAATAAGACCTATTTTGAAAAAAGATCATTTACCTAACTGCTTAGAATAATTTTTTTCCAAAATATGAAGAATTCTAGAGTTTTAAGTTATTAAAAATTGGTAATACTTGTTTCCAAACCATAGCTCATTTTATTGCCAAAAGTACAAGTCTTTGTTTACAAAAGAAAAAAAATCAAAGTTACTATCTTGGAATAAAGTGCTGTGAAACACATTTACCCACATTTAACTGAAGTAGAAATGCCATTAAGGAAAACCAAGGCAGCACATCTAAGATGTGATAAGGAGTCACGTTTCATCCTCATTGCAACTCCTGACGTGCTTTTTGCTAAGTGGAATCTGCATCATCAAGTGAACTGGAAAAAATAATCAATTCAAAAAAAGCCCAGGGTACTTAGTGTTGCTTTAATACTTCATAAGATCTCCCTGCCTTTAGGTAAAATACAATATTCTTTCTTATATAGAAGCATACAACTTTTTGTCTAGACCATTTCATAGCTTGGCTTTAACAGCTTAAGCTTAAAAAACACACAAGAAACTTGGGCAAAAAACTGTGTAAACATCAGTTAAAGCTTTATTGATTGAATCACTACTGAAAATTGCATATAAAAGTGGCCCTATTTATGAACAACTCAGACTCAGAAAGGCACCTCATAAACTAACGACCTACACTGCCAAAAAGATAATACATCAACGACCAATGTATACACATTTGTGAGAGTTAAACTTTATGGAAATCTAGGATGTCAATAACATGAGTCCTGGCTTTTCATATTTTTCCTACAGGCATTAAAATTTGCCCCATGATATTTGCATTGTGGCTATTTTATTTTCATTACAAATACATTTGTAGTGAGCCACACATATAATAATAAGCCACTAGCACATGTCCTCCATATATTTCTTAATTAGGAGTCTATTATTCAAAAAGTTATCATACCTTTTCATTGGAATGGGAGATCCCAAATACGAACGTAGCGTTCAGTGTTCAATGTTATCCAGTCTGTTCTTAATTCAGTAACATCTTTTCCAAACCTCTGTGATTTCAAGTCCTTAGAAGTTGTGCTTTGTTAAGTTTTAGGTCTGAGTACTTAGTAAAATATTGAGACAGTCTAGATCAAGTTCTTTGGCCAACTCCACAAGGCACTATAGCTTTTTTTTTTTTAAACGCACTTAATCTTTTAGAGAAATTTTAGATTCACAACAAAATTGAGCAGAAAATACAGAGTTCCCATATACGTCTTCACCCACCCCATACACATTCTCCTTCATTATCAAGGTCCTGCACTATAGTGGAACAATGGTTACAATCATTGAATCTACATAGACATATCATTCTATGTCCAAACTAAGTTTTTCTTGATGTTGTACATACTATGGGTTTTGACAAATGTATAACGATATGGATTTACCACTCTGGTATCGTACAGTATAGTTTCACAGCCCTAAATCTTCTGTGCTCTACCTATTCATCCCTCCTCCCCTTTACACCTGACAACCACTGAGCTTTATACTGTCTCCATAGTTTTGTCTGTTTCAGAATGTCATACAGTTTTAATCACACAGTGTGTATGTAGTCTTTTCAGATTAGCTTCTTTCACTTATTAAAATGTATTAAAGGTTTCTCCATGTCTTTTCATGGCTTGATACCTCATTTATTTTTAACGCTGAATAATATTCCATTGTCTTGAGGTACCTCAGTTTGTTTATCCATTCACCTACCGAAACATCTTGGTTGCTTCTAAGTTTTGGTAATTATCAATAAAGCTGCTATAAACATCTGTGTGCAGGTTTCTATGGACATACGTTTTCAACTCATTTAAGTAAATACCAAGGACCACAACTGCTTGATCGCAGGGTAAGAGTATGTTTTTGTTTTGTAAGAAAGTAAACTATCTTCCAAAGTCTTCTCACTCTCTTGACAGTATTTTTGCAGGCAGAAGTTTTTAATTCTAGTGAAGTCTGCCTTATCATTTCTTACTTTCATGGCTCATGCCTCTGATGGGTATCTAAAAAGTCATCTCCATATCCAGGGCATCTAGATTTTCTCCTATGTTATCTTCCAGGAGTTTTATAGTTTTACATTTTACATTTAGGTCTTTGATCCATTTTGAGTTCATCTTTGTGAAAAATATAAAATCTGTGTCTAGATCCTTTTCTTTATTTATTTATTGGCATGTGGCTGTTCAGTTGCTCTAACACCATTTATTGAACAGACTATCTTTTCTCCATTGCATGTCTTTGAGCCTTCATCAAAGATAAATTGACTATATTTACATGGGTCTATTTCTTGGTTCTCTATTCTGTTCCACCAATCTATTTACATATTCTTTCACTAGTATCACACTGTCTTAATTACTGTAGTTTAACAGTAAGTCTTAAAGTAAGGTAGTGTCAGTCCTCCAACTTTGTTCTTCTCTTTTAATATTATGTTTGGCTATTCTGGGTCTTATACCTCTCCATATAAACCTTAGAAACAGTTTGTCAATATGCACAAAAATAACTTGTTGGGATTTTGATTGGGATTGTGTTGAATCTACAAATCAAGCTGGAAAGGACTGACAGTATTGAGTCTTCCTGCCTATGAACATGGAATATCTCTCCATTTACTCAGTTATTTTATTTCATTCATCAGTTTTGTAGTTTTCCTCATATATATCCTGTACATATTTTGTTAAATATATCCCTAAGTATTTCATTTTTTGCTAGTATAAGTGGCAATAAGTATTTAATTTCAAATTCCACTTATTCTTTGCTGGTATACAGGAAAGTTATTTTTATATAATAGTATCTGTAAACAAAGACATTTTTATTTTTTCCTTCCCAGCCTGGTTACCTTTTATTTTCTTTTCATGTATTATAGCATTAACCAGGACTTCAAGTATGATGTTGAAAAGGAGTGATAAGAGAGTAAATCTGTCTTTTTTCTGATCTTAATGGGAAAGCTTTAAGTTTCTCACCATTCAGTAGGACAATAGTTTTAGGTTTTATGTATATGTTGTATATCAAGCTGAAAAGTTCCCCTCTATTACCAGTTGGCTGAGAGTTTTTAATCATAAATGGATGCTGGATTTTGTCTAATGTATTTTTCTGAATTAATTGATATGAAAATATGATTTTTCTCCTTCAACCTGTTGAGACAATGAATTATGGTAGTTGATTTTTGAACGTTGAACCATCCTTGGTTGCCTGGAATAAATCCCACTTGGTCATAGTATAGAATTCTTTTTTTTTCTTCTTTTTTTATTGAAGTATAGGTGATTCACAACACTGTGTTAGTTTCACGTGTATAGCACAGTAATCCAAATCTATCTATCTATATATATATTGTTTTTTAAGATTCTTTTCTCTTATAGGTTATTACAAAATAACCTATATAGTTACCTGAGTATAGTTACCTGTGCTATACAGTAGGTCCTTGCTGGTTATCTATTTTTTTTTAGTAGTGTGTATATGTTAATCCCAACCTCCTAATTTATCCCTCCCCCCACCCTCCTTTCCCCTTTGGTAACCATAATTTTTTTTCTATGTCTGTGAGTCTCCTCCTGTTTTGTAAATAAGTTCATTTGTATCATTTTTTTTAGATTCCATGTATAAGTAATATCATATGATATTGGTCTTTGGTTTACTTGACTTAGTATGATGATCTCTACGTGTATCTATGTTGCTGCCAATGGCATTATTTCATCCTTTTTACGGCTGAGTAGTATTCCATTGTGTGTATGTGTATATCTATATATCACATCTTCTTTATCCATTCATCTCTTGATGGACATTTAGGTTGCTCCCATGTCTTGGCTATTGTAAATAGTGCTGCAATGAATATTGGGGTGAGTGTATCTTTTCAAATTATGATTTTCTCTGAATATATGCCCAGGAGTGGGATTGCAGAATCATATGATAGCTCTATTGTTAGTTTTTTTGAGGAACCTCCATACTATTCTCCATAGTGGCTATACCAATTTACATTACCACCAACAGTGTAGGAGGGTTCCTTTTTCTCTACATCCTCTCCACCATTTATAATTTGTAGAATTTTTTTGATGATGGCCATCATGACTAGTGTGATGTGACACCTCATTGTAGTTTTGATTTGCATTTCTCTAATAATTAGCAGTGTTGAGCATCTTTTCATGTAGCTTTTGGCCATCTGTATATCTTCTTTGGATAAGTGTCTATTTAAATCTTCTGCCCATTTTTTGATTGGACTGTTTTTTTTTTTATATTGAGCTGCATGAGCTGTTTGTATATTTTGGAGATTAATCCCTTGTCGGTCACGTCATTTGCAAATATATTCTCCCATTCTGTAGTCTGTCTTTTTGTTTTGTTTATGGTTTCCTTTGTTGTGAAGAAGCTTTTACGTTTAATTTGATCCCATTTGTTTATTTTTGTTTTTATTTCCATTACTCTAGGAGACGGATCAAAAAAGATATTCCTGTGATTTATGTCAAAGAGTGTCCTGCCTATGTTTTCCTCTAGGAGTTTTATAGTATCTAGTCTTACATTTAGGTCTTTAAGACATTTTGAGTTTACTGTTGTGTACGGTGTTAGAAAATGTTCTAATTTTATTCTTTTACATGTCGTTGTCCAATTTTCCCAGCACCACTTACTGAAGAGACTGTCTTTTCTCCATTGTATATTCTTGCCTCGTTTGTTGTAGATTAATTGACCATAGGTGTGTGGGTTTATTTCTGGGCTCTCTATCCTGTTCCATTGATCTGTATTTCTGTTTTTGTGCCAGTACCACAGTATTTTGATGACTGCAGCTTTGTAGTATAGTCTAAAGTCAGGGAGGGAGCCTGATTCCTCCAGCTCCATTTTTCTTCCTCAAGATTGCTTTGGCTATTCAAAGTCTTTTGTGTTTCCATACAAATTAAAAAAATTTTTGTTCTAGTTCTGTGAAAAATGCCATTGGCACTTTGATACGGATTGCACTGAATATGTAAATTGCCTTGGGCAGTATAGTCATTTTGACAATATTGATTCTTCCAATCCAAGAACACACTATATCTTTCCATCTGTTTGTGTCATCTGCAGTTTCTTTCATCAGTGTCTTACAGTTTTCAGAGTACAGGTCTTTTGCCTAATCTGGTATAATTCTTCTTATATATTGTTGTATTCAATTTACTGTGTTTTTGTTAAGCATTTTGTGTCTATGCTTATGAGAGATATTGTTCTATAATTTTCTTTCCTTGTAAACCTTTAATCTAGTTTTGGTATTAGGGTGATGTTGAATTCATAGAATGAGTTGGTTAATATTCCTTCTGCTTCTATCTTCTGGATGAGATTATAGAAAATTGGTATAATTCCTTTCTTAAATGTTTGGTAGAATTTACCAAACTTACCATCTCATCTGGGCCTTTCTCTTTCTTTTGGAAGGTTATTAACTATTGATTTATTTCCTTAATAGATACAAGCTTATCCAGATTGCTTATTTATTCTTGTATGACTTTTGGCAGATTGAGTCTTCTACGTAATAGGTCCATTTCATCTAAGTTATCAAATCTGTGGGCACAGAGTTGTTCAAAGAATTCCTTTAAACATCCATAGGATCTGTAATGATGTCTCCTCTTTCATTTCTGATATCAGTAATTTGTATCCTCTCTCTTTTTTGTTTTTTTGTTTTTGTTTTGTTAAGTTGTATTGTTGTTGTTGTTAGCCTGGTTAAAGCCTATCAATTTTATTGACCTTTTCAAAGAACTGGCTTTTGGATTTGTTGACTTTCTCTGTTGATTTCTAGTTTTCTATTCCATTGATTTATGCTCTAATTTTTATTATTTATTTTCTTTTGCTTACTTCAGATTTAATTTGTTCTTTTTTTTTTTCTAGTTTCCCAAAGTGGAAGCTTAGATCATTGATTTTAAATCTTTCTTCTTTTGTAACATATGCATTCAATGTTATAAATTTCCCTAAGTGCACTGTTTTTTGCTGCATTTTGATAAGTTCTATTATCATTTTCACTTAGTTCAAAATATCTTTAAATTTCTCTTGAGATTTCTTTTTGATCCATATAATATCTAGAAGTGTGTTGTTTATGTTCCATGAATATTGGGATTTCCCAGGTGTCTTTCTGTTATTCATTTCTAATTTAATTCCACTATGGTCTGAGAGGATGCACTGTATGATTCCTATTCTTTTAAATTCGTTAAGCTATGTTTTATGACCCAGAATGTGACCTCTCTTGGTGGTATTCTATATGAGCTGGAGAAAATGTGTTTTCTGCTATTGTTGAATGAAGCAGTCTATAGATGTCAATTATATCTAGTTGAATGATGATGCTTTTGAGTTCAATTATGCCCTTACTACTTTCTGCCTGATGGATCTGTCCATTTCTGATTGAAATGTATTGACCATTTTATATGATTCGATTTTCTTTCCTTTCTTAGTACATCATTTATACTTCTTTTTGTTTTATCCCCAGGGGTTGCCCTAGAATTTAAAATATACATTAACAAATGACTTAGTCTACTTTCAAGTAAAAAATATGATACTTCATAGGTAGTATAAGTACCTAATGATAATAAAATATTGCTAATGCCTCCCCTGTATCATTTCTGTCATTCAGTTCACTTATACACAAACTATAGTCATCAAATACATTTTCGTTACACTTATTTTGAAAAAAAATCTGTCACCTGTTAGGTCAATTAAGAAGAAAAATAAAAGTTTTTTATTTTATCTTCACTTTTCTTCTCTCTGTTTACATTACCCATCTATTCTTGCATGTTGTCTACACTGTCCATTAAAGCCCTTAATGGGACTTCCCTGGCGATCCAGTGGTTAAGACTCTGTGCTTCCACTGCAGGGGGCACAGGCTTGATCCCTGGTCAGGGAACTAAGATCCCATATGCTGTGCGGTATGGCAAAAAAAAGAAAAAAAGCCCTTAGCATATTAATCATAGATTTAAAAAATTCTTGGTCTGATAATTCCAACATTCTTGCCATATCTGACTCTGGTTCTGATGCTTGCTCAGTTTCTTCAAAATGTGGTTTTTGCTTTTCAGTATGGCTTATCGATTTTTTTCTTTTTCTTTCCTCTTTTTTTTTTTTTCTTGATAGTCAGACATGATGTACAAAGTAAAATGAACTGCAATAAATAGGCCTTATATAATGTGGTCGTAAAGTGTAGAGGGAAGGGAAGCATTTTATAGTACTGTGGTTAGGTCTCAGTGTTTCAGTGAGCTTGTGCCCTTGGGCTGTGAACTTCACCATGCTTCTCAGTCTTCCCTGTGAGAATCTGGTAGAGCCCCTGGAGGTAAAACACATAAAAGTTTGAGGGTCCCACTCTAATTGGGTCCTCCTAGAGTCTTTAACTCTCATACTTTTCTTCACTGAGCCTCCAGTAATTCATCAATTACAGTTACTAGGGTTTTCCTACCCCAGTATTGGTTCCCACAGAGTTTTCCCTCTCATGGGTTTCCACTTTAGTAAGTGTGAGTCTCTGTATCCAGCCTGTCCATCTCTCCAGTTTCAGAGGTAGTGGTTTGCCTTGTGACCTTATTTTTCTGATAGATCTAAACAGAGTTGTTGATTTTTCAGTTTCCTCAGATTTTTACTTGTTGTTAGGACAGAATGAAAACTTCTAAGCCCTTACAGGCTGCACTAGAAATCCAAAATTTACTTTTTTTCAATAAATGAAACTCATTTACAAGCTGAGGATATAAATATTCCCGATATTTTATATTTTTCCTTATATTTGTATTTATAACCCCATGTTAGGAAGCATCCACATATTTTTGGCTTTGAAGATGTAATAGTTCTTTCCACACTGTCTCAATTGTCAGTCTATTGGCTTTTAACTACTATCTTAACTGTCTTTCTCAAGGTTGGTTTCAAACAGTGCTTCTGAAAACATTAAATGGCCTATGAGTTGAAAAACAGAGGAGGTTTAGAGACCCTGTAAACAACAAAGACATTGAAATGATAATTCAAAAAAGACAAGTACCCAGGGACGTTATCTAGCATAAAGATGGTTTTAAAGGCAGCTTATTCTGATGTTAATAGTTTTCATACTCAGTACTAAAGGCATGGAACACAACATTAAAAAATAATTAATATTACTAAAAATTAGCCTTTAAAAGATTATGTACGCCAAGAACACGTAGTAGGCCTTGCAAAACTAGGAACTTATTTTAAAATTCCTGGGTTCATTCTTATCAGTTAAAAGTTGAAGTCAAACTTTCGGGACCTTTAAAATGGAGATAAATCTTCTTGTCTTCACGATATACATATTTTCCCATATTTTCCCCCAAACAGACCAATTTCTTTCACACTGAAATCAGTTGAAGTGGGCAACCCCCTTCCTTGATGCTTCACAGTGTATTTTAGGGGACCCTTAGCTACTAGAGTTGCCCCCCTTGCAGCCCCATACTTTTGTATCTCACACCTATCATATTTTGACCTGGAGCATAAATACACATAAGCAGTACTTTCACCTTGCTTAATCTTCAGGTTCTCAAACTATCAGCCTTGACACTGGGCCAGCCATCGTGCCCTTATCTGCCTCTTACGTGAGCCCTTGTCTCTAAAGATTCCTCCTTCTAAAATGGTTTCCCAATCCCCCACCTCCAAACAAACACACCTATTTAATTACACTCACCCTTCAGATTTCAGGAGAGAAAGCCTTACTTACGTAATCACTCCTTCCCACTCTAGGTTAGAGTACTCAACCACATGCTCTCATAGAAACGTGCCCCCTTCTTTCATACTATTTATCTTGATTTGCAATTATGAATTTATACAGTGTGATGAATTGCTATGGAAAGTTCACAGGTATGATGACTGCTTTTGCCCACTTTGTATTCCTATATCCTCAGCCCTTGACAAAGAATGAGCGATAATTCAATAACTGTTGAATGAACAAAGTAGACATCAATATGTCTCATAAAATCATTACATCTGCCAGCCAATTAACTAGTGCGGCCCTAATGAAATGGTACATTTTGATGGAAGTAAAGACAGACACAGCAGGGGTAAGAAAAGCATCTGAAATCAGGCTTCACAATTTTTCCCAAGGTGCATTAGATAAGTGCACGGATTCCCCTAACAGTCCATGGTTTATTCCATATTCTGCATCAACCCTTCTGAAGTACATAATTCCTGAGATTCTTTCAAAGTTAATTTATATATTCTTATTCCGTTTCACTTTTTACTCTGGGGAATTAAAAAACCACTGAACTAACCCTTAAGGAGCACTAGGTTAGAAATCTGACTGTAGTGAGAACTGGTCCATTTTTGTCTTGCATTGCCTGTTTCAAATTCCCAAGGGTGGTGACTCAGTCTGCTCGAGTGTCTTGTAATGACCCTGTCCTCGCACTGTCACTCTTCCTAATCATGAGATGCTGTCTGGTCTGTTTGGAGGCCTGAGAGATGAATGAATACCTCAGGGGACTGTATCAGTATTTATCGTCAGGGTGGCAAAGGGTGGGAGGAAGAAGTAGTGTAGTAAAAAACCATCTGTGCTGAGAATTATAGAAGCTAAAAAGGGACTAGCAGGAAGTCCTACATCTATCACCACATAGAAGCCCAATTAAAACACACGCATTCAGAAAAATGGGATTTTGGCAGAATATGCCTCAATAAGAAAATGCTGCAACTGAAAATATACTGAACTTATTCACTATGAAGTAGAATAGAATAAATGGAATTAAGAAGGCAGGAATAAAGACCTAACGAAATGTTCTCAATATATTTCTTAACTTCCTCTTTTGCAAGAAAACAAAATTCACATTTCCAAGTCAATTAAAGGGAACCTTGAGTGAAACAAAGATTGGCAGAAGTTATGCTGTATGACATTTAGAATAACTACCCACCTTAACAAGTATTAAAGGGAGCATATAATTTGAAGGTTTATGGCACATGCATAAGTATCTAGAAATATGAAAATGTGTATTTTAATACACTGAATAGCACAGAAAGTGGCTAAAACATGAATATTTGGAAAATAAAAATAAGCATTCCTGTTAGATATGCGTCATGTAAAGTTGGGGGAATGAGGAAAGCTCCTTTGTCTATCATCTGATGAACTTTGCATCATGGGGTCGACCCTTACAGTTGCCCCATCACTGTAACCACTTTTACCTGTTTTAGTGCTTCTCTTTCTCTGTATACCTGTGTGGAGTTTTGAAGCTGATCAGGTGCTAACTTCTTTGATGTCAAATTCAGAATACTCGTTTGGCTATAATAGTATCTCAGTGTTAAATGAACAGCTTCTTGAGATCTCTATAAGCAAGTTTTGCTGACTTTTGAACTTTTCAAAGATGAATAGTCTTCTGTATGTTTTGTTCCTATGTATTGGGGTAAAAGTTTGCAATATCTAAGGTCATATACCAAGTTTTCCTTACCAAATTTTCAGAATTTTATTCCAAATCAAATGCAATGTCACATTGAATGATTATGATTTATACGCAAAGTATTTTTCATGTCAGGAAATATTAAAAATATAAGCAGAAATGCTCTTACTTGGAATAATACTCTATCTAGATATGGTATACAAATCAATTCTGCACATAACAAACCTTTGTTTTAAAGTACTAATTTAAAAAGTTATACGTACATTTATAATATACATAACATATATTTATCTAGCTCCTCATATAAATATACTTAACATGATATTTGACATGGTTAGTGATTCAGGACTACTCAATAAATGTCAATTATTTTAGTAGAAATTATTATGCCAATATCTCTTGAAATATGAATGGCTATTTATCCCTAGTAGTTAATGATTGACATATAGTTGTACTTTTTAAGTTCGAGAAGCTATACTTTATGCTTTTCTTTTCATTGACCCCTTTATGAATGATATAAATTCTACTGACTTTTTTTTTCTAATTGGAAAGTACATTCCAGATAACTGATGCCATTGGATAAGTAGACACTGAATAAGAAATATCATGCATCTGACTATTAGATGCTTATATAGTCATCGATACTTATGTAATTAAACCATGATTCTTTTTTCAAGAAAACTCATTAAAAAGCAAGTTCCTTCAGACACTGGAAAAAAAATATTTGTTCAGGAGTTAATAGAAGGATGCTCTTTGTAATACTTGGCAGTCTTTTTCTACCTTCTAACGGTCATTTATAGTAAACTTCTATTTACCTTTTACACCCCAGCTAAAATGATGCTTCCCTATGGATAGTTTCCCTGAATTCCTCTACTTTAAACAAGATCAGTCCTTTATTACAATTTCCAATTATATATTTGTATGAATTAATATCTGTCTCCCTCATTAGACCAAAAGCTCCAGGTACAGGAAGTGTTTTACTCACTACTGTGTTTAACATGCAGCACAGTGTCTAGAAGAGACGGGTACACAATGGACATTCTTTGACTGAATGATGAACGAATAAATGAATGAATGAATATGGTAATGCTAGCGCTGGAAGAGGGCCTGGAGGAAATATGGAAGGGGGAAGATTGAGATCTACAGACAAAAAGACCTGGGTTTTGATACCAGCCCCAGCATTTATCACTAGTACGTTTATTTAAATTCCCCTCATCTCTGTGTTAATATATCCTACTACCTTGAGCTGCAGTGATAATAACATTAAGTATTTTTTGGGAAAGAATCCAGTATTTATGAAGTACTTAGGGAAGATTCTTAATTTAATGGCTAAAAATCACGGCTTTAGGGTCAAACCTGAGTTTGGATCATAGCCGTCCATTTAGGAGCTGAGTGAGCCAGGAGATGTTATTAGTTATCCTTGAGATTCAGTTTCCTCATCTGTAAAGTGACGATAATGCTATCTACTCAATAATTTTGAAGATTTATGTATTATATTTTAAATAAAGCGCTTAGCCCTTAGCCTGCCCCATGGTTTACTCAATACCTCCTCTCACGAGCCATATCGCTCTTCTCTTAACCACCAAAACCCTACCACGCTCACTGAACAGTAAAGTGAACAATGGTTTCAAAGAGAACTGGTATGCCTTAAAATATGCATCCTAGAGGAATTAATATAAAAAAGGTGAAATGACCGTGCGACAGCACGTGATTTAAGTGTGGAGTAACAGGTGGGAGTTAGTAGAATAGATAAGGATTGCTTCTGGAGTCAAAATTTCTAGGTTCAAGTCCAGGCTCCTTCACTAACTGATCATGTTTTTTAACCACTCTAAGCCTTAATTTCCTCTCCTGGAGATAAAAACAGTCCTAATACATGAAGATTTTATAAAGACTAAATGAGCCAATGAATCAAAAGTACTCAGTACAGCGCCTGGCCCAGTGTAAGAACTAACAAAAATACAGAAGAGAATGAGTCCATTCAAGACCCCCTGTATTCACAATGGCTCTGGGCTAGAGACTATATTCTCTTCCTTGCTGGGAAACAAAGATGCTAAGAATGATACTGTCTTTTCATTGAACTATAGCAGCATAGCATCAAGTAATGGATGCTAAATGTCTAACATTTATAACAAAAAAGATTTAAGAATTGTTCTACTTCACATTCCACAGGAAGAGCCAAGTAGATATCTGGGAGCTAAGGAAGTGAGGAAAAGTGAAACTGGTATGAGGGGTTGGAAACAGAAATAAGGAAGACTTCTGACATATAATAATTTAAAAGCTAACCTAGTAAATCCTTAATGATAAATTTGTATCCTTATAACATGATAATTTTAAGTAGGAAATAAATGTTTTGATATTTTGAGGAATTTATCTTAAATTCAGCATTGCACTCATTTGGTGTATAAAAGTTAAGTTTGAAAAAATGTGTGTAAATATAAAAAACATGAATTGAAGTTTTACCACATCTATTAACTAGAACACAGTTGTTTTTCTTTGTTTTTGGCTGTACCCCGTGGCATGCAGGATCTTAGTTCCCCGACCAGGGATCGAACTTGCACCCCCTGCAGTGGAAGCTCAACACCTTAACCACTGGACCACCAGGGAGGTCCCGTAGAATACAGTTTTACAAAGCATTCTGGGGAGCCAACCCTAAGGTTTTTTGGATTTTTGTCTTTTCTCCTCATAACTGGCTACAAGCTCAGAATCTGAGTCTGGAATATCTGAGATTGAATCTCAGTCCCAACGTCTTACCAGGCAAGTTACCTAAATTTTCTGAGCTTCATTTATGCCACTTATAAAATGCATATAATAAACAGTACCTGTTTCATGTGGCTGTAATAAGGATTAACTGAACTATACATTTAAAGCATTTGGAATAGGGCCAGGCACATAGTAAGAGCTGAATTAATAATAGGTGTTATTATTAATTCCAAATTTTTATTCTTGCTGAAGTACAATGAAAGACTCTAAAAGAAGAGAAAATCTAAGTATTTCAAATAAGCAGCAGAAAAGTTTTATTGCATGTGTTTTGCTTAAATGTGGCTAAAGAAACGGTACAAAACTCAAAGAGAAGAGAAATACTGGGTTGGCAAAAAGTGCTTCGATTTTTCAGTAAAAGTAAAAGACATTTTACATTTTCACCAAGAACTTTATTGAACAATGTATTCACCCTTTTGTTCCACTACCTTCTGCCATTTTTCAGGCAACTTCATAATTCCATCTTCTCAAAACTTTTTATCTTTTTGAGCAAAGCACTGGTCCAGGTGCCTTTTACAGTCTTCCAGGGAATTGAAATTTTTTCCATTAAGAGAATTTTTTAAAGACCAAAATAAATGGAAATCCAAATGTGCAATGTCTGGTGAATACAGCAGATGACTCAGAACTTCCCTGCCAAGCTGTAACAGCTTTTGCCTATCACCAAAGAAACATGCGGTCTTGCGTTATCCTGATGGAAGATTATGTGCTTTTCTGTTGACTAATTCTGGGTGCTTTTCATTGAGTGCTGCTTTCAGTTGGTCTAACGGAGCAGTACTTGTTGGAATTAGTCATTTGCTTTTCCGGAAGGAGCTCATAATAGAGGACTCCCTTCCAATCCCACCATATACACAACATCACCTTCTTTGGATGAAGACGGGCCTTTGGTGTGGTTGGTGGTGGTTCATTTCACTTGCCCCATGATCTCTTCCATTCCACATTATTGTACAGTATCCACTTTTCAACACCTGTCACAATTTGTTTTAAAAACGCAACGTTTTCATTATGTTTAAGTAGAGAATCGTATGCAGAAATACAGTCAAGAAGGTTTTTTTCACTTAACTTATGTGGAACTCAAACATCAAAGCGATGAACAGAACCAAGCTGGTGTAAATGATTTTCAATGCTTGATTTAGATATTTTGCGTATGTTGGCTATCTCCCATGTGGTATAATGTTGATTGTTCTTGATTAATATCTCAATTTGATCGCTATCAACTTCCACTCGTCTACCTGACCATGGAGCATCAATCGTGCAGTGAGAAATCTCTAGCATGACACTTCACAAACCACTTTGACATGTTCAGTCAGTCACAGCACCTTCTCCATACACTGTACAACTCTTTTTTTTTCATTTCAGTTGTGTTTTTACCTTTTTGGAAATAATAAAGCATAATAGGCCAAAAATGTTGCTTTTTTTCTTCCATCTTCAATATGAAAATGGCTATACAAAAATTCACCAGTTTTGCTAAGTCTTTTCTTAAATGCATACTGATATGACAGCTGTCACATACAATCTAAGAAACTTATTTCAAATGAAGTTAAAGACAACCAAGTGCTACCAGAGCCATCTTACAGAAAAAAAATGAACAATCCTTTTGGCCAACCCAATACTGTTATAACCACAATTTCCAATCTTCCTACCTCAATAATTATTTTTAGGCTTAATTTTATTTTTATTTATTTGATTAAAAATCACTCATTTATGGCACTTCTGTACACTGACACATATTTACATGTAAACACAATAACTAAAAGTTATAAATAAAATTTTTCCACATATTGACTTTCTATTGACAGCTCGTGTGGCAGAGATTGCTAACCAATTACCAAACTGTCTGCCTCTTCCTCACTGTCACACGAGACCTCTATTTCCAGTCTCATTTGCAGTTGGTTGTGATCATGTGACTATTCTAGCCAATGACATGTAAGCAAAAGTGACACGTACCTCTTGGAAACTTGGATCCTAAAATCTTCCATGCTTTTTCCTCCTGACTGACAAATCGTTATTTCTGTGTCCATTTTCTATTATTTCTAATGGGGTTATTTCCTACATTCTGTATTATATGCTGCACTTTCCTTTAGCAGGTATGGGTTTTAGATAGGGTAGTAGTGTTGGGTAAGAGGGTTTTGGGGAGATGCGGTCAGGAAGAGCAAAGGAAGGCACTTCTCAGAAGACAGCGAGAACAGTAACCAAGACAGTAAAGAAAGCCTGACCACATTCAACCCGGCTCTGATTGTAGCCATTGAGTCATGAAACTGTTGCACAATTTTATCTACTATGCTACGGCAACTAAAATAGCCAGATCTACAACAACAACAAAAAAATACATCTTCAACGACAGCCATTCACATCTACACTTCACCATTCTCCAGGCACTTTATACATTCCATGCCAATGGTGGTATTAATCTCAGCAGGATCCCAATCATCACCAAGGCTTGGGTTACTTGCCAAGCACATCTCAGGTTCAGGGTTGGAGCCAGAGACTTTTCACTGGATCTACCAGGTGCTCTGAAATACGCAGTGTATTCAAATTTCCTCAGATAGCCTGACGGTCACAATGTTTTCACAAACCCCAGAGGGACACTGGTAGTTACATAATGAAGATGGAAGAGCCTTTTCAGCCTGATTTCATATAATGCTGAATGGAGCAAAATTCCATCTACCAGAAACAGCTGTTTTGGTGTTTTTTTGAGCAAGATATACTCTCCCATTGTATTAAGCCATGAGTTTCAGGTTCTCCTCTATTACAACAGCTAGCATCATATAACTAATATAATTAGTTTTTCATTATGTTTATGGTTTCAATAAGTTAGAATCACCAGAATAAAAATACCTTATTAATTCTAAAACGAAACACTTTATTACAGTTGCTTAAATGTTCCATGGTCATTACGTATGCATTCTACTTTACGGTAGAAATTCAAATTCTGACATTATAGTTCTATACTATTATTCATCCAGAAGATGTTTTTAAAAGAATAATACATACAAATAAAAGTATACATTTAAGAAATTCTCAGATTTTTTTTGGTTCAGTTTAATTAAACTATGGGTCCATCTACATCTTTTGTATTTTTATAACTTAAACTGCTTAGAATGTGAGTCTCAGACAATAATTTTAGGATCTTCTATCCTGACTAAACAAAGGGTTCAAGAGGATCACCAGACTCGAACCCAAGACTTGCAGGAACATTTGGACTGGTGATGTATTCTTCCAATTACTGCTTTCAGTGTTTGCTGTCTATGAGCACACTGGAGCCATTTAGGATATATTACTCTGGTAAATGAGCAGACTGTTCGCACACATTAAATTCCTGTTCCTGTGTAGACTGTAAAATGCAATACCTTTATCTATTTCATGCCGGAATTACAAATCCATATCACAGATTCTTAGAAAATAAAGCATTATCCCTTCCTGGAAAATGCAAATGAAAATGAGCATATTTATTATCAAAAAAGTACTGATTATATCCACTATTTTTCTGAGTAGCATAACTAAGATTAACATATTCTGCAATATACACCTGTAATGTATGTCCCTTAACATTTAAGCTAAAGGAATTAGAGAAGGCAAAGGGACCAGGATCCAGTGGGAGAATGAGGAAAGTATTTGCCTGTGAGCTGAGAGTCAGGAAAAAAGTTGGTGGTGGAGTTGTCATAGTGAATAAGTAGGCTTCAAGTAGAATCAGAAGGCCATTCTTCTAGGCTTCCTATTTCATATGTTTGTCTGTGTGACAAGATGTTATGTTAGTTTTTAATTTACGATTTCTACGATGATTATTAATACTTACATTAGAACAGACATGCCATTTCTCTGAAAAGGATTCTTTCAGGTTTGTTTGGCAGCAGTTAAAGAATAAATCAGATGGCAGAAAGCAAAGAACTACAGGTAACTGTGGCTTTAATTAACAGAAAACATACCTGCCTGTACTAGGCTTGTTTGTGTCAGTGAGAAGGGAGGGAGAATTAAGTGAATCCGGAAGATTTTTCCAATAAGCAGTCAAATGTTTGGGCCAAGCTGAATTTGAGATGTTCAGGTTGGGAATCTAACAACAAAAATAATAGTGATAATAAAATGTGTTGCTATGTCTTCACACTGGCATTGTGTAAGATGAATTTTGTGCCCTACTCTAAACTACCCTATGAGTTCAGGGCTGAGGAATAACTTACGTGAAGTGGATATACCATTCTCCCACTGTTGGAAATTTAGTTTGCCTTCAAAGTTTTTCCAGTATTAAAAAACATGACAACAACATCAAATCCTCTCAACAATACTTAGGGTTTCTTCCATGTTAGATTCTTTTTAGAATCAATTCTTAAAATATTTGTGTGTGTGTGTGTGTGTGTGTGTGTGTATGTGTGTGTGTAAAGAAAAAAATGATAGAAAAATGGAGCTGGGGAATTTGAGGGAAAGAGAGAGGGTGGTACGTGTAAAAAAGTAATAGCACTAGAGAACTTAGATGATAAAGAGTTCTAAATCTTCAAACTGAGTAAACTTTATGACCAAGGGAACAGGGAAAGTAATGTTATAAAAGGCCTATCCTGACACACACACATAGCTCGGATGCAGATTTGTGCGTGGTAGCTCGAGCCCTGGAAAATGCATTGAAAAGAAGCCAATATGGGATCTGATATCCATCACAAATAGAGTTTCCATTCAAACAAAGTTAAAGTGGAAACAAAAGGAGAAAGAGAGATTTTACAGTGTATTTTGTACACTCTGACTTGGTTCTAATTAGTATGTTCTTTGAGGACAGAAACTATTCTGTTTATCACTGTCCAAAGCACTTAGAAAAAAGCTATTATCTGGTAGATGTGTGTGAGTGTGTGTGTGTGTGTGTGAGTGTGTGTGTGTGTGTGTGTGTGTGTGTGTGTATACGATTGTTAGTATTTTTCAGGACAATCC
The DNA here is from genome assembly GCF_963924675.1 of Phocoena phocoena. Taxonomy (NCBI): domain Eukaryota; kingdom Metazoa; phylum Chordata; class Mammalia; order Artiodactyla; family Phocoenidae; genus Phocoena; species Phocoena phocoena. The sequence goes on along the minus strand of NC_089224.1, from coordinate 39,038,518 downwards.
ATCAAATTAAAATTCTTAACTCTCTAAGTATCATCAAATGATGTCAAAAGAGTGAGAGACTCATGTTATTAGATGTAGGGCATAATTCTAGGTTAGTTATTATAAATTAACTATGCATTTACTTAGTCAAAGACTGTATCTAGAAATTCCTGATAGATTTTAAAACAAAATTTATCTAAATGAAGTATCATAATGTAAATATATCTTGTACAATAAAACTGGTATAAAATTACACACAGGGACTTCCCTGTTGGTGCAGTGGTTAAGAATCCGCCTGCCAATGCAGGGGACCCGGGTTCGAGCCCTGGCCTAGGAAGACCCCACATGCCACGGAGCAGCAAAGCATGTGCACCACAACTACTGAGCTTGCGCTCTAGAGCCCGAGAGCCCCAACTACTGAAGCCCGTGTGCCACAACTTTTGAAGCTCGCATGCCTAGAGCCCGTGCTCCACAACAAGAAAAACCACCGCAACGAGAAGCCCACGCACTACAACGAAGAGTAGCCCCTGCTCGCCACAACTAAAGAAAGCCCGCACACAGCAACGACGATCCAACACAGCCAAAAATAAATAAAATTTAAAAATATAATAAATTAAAATAAAATTACACACAATAGTATTGAAAATTAAATGCTGTGAAAAATGACCATGGAGTTACCATGAGACAGAAAAGACTGCTGATTTTTTAAATTGCTAATATGTGACCCCCAAGTAGGTGAAGGCTCTGTCAAGTTCACAAGATTATCCAAAGAATTAAATTCTAGACAGAGGCTCTCTAAGGATTGTAGACTAATGGGTGCTTTAACCCTGTTGTCCGGTATCAAAGAAGCCATTTATTTTGGAGGAGTTTGCTCATCAACTGCTTAAAGAGGCCCAGGGCACTTAACTGCGCTCTAACTAGGGGAGAATTACAAGATCTATTTCCCAGGAACACAACTTGATTAAAGTGACTCTCATCCGAAATGCGCAAAAAGATAGGGGGAGCTTCTAAATAAGTGTTATTAAGGTCCAGGGACAGGATTAAAATCAATGGCTTAAATTAGGTAGGGTTGAGGTAGGCAGGAGAGATGAAGAGAAAATTACAATAATCCTTATGAGATTCTGGAAAGCAAGCTACAGAGAGACAATGAAGACAAAAGCCTTGGGGAGATTCAACTTTCTGTCTTCCTTTCACATACAAATATACACAGAGTTACAATTTCTTCCTTACAAACCATTCCAAGGAATTCATAGATACATGTAGAAAATTGATTGCCAGGAGAATGTTTTTCCCACTGAAAATTGTGAAGTAGGCAAAGATCTTGGAAATTCATCCTTCCTGCCTCTTTCACTTACCCACTTACACAGTGCTCAGTTGTTTTTAATACTACTTCTGGCTTCTTAGAACCCACAAAGGACATTTTTCTTCAGGTGCTGGACCATGCATTCACAATGCCTGTCATGAAAACCTACTACTCAGTTATCTTCAGACTTTACTATATGATAGCCAATATTTATTATGAACTAAATCAGAAAGACAGGATAATGACCATACAAGTGTGAAGAGCATTTACTGAGTACCCAATTTTCACAAAACAATACGTCAAGGCTGCAGGGGTTGAACGATGAAGGACTGTCCTTGAAAAAACATATAATCTTTTAAAATAAAGAGAATACAAGGAAGAATATGACCAATATTATAACAGAGATACAGAGGACAGAAAGCTAGACAGATTTCGACAAAGAACATCATGAAAAGCTTCATGGAGGAGGTGACAGCTAAGAAGATACTGACATTAAGCACAATGAAAGGAACAATGTGAGACTTTCAAGTGGTAGGTGAATCCTCGTTAGGGTCATAAATAGCCTGAACAACATGCCCAGTGTTTTTTCCATTCATTTTAAACAGAGAGCTCAGATGCCAGATGGTTCCGTTCAAGGCTGGACACCTCCTAGCGGCCCCCTAATTGTATTACATATATAGGTCAAATATATGCTACATATACTTCTTTCTTTTATCTTTCTCCTCAGCCCGACCCTGCTATCATACCAGGCAACTTACACTGCACCCATGGAACTAACCTGGTCTGAATACTCACCTCATAATTTATTAATTTCATTCCTTCTCCCCTTTATCACATCCTGACTTAGCCATCTCTCTGAAACCCCACCTCTGATTATAACCTCTCGCAACTCTCCTATCCGCTAACTTCCACCGAGTATTCTTACTTTTCTCAGAACCTTCACTTCATCCTAGACTAAAAGCTTCTCAACTTTCTTTCTTTTTCTATTTAGGCTACTCAGCTATCTGATTGACACTATTACCAGCATATTTAACTCACTTGCCTTTGTTCTTTGCTTTAGCTTTGCAGACAATCTGGAAACAAATCAGTCCACTTTCTTTCTCTATTCTCCCTCATGAACTGGTGCCCCTGAAAAGAATACTCTGCTAATTGGTATCACTATAAATTTATGATCTCCACCCCCTGCTGAGTCTTCAACACTGTTTTGTATCCAAGCCCTCATTACTCTTTTTTTCTGTTCAGACTCTGATGCTTCCACCCTCAGCAGACAAGCTTCTCTTCCGCTTTACAGAAAACAATAGAGACCAACAGGTGGTAACTCCTAAACTCTCATTCCTCCCACTTTTAAACCTACTATTAATTATCATGCTCTCATGGGGGAGTAGTAGTCTCTTAAAACCCCAAGGTTAAATTCACTTTCTCTTCTCATTTGAGAGCACACACCTCGATTCCCACCCATTTTATCTTCAAGCTCTTCTCACTTAGCTCCTTTTCTTCCACAACCTACATGTTCAACACTCTCTACACCTTCCCTAAATTAACCTCCCCTCCTGAAGGAACCAAATGTCTTCTCTTTCCTGTGGAACCTGCTTTGAACATTTGTTACCAGCAGAAACCACTTCCTCCCCATTCACTTTCCACCCTAATTCACCTTCTGTCCTGGAAACTGACCTACTGCAGTTGCTCTTACCAAACTCATCAATGCCCAAAGTCTGCTGAGCATTTTCAGTCCCTCTCCTTTGTGATTTGTCTATGGCATTGGCCCCTCTTTGTTCAGGCATTCCTGCCAATTCCGCTCCCACCCTAACCCCTTCTCATTCTACACCACCTTAGTGACACTTTCTTTTCCTTCCCTTTTTATGTCTTTCCCTGATTGATCATTTCTCTTCTAATTTTTCACTTCCTGGGAAATCTCCTCTGCTTTAAAAACTCTATGTAAAAATTCAAATTTCTTTATCTCACAGAGACTACACCTTCAAGATTCACGTCCATAGCTTTTACTGCTTATTAAACATTGGGAATTGGCCCTATGAATCTCAACACCCTGAATTGTCATTTACTCTCATTTATCTCCTTCTCCAGCCCAACGAAATAATTTGGTTTCTTGCACGAACTCAGAGTAATTTTCAAAGCTTCCTACTTCCTCATCTTTCCACACCTCATCAGTAACAAGTCCTAGTGAGTGCACCTCACCAGGACAGATAATCTCTTGTCTGAACTACTGCAGTATCTAAATGGGTTATGTTTTTCCCATTCCAAACCATTTTCCACGTTGTTGCTAAAGTTATTTTCTTCAAAAACACAAATTACATCAGGTCACTTTCCTATCACAATACTACTAATAACAAACAAATGACTGCACAATTAAGTCCAAACTTAATATGACAAACGTAAGGCATGGCTTCATCGACCCAAGCACCCCATCGTTCTCCATAGGCATTCTCACTCTTTGTCATAGACTCACTCTGTGCTCAGCCGCGGTAATGTCTAATCTTGTGCTGTACACAGACATTCAAAGCTGTTTCTGGAATTCATGCCTTTGTACACATTGCTTATTATGCTCTTCCCCTCTGCCTTCAAGGCTCATGGCAAAGGTCTTTTGTATGAAGCCTTCCTAAATCCCTTTACACATTAGAATGATCAGTTTATTGGGCTGAGCCACCAGCCTATGAATTCCTTGAGTGATGTTCATATTTATGTATCTTTATCATGTCTCGTTTGCCCAATTCTCCCACTGAGAACTCCACGGAACTCCAGCATGCAGTCACATAATTACAATTCAAGGAAAAAATGGAGGAGGAAATTCTTCGGCCTTGTTGAGATATGAATTCTCGAGAAGCCTAACCCTTCAAGAATAAATTCCTTTTTCTTTTTTTTTATCGTTCTAAATATAATGGCATCAACGTTATAAGAAAGATTGTAATCTGTGTGGTCTCTTCCATGGAAGGTGGTCTGCCTTATCTTGTGTGCCTTTCATGCAAAACACACTGATAAGCAGAGGCTTTCTCGATACAGTCTGACTTCATTTTATGTGGAATAGAGCTTAGATCTGTACAGAGGGACCCACTGCTGCATCAGCTCTTAGGATGAGGGCCTGCCTGCTGCTATGTACTCATGCCTCAGTCCTGAGGAGGTGGACTATTGTCTGTTAAGATAGGCAGATATATATATATATTTTTTCACCAGTGCCTAACCTTAAGAGCTATTAAAAAAGGCAGAGTTTGTTCATTATGTGTGGCACTTTTTAATATTACACAATTAACATGTTAAAAAGAGCATTATACTATAGATAAGTGGTTAATAGATAAACAGATAGATAAGAAAATTGGGAAAATCTTCAAGACGGGAAACAATAAAAGCCAAATGGCTCCAATGTGTTCAATTTTACATTCTGATGTGTTGAAAAAAATGAGTTTCTGTGCAATGGGAAGGCACCAATAAATATGAGATAAAACAAGGTCCCAGGACGAAAAGCCTGGGGAGTTGATGTAAAAAACACTTGCAGAAGTGATGTAAAGCCTGGGAAACTGATGGGAAGCGGGGTCACATGATGCAAACAGGGTCACGTAGCATAAAGGGGGGGGTCACGATATTTCTTGCCTTCATTGAGTGTATGACCTATTCAGAAAAATAAGCCATAAAGGTGTGAAAAGTGAAATAACAACATGACTTAAAAATAATCCAAAAGACCGACAAAAGAAATATTGCAAATCAGTTCATTATTAATGATGAAGTAAATGTGTCCAAACAATAACTGCAACAGGAATTCATGGAAGGAAAAAGATACCTTCCTTTGGGATATTGAGAGGAGGTTTTTTAGACTAGGCATTTTGAAATATAAAGGTATTTCTATTTGACCTCAAGAAAGACTCTGAGCTGTATCTATCTGGGACTGAAATCGTGTATATTTATAAAGAGTTCGGTTTACACTGTTTTCTTACGAATTTCAAAATTGTATTGCTCTTTGGGTAATCACTCCTACTATGAATTTGAAGTAAAGGAGTTAAAAGGTTCAATCAGTCAGTGATATTCTTCTTCCTATGTGACTAAAGACAGCCTAGAAGAGAGTAGGATTTTCTGACAGTGTCATTACTGAAGGATAAATGACATATCAAAGTTAAAACACAGAATTACACATGACTCTGAAATAGAGAATGCTAAGAAAGGGACAGTCTCCATTTCTCTCTCATTTGAAGGGCACTAGACATCGACCCTCTGGAGAGCACTGTGGATGTGATACAAACTCTGCTGCTGACTGCTATCTTCTGTAGCCAAGAATAATCCTATCACTGTGGGTCCCAATAGGACTTTGCTGTTTGCCGGCTTTGAGATAAGCACTTCATCCTATTCTCTGCTCTGGTGGCAGAGGCAAAGCTCTTATGGCTTTGAGCTGAAACCAGCACAGCCAGGAAGCTCTGAAGTCATCCACTGGCTGCTTATCACATGATTAAGCCTGTAGTTCTTCAGCATGGGTAGGTATTAGAATCAGCTCAGGAGCTTTTAAAAAATACTGATGTCATGGTCCCACTTCAAGCAAGTAAATCATAATCTCTGGTGATGGGCTCGGGCATGGCTCTATCCAGGTGATTCTAACATGTGCTAGAGTTATTAAATACTGTATTAGACCAGTTCTTCTCAAACTTTAACGTAATATGAATGACCCAGAGAGCTTGTTAAAATTCAGATTCTGACTCAGTAAGTCTAGGGTAAAACCTGAGATTCTGCATTTCAAGTAAGCTCCCAAGTGATGCCGATGCTACTGGTCTGGGATCATTTTGGCCTGCAAATCTTTTTACACTTCCTTTTTAAAAAAATCAACAAAATTATGGCAGAATTATTTTATTTTTGTTAACATCTTTATTGGAGTATAATTGCTTTACAATGGTGTGTTAGTTGCTGCTTTATAGCAAAGTGAACCAGCTATACATATACATATATCCCCATATCTCCTCCCTCTTGCGTCTCCCTCCCTCCCACCCTCCCTATCCCACCCCTCTAGGTGGTCACAAAGCACCGAGCTGATCTCCCTGTGCTATGTGACTGCTTCCCACTAGCTATCTATTTTACATTTAGTAGTGTATATATGTCCATGCCACTCTCTCACTTTGTCCCAGCTTACCCTTCCCCGCCCCGCCGTGTCCTCAAGTCCATTCTCTATGTCTAAAATCCTGAATCTCTCCCTTAAGAGATTCTGATTTTCTCCATGAGATGTCTTCTATATAAATCTAGAATTTAAAAACAATTCAGATGATACTGACACTATTATGCAACCTTGGTTTTATATTAGAAACTCCTGCCCCAAGGTGTGCAAAAGAAATACCACCTACCTTGAAAACTACCACGTGGTAAGGGAGCTTTTTCTCAGTGGAGGCAATGTTCTTTGCTATGCATTATGAATGACTGATGGCAAGCTGAGACAGTGTAAGAACAGAATAACTGAACTCCGTCAGGGCTGGTTTCTCCCAGAATATTTCAAACGTCATCCTTATCATCAAAGCAGCCCTGTTGGTTCAGTGGATTAGATGTGAAGTGTTGCCCCTCATAGCAGACCCCCAAGTGTTGCCCTAGCTAATCTCCCAGAGATGAGCCAATCTTAATATGTTTCCACTTCCTCTATAATAGAGAGAAGGTACTATAATAAGTAGCTGAATTGGCCACCAAAAAAAAGAACACCCTTAAAAAGTAGCTTTTAGGCTGATGAATAATTGTATATCCCTCTTAGAGAAGTTATTAAATAAGACATAAGATTTAGCTTAAAAGAGAGCTTCATATGGAAAAAGGAAGGAAAATGTCAAGAGCCATCCTAAAACAAGAATAACCACGAAGCTCATGCTGAAACTAAACTGATGAGCTTATCTTCTTCCCTTTGACAGTGGCAGTAAAATACAAATACCATGCTCTATTTGTGTCTTAGGTGTGTATTATGTGAATATATGCAGAAACAAATACACCTACAAGAAGAAGATAAATTAAGGCAAATTTCACTCCTTCCAGTAAGTGCTGACCTTGGTGTCAGAGATTAGATCTAAATCTAGCTCTGTGACCCTAGGCCTCAGCTTGCCATCTGTAAAATGAAGGAGTTGGACTGAATAATAACATGAGCAACTGCTTCTGGAGTACTTTTTATGCCAATTACTGGGTTAAATCCTCAGCACATCATTAATCCTCTTTATACCCCTGTGAGACACAGTATGTTGTACCTGCTTTTGCAGATGAGGAAAGGGAAGGCACAGAGAAATGATGTTTATTGTCCAAGGGTAACAATGATAAATGAGATTTAGTCTCTGCCCTAGAGAAGCTTTCCATAGGCCACTCCTTCAGCAGCCTCTATTGAATCTGTATTCACACACTTGGAATTAGGATTGCAAGACAAGGCTGTAGATTCCAGAGCCAGTGCACTTAACACAGACCTCTCATTCCCTTGGGATAAACCAAAACTGAAATACTCTGATCACTCCATCACAGGAGAGAACCCACCTAAATAGGAAATGGAACATGAGAGATAAAGAAACCAATCAATTTGGAAAAATGTCCCCCTTTCAGACCAATATTAGCAAACACAGATGATGTGGGTTGGGAGGATAAAGGATAGGAGGTATTTAGGAAGGAAAAGCTTACAAACAGAAAAGTCTGTTGTGAAAACTTCCTTTAACCTAACTTTTTACAAAAATAACCAGATCATCTTAAATTTGGGGGTCATCTAGATCCAGAAAGATAAACTTTTAAGAAACAGAAAACTTTTCTAGCACAGGGCTCGAAAACTACAAGAAAAAGACAAATTAGCTCAATGGTGAACATTCAAAGAGTTCTCAGGTTTAAAGAAAGGGTCCCAAAGAGCACACACCTTACAATACTGGGAGGTGAGGGGGGAGACCAATAGTTTTGATGGATCTATCATCGCTTCAAGATAAATAAACAGAAAGGAGGGAGAAAAATTCTGAAATAAAAACGAGAGAAGAAAATAAACCTACATCTGAAAAGAAAGATCAGAGCATTTTTTTTTTTTTTTTTTTTTTTTTTTTGCTGTACGCAGGCCTCTCACTGTTGTGGCCTGTTCCATTGTGGAGCACAGGCTCCAGATGCGCAGGCTCAGCGGCCATGGCTCACGGGCCCAGCCACCCTGTGGCATGTGGGATCTTCCCAGACCAGGGCACGAAGCTGTGTCCCCTGCATCGGCAGGCAGACGCTCAACCACTGTGCCACCAGGAAAGCCCCAGAGCATATTTTTTGATAAATGCTCTATGAAGCAGAAGAACATTTTTGACAACTGTTTTACTTGCTCAAGAAAATAAAAAATAATGACTCAAGAAACACAGAACCAAAAATCATACATAGTACACATACATATGTATTTTTGTCTCATCCACAAATGATAAGAAAAAAATAGGAAAAGCTTGTTAAAGAAAATAAGTAAACAACAAACTTTCATAATTAAAAATAGCTAGAAATTATAAAGTATATAATCAAACTTGAAAAAATGAAAATACAGTGATGGAACAGATTGAGTAAACCATGTACAAACACAAAGGAAAAATTAACCAAAATTAAAAACAGGAGAGAAGATAGTCAACATAATAAAAAGGCAATGAATATATAATATGTTGCATTTCTATTCCTAAATGAAAGAGAACTATCCATATATAACAGGGAAAAATCCACATGGATGATAGCTTATCTTAAACCAAAACACAATCACAATCCAAGAGTTACTGTGAACCAGAAAAAAAAGAAAACATGGCCTGCTACAGCATGGACGCAATAAACATTAAATTGCAAAAATAAAGAAAGGAAAGGAAACATAAACAAGAGAAGAGATAAAAATCAAACACTTCTGTTACATAAAAGTGATAAACAACTATTTAAAGGAAAAAGCCTCTTATATTCAAGCAAATAAAAAGCACACATTTAAATAGAGAAGACTTGAAAATTAAGACTGAAAAAAACTAATAATAATGTTAGACAATCAAAAAATGTTCTCTGTGTGTGTAGTATTTCTTCAAGACAAAATCCAAGATTATAAGCACTGAAAGAACAGAGTTGGAGTTTCACTTATGTGTTTATTGTTTTGGAAAGGTATAATCCAATTTGGTAGTGTCACAAACGTTTTACATCAAATAATACAACATGTGCCCAAATACTTATATACAGGAATGGACATTTCTTGGTTCTAATTTCATGTGTACCATGGGGCATTAGTCTTTCTTAAGCCAAATATTGATGATGATCGGTTGTTTTGTCCCCTCATGAGGTGGTGCTGTTTTTCAGGCAAAATGTTCCGTGATCACAATGCCTCTGTTTTTTTTTAATTTCACAGCAGTGTTTGTGAGTTAATTTGAATATTTCATTATTTTGCCCTTATTACTTTATGAAAGAGTAGAAAATGGGAAAAAGAAAATGTTAATATTAGCTTTTATATAATCAAGACCAAGATGGCTTGCTAAAGTGGGGCTACAGGGAAAATAATAAATTACAAAACGTAAAAAGAGTGCAATTCACATTTTCTGACCACAACAGGATAGACCTAAATTCAATAATAAAACCTCAGCAGAGAGCTCCTTGCATTTAAGCACATCAAGTGTGTATACAAATGTGAAGGAAATGAGTAACATTCAAAAACAGTCATAAAATGTTGGAAATAGACTGTTGTAAAAGCCAAGATATAGTATGGATTATCTGTAGGAATCTTGATTTGCAGACTGAGATTTTAAGTGACCTTCATAAAAAGAACATTGACAGGTCCATAGCAGAGAAGTGGAGGGCTCACGACAAATAAGGGATCTTTGTTGTTGTTGTCCATCTGGATTTTTTTTTTTTGCGGTTCGCGGGCCTCTCACTGTTGTGGCCTCTCCCGTTGCGGAGCACAGGCTCCAGACGCACAGGCTCAGCGGCCATGGCTCACGGGCCCAGCCGCTCTGCGGCACGTGGGATCTTCCCAGACCGGGGCACGAACCCGCGTCCCCTGCATCGGCAGGCGGACTCTCAACCCCTGCGCCACCAGGGAAGCCCCATCTGGATTTTTGATGCAATAAACATATATTATCGGTAGAGTTAATATTCGTATACTGAGAAACATTAAAATTTAGTTTTAAAATGTGCTTCATAGAAAAACAACAGGCTAAAATATAGAGGTGCCATGATGTACTCTACTGAGTAGTGGAGTGAGTTCTTCATCTGCGGGTCCCTAGCCAAGCCCTAACTCCTTGAGTCTCTGTCTCCTGCTCTGCTAATCCTCCATGATGATAACAGGATAACACAGGTGAAAGTGAAGTGAATATGGAAAGTCTCTCAATGGTATAAAGTGTCTCTATTATATTACTTTTTGCCGGAGCCTAACCAAGGAGACCATTCAGTGGCGGGAATTTGAATATGAAAGGTACGTGAACCTTGGTGGTTGCCTTTTTCCCCCACAACGACCCTCGTTCCTTGTACCTCTCAACAAAGTTTGTACATTTCAGTTCTAGGCTAAGAGTCTGCTTCCGAGGAGCCCCACATTAAGTGGCAGGCATTTCAGAGGTTTCTGATGCAGATGTATTTTTACATATGTAGCCCAGTGACGATTACACTCTAACCATTATTGCTGTCCTTCTGCTTAATATCATTGGTCCCACTCCTCCACAGGTAACAGTTAGCTGTCAATCTCCTGATGCTGTAAAATGAAATAATCTACACACTCCACTTTCTGGGAGATCCTGGCCTGATGGTTGCAGTTGCTGTTTTGGTGAGAACGCTCCTGGAGCCCAGCATGAGACTTTTCCAATGAAGGTCTTCAGACCCACGTTGTTCAAGGGATGTGTAACCCTATAATGATTTCAGGTTTGCCTCCAGATAAAGAATATTAAGACACTATTAATATTGGGTTGGTCAAAAATCCATTCGGGTTTTGCCATAAGATGTTACGGAAAACCCGAACGAACTTTTTGGTCAACCCAATACTACACTTAAAATAATATTATTTGGCTTAAAATAGAATGATATGTTTATTATTTACATAGTACCTCCACAGGTTGGACCCAGACTTAAAAGGCTAAAAGTGCCCTTTCTGTTATTCACCCTCTGCATAAACCAGTGTCTGGAGAAAAAAAGCCTTGAAGAAATCAATTTACTATTCTCAGTGCTATTTTCTCCCCTTTATATTCCAGTTTATCTGGGAAAAATAGGTCATATATAAAGAGACACAAGCCAGCTTTGGCTCTAAGAAGATAACACTGCACCAGCTCTCTCTATATTTTCACCTGAAGGAAGATTATATCACTTACTGGAAAATCCCACATCAAAAAATGTTGTAGAAAATTGATGGTGACATTAAGTGCACTTATGGACATTTGATGAGTGTTTCTTCACCAGCCCCTAGTTATCCTTCTGTAATTTTCAGGTTAGACGTACATGGTAGCATGCATGTCCATATGCTCTACCCCTTCTCCCTAACACAAGATGATAGGTCACCTTGTGAGCCTGACTCCTCTTTCCTTCCTTGTAAACTGTGAGTGCCACTGGCGTTGCAGTAACCAGCCCACCTTCCTCTATCACTTCTGTGATATCTATCATTACTAAAGTTAACCTCTGCTCTTCCTAGAAAAGTCATATTTGCACAGTGCACAGCCTTGGGGCAAATGGCTTTTTGCAGCAATGTGGTGGGCACTCCAGTATTTCACCGTCTGTGCATTGAAGATACCCATTCACACCCCTTATTCTTCACTGACCATGGAAGGAAAGGCACAACAGCCTTTCCAGAGTGACAGTTATGTCCCAAGCACTGTTGCTAAGTAAAGTAGTAGGAATTTTACACATGTCATCTGTCTTTACTGCAAAAAGTTTAAACAGTAAGTATGCCATCCCCATTTTTCAGAGGAGAGACGTGAAGCACACAGTGTTATGTATGTAATTTTCCCAGGGTCACATAACTGCTAAGTGGTAGAATCAGAACTTAAACCTAAGTCTGAAGCCTATACACTTTGCTTTTGAAATCGAAATGTCTTTTTTTTCCTTTTGCATACAATTTACCATGAAGTCAATAAATATTAAGTGTGCCTTCACTAAATTTTTTGACAAAAAATTGTGACAAAAATTATACACATGTGTAACCCAAACTTCTATCAAGATATATAAGCTTACCATAATTTGAGAAAAGTTTTCTCTTCCCTTTTCCCAGAAAATTCCACTCACCACCCCCATAGGCAACCACTGCTCTGAGACTCTTCAAGCACAGATTCATTTTACCTGTTGTAAAATTTCATAGGAATTGAATGATACAGTGGGAGCCATTCTGTGTAAGGTTTCTTTCACTTAGCCGAATTATGGGTGTTTTCCACACTGTTTCATAATTCTGAGTAATATCCCATTTTATGAATATACTAGTTTGTCCATCTCCTAGTGATGGGCATTTGAGCTGGTTCCAGTTTGGGGTCTTTCTGATTGTTTTGCCTTCTTCTCAGACATGTCTATGGCACCTTGCTAAGCATTATATACTCTTTCTAGGTCATACTTTCTGCACTATTTTCTACCAGAACTTAAATAAGGTATAAGAATGGATGGAGGAGATGGGAGAGAGGAGTGGGCAGCTAGACAAAGAAGGAATCATCCCATCTCTGCTCTATAGGACATCTCTCTGGCACTCTGCTCTGAAAAAAGCTCAAAGTCAAGTCTAGCACTAGTAAGTTCTTTAATTACTCATATATTTTTTACAATTACAGTAATATTTCTGAATCAATACTTATTTACTAAGTATTATACCTTTATTACCATGTATGTAAAAATTTTAAAGTATTTTTTATTGGATTATGCTTTATCAATTATAAATCTTTTTTCTTTTTAAGTGTACTTAGTAAATATTTCAAATTATGAATATGCCCACTAGGTGGTATCATATAGGTTTCTATTATGTCTTAAAGTTCTAATTAATATAAATTGTTCAAAACCACATGATAATTAAGAAACTTCCATTTTCCTTTCTGACAGCAACCATTTTCCAATAATAAAATCCCTATCTTTAAATATCTTGAAAATTCTCTAAAAAGAATAATAATTTTAACACTCTGTTTGGAAAGCTATGATCTGCAACAACATTCTTTTAATTATCACAACTTCTTTCTTACCACAGGTGAAAAAAATCTCATTACTTAAGAAAGAAAAACTTGTCAAAGAGCTTCTAGATAATATTTAAAGGAGCAATTACAAGGAGAAATATAATCAAGTACCCATCAAAATGGCACAGAGAGGCTTCCCTGGTGGCGCAGTGGTTGAGAGTCCGCCTGCCGATGCAGGGGACACGGGTTCGTGCCCCGGTCCAGGAAGATCCCACATGCCGCGGAGCGGCTGGGCCCGTGAGCCATGGCCACTGAGCCTGCGCGTCCGGAGCCTGTGCTCCGCAACGGGAGAGGCCACAGCAGTGAGAGGCCCGTGTACCGCAAAAAAAAAAAAAAAAAAAAAAAAAATGGCACAGAGCTTCAGATGCTATTAAAGGAGTGCAAGACAGTCTGTCTGCAGTCACAAAAAGATATGATATTTTGCTATCCTCATTGAGCTGTGTAGAACAGAATGTCAGGTGAAAAATTAAAATGTCATTAAAAGACATAAGGGACATAAGAGTGGAATCACTAGTTCATGATTGCACAGCGTAAGAAACACTGAGGTGGAAATCTCTGGGCTTGTCTCAAGGTAAGTAGATGATTCCAGAGAAAGCAATCACACAAGACTCAACAGATTCTTGGTTCTGTCAGAACCTGCCTTGTTTGTTCATCATGGACACACAGTGCAAATATGTGTTACAGCTCTAATCGGAGGAACAGAGACCATGAGGAGAAGGGCAACAGAATCATTCTGCCTGAGATGAAGCTCATAATTTTGTGAGTTTTACCAGGACTGTCCTAGTCTCCCTGTACCAGGCTGTCACAGGGTGAAGATGGAAGCCAGTGCAATGGCAGGTAATAGTATGTGCTTAGTAGTCAGAACAAGTTTGAAATCAGAATTTTATTCTTAGGTAGCCATGTAATCTAAACACATTATACCACCTCTCTGAGCCTCAGTTTCCTCATTTGTGAACACTTCCTTCAAAGGGGTCTTGTGATGATTAAAAAACATAAGCTACTGGGCTTCCATGGTGGCACAGTGGTTGAGAGCCTGCTTGCCAATGCACGGGACACAGGTTCGTGACCCGGTCCGGGAAGATCCCACATGCCGCGGAGCGGCTGGCCCCGTGAGCCATGGCCGCTGAACCTGCGCGTCCGGAGCCTGTGCTCTGCAACGGGAGAGGCCACAACAGTGAGAGGCCCCCGTACCGAAAAAAAAAAAAAAAAAAAAAAACCAAAAAATGCCACATAAGCTACTGCCTTAGTGGATGCTCAGTGAATATTGTTAATGACATGTATTCTGTGCTTATGATGTACCATGTTTTATTCTAGGTGCTTGTAGTAAGTTGCTACAAAATGGTCCCCAAGGCATAATGCCTTCCTAAATTCAGGGCTTGTGCAATCTCCACACATACTGAATCTGGACTGGTCTTAAAATTTGTTTTGGACAATAGAATACAGTGGAAGTGACAGTGAGAAAGTTCTGAGTTTAGGCCTTATGAGACTTAGAGCTTCTGCTTTTGATTTCTTGCTTTCTTGAGATGTCATGCAGTGAAGCTTGGGCTAGTCTCCCTGGGGAGGAAAGGCTATATTTATAGACAGGCAAACACTGTAGGCTGAATGACACAAGGAAGGAGAAGGCCCAGGCAACCCCCCAGTCACTCCAATCATCCATGCTGCAGCACCGGACATGTGACACTCCAGCCACTGTCAAGTGGGCAGCTGGCAGAAAACATATGGATGAGCCCAATCGACGCTACAGGAGCAAAGACAAGTCAACCAGCTGAGCCCAGCCCACACTGTAGAAACATGACTAAAGCAGTGGCTGCTGTTTGAAACTACTAAGTTTTGTATGGCTTGTTACACAGCAATAGTTCACTGGCATAGTTTACTGATGTGGTTAACTTTACATTTATACTTTTATGATCCCCATTTTACAGTTGAGGAAATTGAGGTACAGATAATGTAAATACATTTTCAGACATCATGCAGCTAATGCGTGGCAGAGCAGGAATTCTACCAAGGCAGCTTGGCTTCATAGCCCACACACTCAATCAGCCCAGTAAATAGTTTCTCTGGCTTTATGTCAGCTGTTTTTGTTCGTTTGTTTCTAAAATAGCAAGGCTAGATTTCAAGCCTTGGGATTACTCAGTCTTTTCAGGTATCGTTATGGACTTTGATCCAAATTCTTTCTTCTCTTGGGCTTACTGTTGGTCATGACTTCAATGAAACATGTCTAATAATGCAAAGGGCCATATAGAAGATTTTTATAGAAAAAGATACAGCTATACAGATACATTGTAAATTTGAAACTTGGTAATGAGAAAGAAAAGGCATATCCTAAAGGAGATACACATTTTAAGGGCTAGTGACTGGATTTTGGATACCCAGCATCCACTTCACTTTCTTTTTGTGAGAACTTCAATTTCCTTTTTGGGAATTCTTGTCAGCAACTGGAAACTATAATAGGAGCTGATAACCAGCTCTCCTTCCTCCTCTACCAAAGGAAGAGACACTAACTCATGCTGGTACAAACATAAACTTGTCCTAGAATTTGAGTTGCCGTGCAGAACGAGGACAAGAATACAGCATTAATTAATTATACTGCATGAGGGAAAGCGTGAAGGAATCCCAGCCATCAAGATTTATGGTTTTATGTCCATTGCATCAGCCTCCTCTACAATCCTGAGATCTATCTCAGCCCCATGTGGGTATCTCAAATGAACATTCTCTTTCCTCCCTCTCTCATATTCATTCACATATTCCCTCTCTCTCTCTCTCTATCCCTTTCTCCCTCTCCCTCTTTCTTAGCTAGCAACCCAAAAGACCAAATTAATATATTCATTTGAATATACTATTAAAAACTCTGATAATCCCAGACATCAACAACTCATATCTAAGCCTAGACATCCAGGTAGGTTTAACAATTTAGTAGATATAAATCTTCCACAGAACATGTTATTCATGAAATCCTATGATGCTTTTAAGTACTCAGAACTTTTTGATTACAAATGAAACTGTATCACAAATCGCAAGAGTAGCACGATCCTAAGAAAATCTGACAAAGAAAATCACTACAACAAAAGCAAAACCCACTGCATATTAATCTCGCTTATGAATACACAGGAAAATATCCTAAATATTACCTAACTATTATAAAAAGTAATAGACTATTACAAAATTTGGTTTATTCACAGAAAGCAGGGGAGATTTAAAATTAGGAAATTCATTACTATAATATTGCTCATTGAAAGGTCAGATAAAAGACATACACCTGATACTTTCAGTAGTATTCAACCGAGAAAGAGACATTTTCGGTAAATAGATATCTTTTTATAATAAAACATAATACCCATTGTTTTAAATTCTCTTAGCTAAAAGTAAAATTTAATTTCTTAACATGAGAAGCAGTAAGTATCTGAAAGCAAAAGGCAAGATCATATTCAAGGCCACCATTTCCCAAATCAAGTCCATCAATTTTAGTATATCCTGGCCATTAAAAATTGCTATGTTCCAAGAGATATGAAATAGTGGTTTTAACAAATGATATTTTATAGCAGTTCTTTTTATATTATTTAACATCAAATGTGTTTGTTGATGTCCCAAAAGGCATATAGAATTAATTGTGTCTGAAATTTATTGTTTCTTACTTCATGACTGGATCCTTTCATCACTGAGCCAGTTTGGGCACTACTTTTCCAAAAAAATTATTGGAACAAATTTCATAGTAAAAGTATCTCTATTAAATTCAGGAAAAGAAAATAAGGTCCACTTTATACAATTATTATAATTTTAGCTGATTTAATTAGAAATAAAAAATTAGGAAATAAAGAATATTGTAAAGGATAGATAGTATTTATCTCAATTTTTTTCATGGAACAGTTGTATAATGGAAAGATAAGAACATCAATTAAAAAGCTATTTGGAATAAAATGAAAGTTTTGTAACAAATGGATGTTATGAATGGGAAGGATGGATATTATAAAAATCTATCCATTTGCTACAACATCAAAAATGTAAATTCTGAGAGAAACTGACAAATAAAAACTCATCAGGAAAAATAAAGGGGATAAATTTCCCCAGATAATTTTTTAAATTATGAGAAACCTACTATGGAGATTTTTTAAAATATTATGAAACTATAATAATACACAGTTTTGTTAGTATAGGATGAAAAGTTAAAAGACAGAATAGAATGCCCATACAGGTTGAGAATGTTAAATAATTAAATGTATGATAAAAATGGCATTTCAAATAAAAAATAAAAGGATGATTTATTCAATAAATTGGGTTGGAACAATTTAGTAAGAGCTCTGCATTATACCTACACATATATAAATTTCAAAGGAATTCAAGATCAAAACGATAGAGCGAATAAAAGAACTAGAGAAATATGTAGTTAAATATTTATTCGTGGAGTTGGGTTTGTCTTTCTAAGCATAAATGCAAAAAAAATTGTTTGAATCAAAGAAGGCTGGTTTAGAATCCATAAAAGTGAAAAATATCTGTATGATACGAACAAATTTTCAGAAAATTATAATGTCTTTATCATAAAATAGTTTCATAAATCAATAAGGAAAAGGTAAACTCTAACAGAAATACCAGCAAAGAATAGAGACAATCTATCCATACCCATGTGTACATACACACAACACACACATACGAATGCAGACATTAAAATTGCCAATAAAATGTTTTTGAAGACTCAACCTCAGTAGAACACTGAGAAGATGAAAATAAACTCTGCTCTCTCATCAAGTTGAGAATATAGAAATAATAATGATATATGATACTGGTTAAAGTATAGATATACAGTTAAAAATGCAATGATTTCTAGCAAAAGACAAACTGTCATAATTTCCATGAGGCAAATTTGTCAATTTGCAATAAAAACCCTAAAAAGTACACATATTGTTTGATCCAGCAACTCCTACTTTCAGGAATATATCTTAAGGTTAGCATCATTATATACACAAAGATATATATATATATAAGAATAGTTTATAATAAACAACTTTAATAATTCATGTACCACACAATTCACCAATTAAAGTGTACAATTCTTTTAGAATATTTACAGAACTGTGCAATCATTAGCACAATCTGGTTTTAGAACATGTTTGTTGACCCTGAAAGAAACCCCTTGCCTATTAGCAGTCAGTCTCTATTCTGACCCTCCTCCTCCCTCTTCATTCAGCCCTAAGAAACCACTAATCTTCATTCTGCCTCTATAAATTTACCTAAAATGGAGTTTTATATAAATGGATCAGAAAATATGTGTTTTTGTGTGTGTGACTGACTTCTTTCATTTCAGTATAATGTTTAAGAGACTCATCGATGTTGAAGCTTGTATCATTACCTGACCTCTTTTCATTGTCAAATCACATCTCATTGTATGTATACACTCATCTTATTTATCCATTCAGTTAATACACATTTGGGTTATCTTTGCTTTCTGTCTATTATGAATCATTTGCTATAAATATTCATGTGCATGTTTTTGTATGGATACATTTTCATTTCTCTCGGCTATATGGAGGAGTATTTTCTGAGTCGTATGGTAATTCCATGTTTAAGGTAGTGAGGAACTGTCAAATTGTTTTCCAGAGTGGCTACACCATTGGACATTCCCACCAGCAATGTATGACAGTTCCAATTTCTTCAAATCACTGCCAAATAACTGGTATTGTCTTTTTCATTATAGACTTTCTAGCCTGTAAGAAATAACATCGCATTATGGTTTTTACTTGTATTTTCCTAATAGCTAATCACATTTCCCTAATAGCCATCTTTTCATGTGCTTACTGGCCATCATATATCTTCTTCAGAGAAATGTCTATTCAAGTCCCTTTCCCATCTTTTAGTTGAGTTATTATTATTAAAATGTAAGAGAATTGTAAATTCTGGACAGAACTACCTTATCAGATATATGATTTGCAAATATATTCTCCCACCTGTAAGTTCTTTTTTTCACTTTCTTAATGGTATCATGGGCAGCATGAGTTTTAAATTTTGATGGAATCCAATTTATCTTTTCTTTTCTATTGTTACTCATACTTTTGGTGTTGAATTTAAAATTCCTAACCCAAGGTCACAAGTATTTTTGAGTTCATTTTTGGGAGTGGTAAAAGGTGGAGGTCCAATTTCATCCTTTTTCCTGTGGATATCCAGTTGTTCTAGCACTATCTGTCAAAAAGACTATGCATTCCCCCCATTGAATTGTCTTGGACATTATAACAGTACCACACTGTGTTTATTACTATAACTTTGTAGTAAGTTTTGAAACTGGTAAATGCAAGTTCTCTAACTTTGGTCTTTTTCAAGATTCTTTTGGTCACTTATCAATCCAAATCCAGAATTTAAGGGTCAATTTAAAAATCCCATTTTTGAAGGCAAGAAAACCTGATAAATTATAAGATATTGCCAAGTAAGAGCTAAATTAGCTAAACAGGAAAGATGATGTAGTAGGAGATACAAAAATGGTAGAGTAGCTGTGAAAGCAGGACTTTGGAGCAGACAGTTCTGGGTTCACGTCCTGGCTCTGCCACTCCTTAGTTATTTCATATTGAACCTCACATTTCTGTTCTACACAATGGAGACAGTAATAAATACATTAGAAGGTCACTGTAAGAATTCAGAGATAAAACACGTTAAATATCCAGACCCAATAGAGTAGTCAATAAATGTTAGCTGTTAACAAATAAAGGATAATACAAATTAGTTAATATGATGTGTTTCAGATTTGAGGGCCTTCATGGATGCAGTGAATGCACTTTCTCTTCCGAGCGTCTGTTCAACAATGAAGTTAGTTACTATCTGTTTCGGCTCCCTATCAAGGGACATTGTTTCATCCCTACTAAATTCTCCTTTGTTTTTCTGTCTTGGAAACTTTTGTACTGCTAAAATAACTTTTGCTGACCATTTTGACCCTAGATTTTAGTTGACACAAGTATTCTGTGACTATCACTGATTTCCAAGGATTTCTATCTCTTCTAAATTTTTTTCTATACTAATCCCTAGATTTTTCTTTTATGAATTTCATTTGAAATGTCTCTGTTTGCTTTTTAATAGACAGGATTATACAATCAGCATTTTAATTGTTTTCATAAAATTAACTGATTTAACACAGAATTTTAGGTGTAGTCTTCAAGTTCTTTTTTTTTTCCTGGAAATTATTTAATTATAGTGCTCAAGAACTGCTTCTGTATTCAGACTAGTTACTTCTCATTTCAGATATTTTAATGACACAGCATTCTAGAGCTTTTAAGAAAAGATAGCTTTCAGGCAAGGACGGATTTATTTCTATCAAAGCTTCCAGTATACAAGTAAAAAATCAAATTTTTTCAGGTAATTTTTATTCGATCAACTGACACAGTACTTTACACCCTGCTTATCCCGTCCTTTCCTCACCATGCCACAGAGCAAATGATCATGATGATTTCCATGAAGATATGGTGAGAATAAATAATTACAATCAACATAGGTGCAGTCCTGACTGCATTACATGATAAGGAAAAACTGGGCAGGGAATCAGTAACACAAGTACCAGTTCTACAATTTACTACCTTGACGAAACTTCTTCATAGCTCAGTTTCCTCAATGGATTTGGATTAAATAATTTCTAAAGTTCCTTTAAGCATTACAACATAAAAAAACCATACTATCAAAATTGCCTCTTGAATTCTCTGTTAAACCTAAGATCAAGAAGTTACAAACAAAGAAACCAAACCAGAATGCCATTAAGGACAACATTATAGATGATCGATAGTAGAATCTTGCTCTAAGATTTTGCTGAGAGTAAATTATAGGTGGGCATATTGAGTTTAGCTAACTGATAACTATTTTAAAGAAGAATTTGACAATTACATCCACATATAAAATTAAACATATACATTTTCCTGCTATTTCATAAGCAGGCTAAATGAAATAAGCAATACATTTTATGACTTTTCATTTCCATTTTATAGCTCTCCCTTAGGTAAAGCCATTCTTTAAAAAGGCAAAATCTATTTGTTAATCTACTTAGTTTAAATAATCTCTTGATTTGACATGATACATAATGTCTGAGAAATGTTACCCCTACAAGGCACCATAAACAAGTTCCTTTGGAGCTCATTTAGATTCGGGGAAGAAAACCCTGTTTTTCGTATGAGTTTGAGAATTTATATTGAATTGGTAATGATGTTTTTTAAAGTGGTTGATGTTTTTTTAAAGAGTAAAGAACACATATGATAGAATAATAATATAGTTGTTAAGAACTCAGCCTTTGGAGAATGAAAACCTCAGTTCAAATCTCAGCTTTCTCAAGTGTTATGTATGTGACCCAAGGCCAGGTATTGAACCTCTATGAACCTCTATGAGCCTCAGCTTTTATGTTTATAAAATAAGGACAATGATATTACCTACCCCACTTCTTTTGATGTAAGATCAATGAAATAACATAAATAAAGCACCCAGCACAGTCCCTGACATGTATTAAGCACAGATAAATGGTAGCAATAATGAGATCATTTTGAAAGTGGGCTCTGAAGTCCACCAGCCCGTGTTTGACTCTTGGTCTAAACACTTATTAGTTCTGTAACCTGAGAAAATACTTTAACCTTTTTCTGTGCCTTACTTTTCCCCTTTGTATAATGAAGACAATCATATCTACCTAAGGGTTGTGATAAGGATTAAATTGAGCTTCTATATGTCAAGCACGTAGCAAAGTGCCTGACATATAGTAACCCCTAGAAAATACCTATTATTATATTTTTATTGGATGAAGGTTGATTCTGTGTCTTAATAAAACATTTGCAGACGACTTAATAAAAAGAAAATTTGATATGGGATTTAACCAGAAGATATAAACATGAAAGAAAACCCTGTGTCAGTAATGCAGCTGCTAGTATTTTGAAAGGTAGGAAGTTATAAATATCCAATACCTTATGCTTAATAGTCATGGGCAGGTAGTTATATCACAAAAGGAAAGAACAGTCATTCTCTGCAATTTTAACAGAGTAATTAAATGCTTGGTTTGTCTTGATGGTGATGCCAGGGTTCTTGTTGAGGACTAGGGTATTATCTCTTTCAAGGGGAACTCTCTCCACTAATTTCTGACACAATTCTAAACATCTTGACAATATCTCCAGTGCTAGTCCAAGGAAAGAACAGAATATAGATGTTTAAGGACACTAATAAACGATACACTCTTTGGTTCAGTTCCAGTTTTCCTGCAGATGCCACTTGTTTACGTATTTATCACAGCCTGCATTTGATTGTGCTGTGCATATTGTGGAAAGTGAGCACATTACAATGATGAAAATGATCATCCACAGAGACTCACAATTTCTGCAAATTAGAATTTTTCAACCAACAACCTCTCCTTATTGAGAATGAATCCATGTTGTTAAATAAGATACTGCCAGAAAAAAAAAGACATATATTCAAACAACTAACCATTGTTATAAAATGATTCATTACTAAAATACTGGTTTTGTTTAGGGGGGGAAGCACATCCAAATGTTTTTCATTAGTTCACTAGATTGCTATCCTGAATGCATTGTTCTTAATAACCTGGGATTTTCACAGACTAATCAGATTCTCTTTTCTATGAATAGTATCAAATTTGCTCATGAGGTTCCTAAAGGGTTTGTTGTTGTTGTTCTTAGACTGAATGCTGAAGAAAATTGGGTAATTTTATGGACTCATTAGGACAACATATGTCTAATTATATTCTTCAAGAAAAGCCTCCTCCAAACATTTAGCAGAAGTATAGATGAAATTGCCAAAAATAAAGATGAAAACACTAGAAGATTAACAATAAATCGAAACAGAGACTGATAGAGAACTAGGTGTAAGTAATTATCTAGCATATGGTAATTGCAATTTTTTTTTAAAATGCAAGTTTTTTGATATGTAGTCATTCTCAAATCATATTTTTGTTAAAATTGTGAAATGTCTCATCTTTGCCTATTTCTAGCTTATGTACTAAAAGTCACACTCAAAAAATAATGTTAAGTGTAGTGACTAATTTCTGGCCTTTTGATCACAAATCCAATTTGACTTCTAAGCCTTGCATCATATAGTCTCTCTTACTTCATCCTAAGGCCTTTATTTCCTACTCCTCAACATGATCTCCTGCTCTTGTGAGGTTTCTAATCTCAAAGCCTCCTACATGCAACAGAGATCACAACAAATATCTGTTAGGGAAATCTTCCCCTTTTGGAAAATGTTCCCTTTATCCTCTCACACCAGAGCCCTTATATTCTACGAATAAAAACATCTCCAGTATTCTAGTTCCATATGGCTTCCCATGAGTTTATTTTAGGGATGTTTATTTTGACTTGGAAATCAATATTGGAACTCTATATAAAGTAATGAGTCTGGGATTTTAGGAATTTTATTTTAGACGCCTCAGTTTACATGCTTACTTCTGTAGGTACCCACAGAAAACTATACTTCTTTATTTATGAGTTAAATTGAATGACTTCAGACTATACTACAAAGCTACAGTAATCAAGACAGTATGGTACTGGCACAAAACCAGAAAGATAGATCAATGGAACA
The DNA here is from genome assembly GCF_963924675.1 of Phocoena phocoena. NCBI lineage: Eukaryota > Metazoa > Chordata > Mammalia > Artiodactyla > Phocoenidae > Phocoena > Phocoena phocoena. The sequence continues at coordinate 39,014,623 of NC_089224.1, read as the reverse complement.
GGATAGAAAGCCCAGAGATAAACCTACGCACATATGGTCACCTTATCTTTGATAAAGGAGGCAGGAATGTACAGTGGAGAAAGGACAGCCTCTTCAATAAGTGGTGCTGGGAGAACTGGACAGCTACATGTAAAAGAATGAAATTAGATCACTCCCTAACACCATACACAAAAATAAGCTTAAAATGGATTAAAGACCTAAATGTAAGGCCAGAAACTATCAAACTCTTAGAGGAAAACATAGGCAGAACGCTCTATGACATAAATCACAGCAAGATCCTTATAGACCCACCTTCTAGAGAAATGGAAATAGAAACAAAAATAAACAAATGGGACCTAATGAAACTTCAAAGCTTTTGCACAGCAAAGGAAACCATAAACAAGACCAAAAGACAACCCTCAGAATGGGAGAAAATATTTGCAAATGAAGCAACTGACAAAGGATTAATCTCCAAAATTTATAAGCAGCTCATGCAGCTCAATAACAAACAACCCAATCCAAAAATGGGCAGAAGACCTAAATAGACATTTCTCCAAAGAAGATATACAGACTGCCAACAAACACATGAAAGAATGCTCAACATCATTAATCATTAGAGAAATGCAAATCAAAACTACAATGAGATATCATCTCACACCAGTCAGAATGGCCATCAAAACATCTAGAAACAATAAATGCTGGAGAGGGTGTGGAGAAAAGGGAACACTCTTGCACTGCTGGTGAGAATGTGAATTGGTACAGCCAGTATGGAGAACAGTATGGAGGTTCCTTAAAAAACTACAGATAGAACTACCATATGACCCAGCAATCCCACTACTGGGCATATACCCTGAGAAAACCATAATTCAAAAAGAGTCATGTACCAGAATGTTCATTGCAGCTCTATTTACAATAGCCTGGAGATGGAAACAACCTAAGTGTCCATCATCGGATGAATGGATAAAGAAGACGTGGCGCATATATACAATGGAATATTACTCAGCCATAAAAGAAACGCAAGTGAGTTATTTGTAATGAGGTGGATGGACCTAGAGTCTGTCATACAGAGTGAAGTAAGTCAGAACGAGAAAGACAAATACCATATGCTAACACATATATACGGAATCTAAGAAAAAAACAAAATGTCATGAAGAACCTAGGGGTAAGACAGGAATAAAGACACAGACCTACTAGAGAATGGACTTGAGGACATGGGGAGGGGGAAGGGTAAGCTGTGACAAAGGCAGAGAGTGGCATGGACATATATACACTACCAAACGTAAAATAGGTAGCTAGTGGGAAGAAGCCGCATAGCACAGGGAGATCAGCTCGGTGCTTTGTGACCACCTAGAGGAGTGAGATAGGGAGGGTGGGAGGGAGGGAGATGCAAGAGGGAAGCGATATGGGAACATACGTATATGTATAAATGGTTCACTTTGTTATAAAGCAGAAACTAGTAAAGCAATTATACTCCAATCAAGATGTAAAAAAAATAATAAATAAATTGAATGAGCCCCACCTGTTTATCGAGTTATGATTTATTGGGTTTACTTTACCAAATTTTAACCAGTTAATCGAAGAGTTTAATCAAAATTTATTTTTAAAATACCTAATGAATATTAATTTCTACATTTTCCTTTCTGGAAACATAGACATGTTTTAATTTTTGAGTTTGTCTTTTTAAATAAAATTCTGTCCATTAACCAAATGATACAAAAATAAAATACAGCAGGAAAAATGAAGATGTGATAGGGAGCCTAAAGATAATTACTACTGCAAGGCAGAGGTTTTAAGGAGCCTATGTCGTAGTAGAGATGTTTATCTTAAAAATAAAGAAACCACTTCAAGGAGGTAACTGATTGGTTCAAGGCCATTGATTATACAGAAAGAAAGGACTCTACCACAACAGTTTAAAATTTGTGAGCATATTACCATATTACATTGAGCAACAGACTCTAAAGAATGAATATGTGAAGAGTTTAGTGTTGTAATCAAATAAAACTCACAACCAAACTAATCTGATGCATATTTAATGATACGCATAATCATTATTGTGTTGCACAGTGATTAGTCGTAATTGCTAAAGGGCTCACATAAATTACTATAATTAATATTGCCCTCACACAGTCAAACTAAATATTTCTAGGATTACGTGACGAGAAAGGAAAGGAAAAGCAACTAGGAGAAATGGGAAGCTGTTCTAATGGGAACCAAAAATTAGATGAAACATAGGACTCATTAAGCTTAACTCTCCCTTTATATTAAGGAACAAACGGAAGATTAGAGAACGGAGTTATCTATTTGGGCTACCTGACTTCAAAGTACAAATACTGTTCTCATTTTTCTGGCATTGACTTTTTGGCTCTGAAATCTGTAGAACTTAGACTTTCCTGCCTTGTCAAAAGAGGGACTGGCAGTTGTGGGAGCTCACAGTAATACTTTCCTTTTTCATCTGTTGTCTAAGGACAGTCCCATTTTCTGTAGATGAAGGAATCAGGTAGAGTAAGCCAAGATTTGACTTCCCTCTCAGCAGTTCTAAACCAAACTGCAGTGGGAATGGAAATTGCAGTTCGGAAGAGGAACTGTGCTGGGAATACATTATCTTCCTCTTCTGGTTCCCCATGCAACAGGCTGTGATGTCCTGGCTGGCTGTAGTAGTCATCATCAGAACTGCTTCACCAGTTGCCAACCTGCTCACTTTCCCTATTGGGTCACTTTCCAAATTGGAAAATCAATGATTCACAGTGAGAAAAACAACAGATTTGGAGTCAGACATATTGGTGTCTCACTGGTTACACAATGCCAGTATTAAAAAAAAAAAAGTGATGGATTATCTAAACTCAGGGTTCTTTTCTTCTAGAAAAGATCCCATTGTATGGGCATGTTCCACCTGGTCTCCACATCACCTTATGAGATTGGAGCTTGGGGAGCCAGTAAACTTATAATAATACTCGTCATGATTTTGCCATGAATAATACAGTTCTTTGTTTCTCTGACTCAGTAGTCTGTTTTCCTTTGTCAGTATCCATGGAATGTATTAGCTCTCCTCCACACAATGAAACTTATTTAAATAGTGTAAAACTCATGTTACAATTTACATTCAGGAAAGGATAATCATTAAATAGTATTGTGTTTATTCATCCAGGCTAAATAACACACATTGGAGCATATAGTAACTTCTCCCAAAGACCACACACAATTCATTTTTGATCAAGTGGAACACCCCGAGAGAGGTAAGTCTGTAGTAATTCATTCAGAAACCTAGAGGCAGATGACAAAGGTTGTGCTGCCAACAGAACATCTGATACTCCCCACGACCGCCCATGCCACACACACAGGCACACCATTTTGCTGCCTTCTACATGTTCATAAGTAACAGGCGTGTGTTTTCCACAGAAGAAATTTAGTATAGAAACTTATCTGTGAAATACTCTCCATAGAGTATCTGGGTTGTTTTTCAAAACCCCTGGACTATATTCAGGAGGAAGTAATTTGACAGTCACTTTTCCATAATTATCAAGCTGAGCGATTCATGAGGCTGAGAGGAAGTTTGGTCCCTAACTCTGCACAGGTTCCCATCCCTCCTCATCTTATATGTGAGGTACCAGGGCTTGTTCGGACTTCATCATGAAGAGAGTGATGACTTGGGAGTATGAGAGCCTAATTCTGCATTCTGGCTCTCCCATTGTCTGCCTCTCTGCGAGGGCAAGTCATTCAACCTCTTTGGCCTCATTTTACTTCTGTATAAAATGGAGATGATAATTCTCCCTGGGAAGGTCACTGTGCCTGGCATACAGTAGGTACCCAGTGAATGCGACACATTGTTAACACTTCCAGGTCATACGGGGTATCAGTGGGAAGGAGAGGCACTGATCTGGAGACTCCTGATGTTTCACAGTACAATCATCTGGAAAGCTTTCTTGTCCCGTAGCTCAAAAGGAGATGACTCACACAAAGCTCCAGGTGAACAATTTGGGAGGGATTTGGGGAAGTCCTTATAGGCCTACACTTGCAATGTAGGAGTAAGCCCCGGAGAAGTAACTCTGGGAAGCAAGGTGCCCTTGATCTGGAGCTACAGTGTCGCTTAGCATGTCAGGGCTTCTCTAAAATCTTCTTTTGACTTAAAATAGAACAGTATCTTTTCATTTAATCTTCAGAGAAAGGTATTCCATTCATCCAGCTCTTACCTCCTCACTGAGAAAAGGACAGTGACAAGACAAGGTTGCAAAATGTGAAGGCATAATCAAGGAGACAAATGCACTGCTCTCTTCAGAGCCGGTCCTCAGAGAAAGATCGTGCCCTAAATTAGAGCAGCTAGTATGGAACGTGGCAATTAAGCCCAAGTTGCTTACAACTCCAAGAATATGCTACAACATACCTGAGGACCGAGGGGCCATGGGGGAAGCTTTCAATTTCTTTATTGCTCTTTGTATTTAATTAACCCTAAATAAGAAAGTAAATTTAGGGTCAGGAATGGAAAGGGGATAAGGACACTGGAAAGAGAACATCTTACAGGTTAGGAGCACTTGCTTTTGAATAAAAGAGAGCAAGGTCCAAATCCTGGCTGTGTCACTAGTAAGTAAACTTTGCAGTTAACTTTGCCCCTCTGTGCCCTGGCATATATACAGGCAAGTAAGGAAAAGAATACTTCATGGGGGGGTCATCTGAGTTAAAAAGATAATGAGTGGGCTTCCCTGGTGGCTCAGTGGTTGATAGTCCGCCTGCTGAGGCGGGGGACACGGCTTCGTGCCCCGGTCCGGGAAGATCCCACATGCCGCGAAGCGGCTGGGCCCGTGAGCCATGGCCGCTGAGCCTGCGCGTCCGGAGCCTATGCTCTGCAACGGGAGAGGCCACAGCAGTGAGAGGCCCGCGTACCGCAAAAAAAAAAAAAAAAAAAAGATAATGAGTGTATATAACACCTAGCACTTAATAAACATTCTGTACAAGAGAAATTAGTACTATCTGAGAGTAAAATTCAAGAACAAAACATTTTTGCACTCTACTAATTTCTTTGCACAAATAAATTTTGTACAAATTTTGATCTTTCCCACTTTAACTTTTATTAAACAAGAACACACACGCACGTGTGTGCACGCACTATATTTTAATGAAATGTTCTCTACTGAAGCTAGGCGCTTATATTTCCTTTCAGAGTGTTTCCCAACTATTCTAATACACTCCGAGGAAGGAAAAGAAACAAATATTGACTAAGTATCTGCTGTGTATTGCTTTACTGAACGTTATACTAGGCGCTTCTTTCATTTAATTCTCCATTCTTCCAAGAGGGTGTTATTATTCACACTTTACAAATGAAGAAATTGTTCATCTATATAAACATCTTGCCAAAAGTCACTCATCTGGTAAGTGTTAGAGCTTGGGCTGGAATACAGACGTGTCTGATGCTAAAATTGTAGCTTTTCTGTGAATAGAAATCATTCCAAAGTTGATATGGCATAGTGTTTCCCAAAATTCCATGATGAGAAGAATTCCTGAAGGTACTTGGTAGAAACATAAATTCTGGAGCCCCATTCAAATCCAAATCTACAGGACAGGGTCCTAGAGAAGCTCTATGTTTAATGAGCACCCCAGGTGATTGCTATCATTTGCATAGTTTGGGAACATCATTAGAAAACAGAGATTAGCGTTCTAAGCCTGTCATCTATTTATTTTTAATAGGTAGTTGTTTTAGTACAAAGAGAATTGTTTTGATATATAGTCTATAACATTAAATCTATGTTAGTGGCAAGTATAAACATTAATTCTGAGTCTTTAAGAAGAGTGGGAAAATGTCTTTAGAAATAGCCCTAGAATTTTAACAACAAAACAAATACTGTAAATCATTTAAGGCAAATCATGTAGTCATATCAAACGGACTTCTCTGCTCTTCAGTACAATAAACCACAGAATGTTAAACTTTATGCTGATATTTTAAATATGTTGAAGTAGCTTTAAGTACAAATAAATTATTCATTATGAATCAGAATAGAATACTACAAAGAACAAAGCCTGTAGGCTCAGAAGACACAAATTGATCCCAAACTTTTTTCATTTACTAGCTCTGTGGCCTTGAGCAAATCACTTAACATCTCTGGGCCTTTGTTGTTCCTTCTAAATAATACATGGGACAACATTTTCCTTGCAGGATTAATGTATGGATTAAAAGAAACAAAATATGATAAACAGTTTATGAATGACCTTTTATACAAAGTTATAAAAATGAGTGGCTTTTACAATCGTGATGTCAGTACAAGTTACTGATCCTTCTCTGCCAGTCTAAATCCATGAATGTTTTCTGGTTCTCTGCCAAGCCTGAGAGAGGGGCATTTCACAGGAAGGCAGAAATAGTGCTATTTCACTGAAGATGTCACCATGGCCTCGGGGTGATGTTAAACTAACACTGTCCCTTTGTATTATCAGCTACTTAGAGTTTAAGATCCACAAATCCTTTTCAATAGAGGAAAATGGAGAAGGACATCATCTTAATATTCCTACATATCTCTCCTATACATCTGCAATAAAGTTGTACTGCTCACAGCTATTTCTGACCATAATAGCAACCTCATAGACCTTGACAATTATCTAAGTCAGTACTTTAAAAATGCCTTTGAAATGTCTTGATTATCAGGAGTATAAAAGGCAGATTTAGTTCTAATATATTCTTAATAAGAATGGAGTAAGAACCATAATGACAAGAACTAGAATATTGTGTATAAAGATAAATTTTCAAGTATGTAACTCATTTGGACACATAATATGACCTTGAAATCACTTTACCCATCATATAACTGGAATATAAAAAAACTGCTTTGCCAAACATTTTAGACATGTCCTAGGCTGTATGAAACAACATTGCCAAAGTTGTTTGTGATTTCTGAAAATGAGCTACACATGTGGGGACAAACTCTCTTGGCTTATATTCTGGCTCTCAGTATATTGGACAAATCACCTAAACGCCCTAAACTTTAGTTTTCTCATCCCTTAAAAAAAAAAAAAAAAAAAGTGTAACTATCCCAGAGATGAGATAAGGCATGTACAAACCATAAAGTGATTTAACAACTGTAGTTATAATAATGATTTTTTAAAATTGGAGTATAATTCCTTTACAATGTTGTGTTAGTTTCTGCTGTACAGTGAAGTGAATCAGCTATATGTATACATATATCCCCTCCCTCTTGGACCTCCCTCCCCCGCCATCCCACCCATCTAGGTTGTCACAGAGCATCGAGCTGAGCTTCCTGTGATTTATAGCTTGTATTTATAATAGAGTATAAATCCAATGATGGTGATAATGATTTCTAAGGTGACTTTATTTAGCTTTAATCAGTTTATTTAAAATCTCTGTAAATCCTGTGAGTGTTGAGCATGTTCTTGTGAAGGTTTGGGGAATCTCCAGCCAACACAGACATATACACTTAAATTATAGTTCCATTTTTTCCCTAATTTAAATCAAACTTAGCATAGTACATATGGCTCAGATCTCCATTTTGATAGTATGACTTTGATTCTTCTCAGAGTTCTGTTTTTAATTAATTCCATTTTTACAACCACCCCTGAATTCTTCTCAGAGCTCCATCTCTTTGAACTCCTACAATTTCACAGATATGGAAGGAGACTTTTACATCAGAAAGCTCACTAGTTTGGAAGCCAGGATTGTACGACATAGAACACATCAGTTTTTGTATTCAAACTGTGGTGTGCCACTTAACCTCTCTAAAACAGCTGTTTCCCCATCTGTAAAATGCAGTCTTTTAAAAGCTAAATGAAGGAATACAAAGCCCAGTCTATAGTTAGTATTCTTTAAATATTTGTTAATTGGTTCATTGAGATCCTCTGTTCTGTATGAAGCTGCTCTCCAATTAGCCCATTTTGATGCTGTTATCCATATAGATAATTCTGGTAGCACTCTGGTTTGCTCAGATAAGCAGCTAGCTAGGATCTCTAACGTCCTCTCTAGTTCGGGGGGAGCTGCAACTGAACGCAGCTTCCCACACAAAAGCGGCCACCTTCTCAAGGCAGAAGAGACTACAATCTCCTGAGAACCCCAACCTCTCTGGGTTTATGGACTTTCTCAGGCAGCTCCTATACAATCTGGCATCCAAACCCCAGCTTTCTGGAACCCAGGTCACCTTTTGCCCTGGGCGCCAGATTACAATGCTCACACGTTTGCCCTTTAAAGCAGATGGATCACAAAACTTCCCCCGAGAGTAAACCACTGGTGGCTGCAGCAAATTCACTTCAGTCCCAATGGTTCTACCTGAAAGGATGAGAGGATATGGTACTTGCGCCTTTTCCTACTGGCTCTGGTTTGTAAATTTCCCTCATAAAGACCATTACTTAACCAATACAATGTTGTGTTGTGGGATTTACCCTTAGCCACCTAGGTCTACAACTGTCATCCAGCCTCTGAGCAACACTGTGGGAAATGTTTTAAGCAATGCATTTTTTTTTTTATTTCATTCTTTTTTCTTTATTTTATTATTGTTATCTTTTAAATTTATTTTACTTTATTTTTTTGGCCGAGCCGCTAGGCATGCGGATCTTTGTTCCCCGACCAGGGATCAAACCCGTGCCCCTGCAGTTGGAAGCACAGTACCCTAACCACTGGACCTCCAGGGAAATCCCCAACAATGCATATCCTTTTGTTAGTATCCTGGTCCCCTGCATTTCTCCTCTGCTGTTCCCTCCTCACCATCTGCATGGTTTCAGGAAATTACAGAGTGCATCTCAAAATGGTAAATCAGCCTTTTCCTGAGCCTCTATTTTCTTATAATTTAATGTTGTATTTATGTGTTACCCAGAAAATATGGTCACCAAAGTAACTGGTTTCATTAACTTTTATTTATGCACAAGTGCTTCTTTACTGGATCTATCTACTAACTGCTAATATAGTGAGGTGCCAAGGAAGCCTTAAATGATTTATGGATGTCATTGTTCACCTGAAATCAAGACTGCCCCCAAATCTAAGAAATATTTTACTCTTTACCTCGTAGTTGCTGCCTTTACAGAGCATTGTATAACTTCCATGAGTGCCATCAAAAAATCTTGCATTTATTTCAGAATGCTGTGACTTTAGCAATTTTTAGGGTGTTGTTTTAGAAGGACTTTTTTTTTTTTTTCCAGTTCCTGTTAGTGACCCAGCCATCGTTTTCATGGCTTACCAGTCAAGTGTGAAGTGCTCTGATAGCTTGTCAACAAAACGTCAAATACTAGGGGAGAGACTCTATGAGTATTATTGTGATTGATTGCTTTAAATCTTTCTGCTCCCAGCTGCCCCTTGGATATTGTATCAAGGAAGATGGAAACTGTAGAGGAGACATTTTGAATATAATAAAAGCTGTCCTCCGTAACTTTATAGAAAGCAGAGAAAAGAGCAGGAGGTAGAAGACAAGCAGGGCTCCTGGGTAGATCACTAAAGGGAATACTGTCTGTAAAATGTCCGTGGCTTATAGGACAGCCAGGCAAGGTGAGCAAAGGAGAATATCCCATAGCCATGAGGCTAGAGTGCCACTGAGTTAAGAGTTGTTTTCTGGTGGCCCTGCCTGGATTTCACAGTGGAGAAAAATGTTGCTTCCTTTAATAATCTGAATTATCCAAAGACACAGGAGAAAAACTGGAGGGGGGAAAAACATGGGCTCAGATTCCACTTTAAGAATTGCTATTCCATCTAATAAACACCATCGTCCACCTTACACTGATAAATTCAAGACGTTTGTTTAAAGTTTGGCTGGTGCTAGGTTATACAAATGAATAAGGCAGTATAAGCTGCCCTAAGGAGCTTACTGTATAGATAATTCTAATAACAATGGTATGTGTTCTTGATCAGTAATAAAATCCCAATAGAAATATTTTTGTTTCTAGAAGAGAGAATCCAATTTATGATACAGATACTGAGCATAAGCAGAATCAAAATAGATTATTTCTTTTAACAAAGCAAACATTGGGCTAATAATTATTTAAAATAAGTACCTTAAAAAGTAATAAATAATAAACATAATACTCCTCCTATGGATGAGTCAAGTGGAGCCTTCCACATAGCTACTTTATCCTGAATCTGTTCAACAAATTATTGAAAATATTTGGTCTAACCAAGCCATCCCAGCCATCGGCCATCACTGAGGCTTATTCATAGGTATCTTTTCTCAGACTGAGACAGGGACACCAGATTTTCAATTAAGAGACTTCACATCAAAAAACTTTAGGTGATTTGTCTTTCCCCTAAAAGCCTTATTCAATTTTCCATTAATGTATCAAAACTTCATACAGAAACATTCTTTGAAAAAAAGATAAATGAGTCCTACGATGTATTTGGTTTCAACATAGGAAAAAGAAAATGACAGGTGAAATAGGTTTTAGATATTTCTCAAGCAAAAGTGTCTCTATTTACAGCAGCAGCCCAGTACCCAATACAGATAGCAACCATTTCACCAGGTGGCTGAATAACTGCTATTCAGTGCCCACTGGGCATGAAAAGGCTACACTAGATACCTGAGGAGATACAGAGGGAAAAGTCCACAGGATCCTTGCCCTTGAGGAGTTTAAAGTTTAAAAGGGAAAAGGACAGGCTCATGTTGGGGAAAAATACATATATATATATATATATATATATATATACACACACACACACACACACACACATATGTAAGAAAATAACCATCTCTTCAGAATTATATAAATTCCACTTCTGATGGTGTGTAGAAGATATTATGATGGGGTTTACTCTGGTCAAAGGAAAATAAGAAAAATGACCTCTTTTAGTGATATCCTTAAAAAATTAACCTCTACAGTGATATTCTTACATGAGTAAGGACAAATACAAATTAAAAATAAGAGGCTTAATTCTTCCCGTTGAAAATACAGGAAGACGGCTTCCCTGGTGGCGCAGTGGTTGAGAATCTGCCTGCTAATGCAGGGGACAAGGGTTCGAGCCCTGGTCTGGGAGAATCCCACATGCCGTGGAGCAACTAGGCCCGTGTGCCACAACTACTGACCCTGCGCGTCTGGAGCCTGTGCTCCGCAACAAGAGAGGCCGCGATAGTGAGAGACCGGCGCACTGCAATGAACAGTGGCTCCCACTTGCCACAACTAGAGAAAGCCCTCACACAGAAACGAAGACCCAACACAGCAAAAATAAACTAATTAATTAATAAACTCCTACCCCCAACATCTTCTTTAAAAAAAAAGAAAATACAGGAAGAGATTTCCCTCCCCTTTTTGGCTTTGGGCATTTACTTTAGAAAATGTTCTAATTATAAGTACTTTAATTGTATATCAATTGTTTTGAAAAATAGGCCTCTTGGCAGATTTATAACCCAGGGATGTTTTCCCCAAAGATCAGAGAGCCATTTGTTTGAAATGTAAATATCAAGAGAGATAGAACCCTTGTCTGCCAGTTTCTGGGGGAGGGTAGGAGCCTACCTTTGGTTGGTGCCTTGCTCTAAGTTGTCAAATTATCTCCTTATACCTATAAAGGTATAGGACATGTTCCTCCCCCTGGATAAATCCAATTAAGCTAACACAGATGGTCACTCCAATTACCAGGTTAAGTCAGGATGACACATTGTGCTGTCAAGTCCTCTTACTTGAGGACTAGTTATGGTTTAACTTCAAAACATGCATGTACTATACTATCTGCTTGGCTGTCTAAAAGGGTGAGATTTCTTTGTCTTTGCAGTCTCTTGGAGGATTGCCTGTGATGTGTATCATACTCGGGTTTAATGCTTATTCAGTAATAAAACTGTTTTCTTTTTCTACTCTCTACCTTTGTGGAAAGAATATCTTAATTGGAAGATTTTTTAAATTCTATTTCCCCAACATGTCAGTTAATGGAATTCCTGCTTTCCAAAGTCTAGGAAGAGAACTTAGAAACACCAAACAAAGTTAACGTCCCTAAACTGGGGTAGACAAAAGCATAAAATTTTTTTTAATAGCCTTTCATATTTATTTGTGTTTTAATTGTCCTATTTTTAACTATACCCCAGTAGACGAAGCTATTATGATTTTAGTGTCATGGGGATGCATTTGTAAAGACAGCTAAACCACCAAAAAAGAGAAAGTAAGGAAGACAGAAAAAGAAGGAAGAAAGGAAGGAAGGAAGGGAGGGAAGGAAGGGAGGAAGGGAAGGAGGGAGGGAGGGAGAGAGGGAAAGAGGAAAGGTTGTTTTTGGGAAAGTAAAGGGCTAAATGCTAAATTCCAATTTCACTTGGTTTGTAACTGCCAAGAGATCACAGTATCTCCATCTTTAAAGAGAAGATAACATTATCCACTCCACAGTTTATTTTGTTACATAAATATACAAAGGTCAATCTCTCCAGTAACCCCTTCTGGATACCTCATTCCAATCACAGCCTTCTCTTTCAAAAATAACCACTGTGCTAACCTTCATAGTAATTCCTTCCTTGACCTCCTTTCTGCTTTTTACCGCCCAAGTATGCATCCTTAGACATTACAGTTTCATCTCGCCCATTTAAAAAAAAAGTATGTCTTTTAGGTTTCTTGTAATCTATAGTTGTCCCCTCCATCTCTTTCTTACAGGTTTCTGTTAAAAAATGAAGGCCATTTAACCTGCAGGTTTTCCCACAGTCTGGATTTTTAAAAAAATATTATAAACTCTTTAACATGCTCTATGTCCATTGTATTTCCTGCTTGATCTGACTCAAGCTTAATTCCTTTGACAGGAATGAAGATGGGGTCATTTCTTTAATCAGGAAGCAGATAAGGCCTAGTTTTCTCTCCTTTTGTGATGTTAACAGCCATTGATGCTCACTGCAGATTCATTTATTCACTGGAAGGGCAAAATAGTGGTATTTGCATTCTATCATTTTGTTTTAATTTACTAACTGATGTGATTTTATAAGGAGACATTTTTCTTATAAAGAGAAGCAATCCTTTTTTAGCTACCCAGAGTTATAAAAATATGGGAAGAGGAAAATAAGTGTTCGACATTTTCTTGTTGTTTGCTAGTTTACAAGAAAATGAACTGGTCCCCTCTCATCCTGAAAAGGTAACTGATTGGCTTTTTAAAATTCTGAACTCATGAATTTCAACATATTGTATAGGTTTTAATACAATGAAATTGGTATCTTAATCGAAGCCCAAGTTGTTCCACCTTTAAGTTGGTTCCTGGGTCCTTTTGACATTATCTTTAGAGTGTTGATAGATTCCTTGCTGTCTGATGTGGCAGGATGTTCCACACTTATCTTTTACATTTTCTGCCCCAGACCCAGGATCAACTGCTCCCCAGGAAGCACTGGTTTCTTTTAGCCGGAAATGGCATTTCAAGCCTGCAAAACTGAGCAGTAAGGATGATTACTAGGGGATTGTCATTATATCTAAACCTGTTTGGTAGACAGACTGAGAAATACACACATACACACAATACATATATATGTGTTCATATACACATTTAATTTTTAAATATAAGTCATCTCATGAGTTTATTCTGGTATTTCCAATTTAAGTACACGACTTTACTGAACTTTTTCTATATTATATCTGTATCTTTTTCTACACTGAGAATCTTGATTCCCATAAGTACATGACATGACAGAACTGGAATATCCCATAATTTCTCATTTGCTTTATCCAATACTACACATAGAATACATGTGGTGTGCTCTATCCAATACTATACACAGAATACATATGTGGTAGTTAACAGTACACATGTAACTCATTTTTTCCACAATGAAAATGCTTTCAAAGACACGGGGATAGAATTAGAGTAGTCTATAATTTGTCATTTGTTCTATCCTATAGTATACAAATAGTAGTGTGAATGTCACAATACTATCATCACCAATTTAATCTTGAACAGAGTTATTTTTGGTATATGTTATCCCTATTCTCCCTATTTTTAAAAAATGTAATGGTTGTTCTATATCTACATTGTCAAATATACAGCCATAAATATGTGTTCACTCTCTTTTAGTTATAATTTTTTTTAATTATTTATTTATTTATTATTTTTGGCCGCATTGGGTCTTTGTTGCTGCCCGTGAGCTTTCTCTAGTTGCGGCGAGCGGGGGCTACTCTTCATTGCAGTGCACAGGCTTCTCATTGCCGTGGCTTCTCTTGTTGCGGAGCACGGGCTCTAGGCAGGTGGGCTTCAGTAGTTGTGGCTCGGGGCTCTAGAGTGCAGGCTCAGTAGTTGTGGCACACGGGCTTAATTGTTCCGCGGCATGTGGGATCTTCCCGGACCAGGGCTTGAGCCCATGTTCTCTGCATTGGCAGGTGGGTTCTTAACCACTGCACCACCAGGGAAGCCCTCTTTTAGTTATAATTTAATCTTAGTTCTATAGGTAAGTGTATATTTAATGTTCACCACTACTTTTTTTTAATAATAACTTAATTTTTTTCAAAAATTATTTATTTATATATTTATTTATTTTATTTATTTTTGTCTGCATTGGGTCTTAGCGGCAAGACACAGGATCTTCACTGAAGCATGCAGGATCTTTCATTGTGGCACGTGGGGTCTTCGTTGTGGTGTGTGGGCTTCTCTCTAGTTGTGTTCTGCAGGCTCCAGGGCACATGGGCTCAGTAGTCGTGGGGCGCAGGCTTAGTTGCCCTGCGGCCTGTGGGATCTTAGTTCCCTGACCAGGGATCGAACCTGTGTCCCCTGAATTGGAAGGCAGATTCTTTAGCACTGTATCACCAGGAAAGTCCCTATAATAACTTTATTTGTTTTTTTGACTTTTTGAATTTTACTTTTTTATACAGCAGGTTCTTATTAGTTATCTCTTTTATACCCTCCCAATCTCCCAATTTATCACACCACCACCACCACCACCACTACTTCTTAATATCAGTCTTTCTCTGGGCATTTTGCTTATATGAAGCTTTCCTCCAGTAGATTCTTCAGGAAGACCTCAGTAAGAAATATTCCCTTAGTTCTTACATTTTGATAAATATTTTTTATGACTTTTATACTTGAACATAAGTTTTACTGGATAAAATATCTTTGGCTCACATCTTTATTCCCTGAATATTTTAAATGTTACTCTACATTTTTTTTGGTAAGAAACCTTTGCTGTTAAAAATTTTGATAGCAATCCAATTTAATTTTCCCTTTAAGTCATATGCTTTATTTTCCCTACATGCCCAAAGAAATTTTAACTTTTAAACTTCATACTTTTATTAGAAAATTTTGATTTTGGATATACAAGATCATAATTTTCAGGGACAAAGCCTATTATTTAAATATATATCCTCAAGGTTTTTTTTCCAATATTTTCTTGAATTATAATGCTTATAATTTATGCTTTTCCTCTGTTTTGGTTCACTTTTCAGGCATTCCTATCATCTATAGAATAAATCTTCTTTTCCTATCTTTAATCTTTTTTGACCTCTAATTTTCTAAAAGGATGTTCTTCTGCACCTTATTCTAATTTTTAATATAATGTAATTCTAATTTTTAATATAATTTTAATTTTGTACATTAATATTCTGTTGCTCATTACTTTTGCCCTCATTACTTTTCTGTTGCTCATTTTTATGTTAGTTTCCTTAAAACTTTTAGGAGGAAGCTTACTCTAGAATGATTTCCTAACTTCACAGAGCTCCCTCTTCTGCTGTATTTGAGTAGTGTGACACATACGGTGGCTTGCTTTCTGAAATTTATAGTTCTACCTCCTGACTTTCAGCTAGACATTTTTCTTTTTAACTCCACTGTTTCCGTCCAGTTCTGTGTTGATTCCACTCTCAGAAGTTTCTTTTCAGTGTGGGGCACTGCTGAAGAGTGCTCTGACTGTTGAGTTTTGAGTTCACTAAATCTAAATCATTCCAGTCCCTCCAGAGCATCTTACTGTGTGCCACTTGTACTCACTTGCGATTGGAGTGGGTAAAACCCCATTTATTTCTTTTTTTTTTTTAGAAGCTATTCTCAGATTGATCCACTGTCCCTTCCAGGTAGTACCTACGACTCTCTGGGGGTTCTCCTATTATAGGTCTTCAGTCTTCCCACTGGTTCTCTCTACTTCTTGCTGCACATATGCTCATACCATACACATCTTGTGGCTACTGGTATCTTATCCACACCTGCTTGTAACTCCCTTGTAAATGTTATCCACAGATTCTTGCTTTGGCTATCTAGTCACTCTATCATTTAATATGGGGATTTGATAAAATACAAAAGTATGCTTCCACTATTACCCTGTTTTCCTAGAATTCCACACTGTAGGCTTTCATTATGTGTCGAATCAGACTTAATTGAATAACAAAATGAATGATAAGTTGGGAAAATTCTCTGTAAACCATACATTTTTATCAAGAGATACTGGCATAAATTATACATTATTTATGCAAATACACACATGTTGATATACTGTATGGCATAAGAGAAAATAGGACATATGGGGAAGAGATAGAAATGTGATTGTCATTTCTTTGCGATTGTCATTTCTTTCATGAATTTTATAAGGAAGAATTGGTAGATGTTTATAGAAGTCATTGTTAGATCAAAGGATAGAATCTCTGCCATTAGCTTCACTCCCCTTTACTCTGGTTTTGTGTATTCAAAATCATACTAGCTTAATGGAAAAACTAAAAGACATGGATTTAGTCATAGACAAGGATCAACTGTTCTCATTAGCCAGTTTTTAAGGCCATTCATTAGCTATCAACCTGATCTTATCGTTAAGTCTTACAAATTGCCTAACTACCCATTGGTCTCACCTTCAAAGGAAACACTCTGAGACTTACTCTCCTTTGATTTGCACATTGAAAATTCCCCCTCTTTTCCTGGGGTCAGCTAATATAGTTCTGTAGAAAGATCCTGCAAATGAGCACCAGTTCATTAAAGGATCGGCCTCATGAGTTAAAATCAATGAGAATAAATATCAAGTGAAAAAAACACATTTTGGTAGAAATAATCTGCATTAAGAGAAATGGTGCTAAAATCTCTTCCAACATTGATCAATTACCTTCTAGCATTTACTATTACAGATAGGATATCTGATGCTGGTCTGGCTATCTCTTTCTGTGACTGAGACCTCCCCCCTTTTCTCTTTGTGTTTTTCTTTTTCGTGAGGGCAGGTAGCACATACATCAAAAAGTATGAGGTGCGGAATCACCCAGACATTATTTAGTGCCTCACTAAATAAAAAGTCACTTAGAAGTTGTGGGACCCAAGGGAACTTACTTAATCTCTTTAATCCTTAATTTTCTCATCAATAAAATGGTAATAATAACAGTACCTAACATTTGGAAAGTTGTGGAGTTCAGTGCTATGATGTGTTTAAAGCAGTTAGTAGCAAGCATTTAGAAGAGATCACCTATTAGAATGCTTTATTATTATCATTACTATTAGCTTTAATCTTTAGAATTCAGAAATTTCTCTAGGATATATCTAGGTACAGATCTCTTTAGTAACTATGAATAGTTTGGCAAAACCTTACATTTATACTTATCAGAGTATTTTTCACATTTTATTGGCATAATATTCTTACTTATCTATAGTTCTGAAAGAACTGAATGCTCTAGGAAGGCAGGGATTTTATCTACCTTGTTAACTATTACAATTTATACCTAGCACAGTACCCTACAGACACTCATTGAATATGTGTTGAATAAATGGGAAAATGAATTAACAATTTATTTTCTCAAATATCTAGATATGAGAAAGGAAATGCCTGAATAACAAATGGGGAATCACTATAGCTCATCTGTAAGTTAAGACACAAAATTCAACTGAGTACATTTGAAGAACCCATTGCCTGTATTCAACGATTCATAATCGGGCAGCATCTCATGTAGCAAATCGAAAAGAGCTCCAAGGAGCTGTACAAAATAGAAGACTTTAATAAGCAAAAGGAGGTGGGGCAAGGAAGTTATTCTAGCAAAGAGTTAATTGTTTCAGGCAAGGTCATCTTCCTTTGGGGAAAGGTCAGGATATATCAGGCAGATTACCTCACTAGTGTTGACCGGGTAATTCCAGACTGACTACTTAAAGGTCACATTCCTGGGAGAGGCTACAATTGTTAACTACCTTAGGTATTAGGTCTTAGTTCACTAATGTGGGACTTAGCACAAGGGACTCCATTTGGGGCCCATCATTTCTTTTTTTAACAATAATAATAAATCAGCAGCTGGTTTATACACCTTGCCTTGTAAGGTTGATTATTGTAAGTAACCTTGTTTTGGTCTCCTTTGAGTAACTGGTAAAATCCAGCTCCTCATCCTGTAAAATCCAGCCGGATCCCTGTCTCAAGGAATGCATTCATAGAGACATGCCTCTGGAGGCACTGTCTGAGCAGTTCTCTGGCTTTCTTCCTTCTGACATCTTTACTATTAGTTGAACCCCTTTTGAAAATCAGTCCTCTCAGGCAAGAAACTCTGTAGCTATCCACTGAAGACCAGTTGCATGTATGTAACATCAGCATCACTTGGGGCTACTTATGAGCACACACGAATAAGCAGTAAAATGAGACCACAGTTTAGCAATTCTTCAGGAAATGAATGGGAAACCATGCTCCAGGCAGTTATTGATATTACTAAATGGCCCTTGAAAATCGCCCATTGGAACTGAAAGCATACCCTATTTCTTCTACGCCTTGCATTTTCTTTGACTCTCATTTTTTTAGACAGTACTATATACCCTTTCTTGCTTAGGAGTGATAGGCTTTGTAAGCTAGGCAGAAGTATACTGGATACACCCTGCCAGATGATACTGTATAAAAAGCTGACTTCAAAACTGCATGCCACAGAGATAAATACAAATAGTCGAGGACGAGTTCTGAAGCTTAAATAGTTAAGTAATATGCTTACGATGGGAGTACTATTAACCTATAAGGTAAACTCGGACCTTTTTAATCCAACTCACTCACAATGGCATGTCACTGAAATGGAGCTGGGATTCAAACCTCTTGTTTTTAAACTCCTTCCACAATACCATGCTGCTTTCAGAGAGGAGTGAGCAAATGCTATTAAAAAATAATAATAATAATAGTGATAGTGATAAAAAAAGGTGAATGCTCAGTTGTGTTAAACGTAAGTATAAAGCAACAAAACCGACCTACATACAGAGATGTAGTATTTGAAGGACAGCTATTTGTATAGGATGAGGGGATACTGTGCATTGTTTATACAGGAAAAGAGAGATCAGTGTGATGATGATGATTTTCGCTGCTAATGTGGTGAAATTTCAACATTTTCCTGTTTAATGGTGGGATGCACACCAATTAATTCCTTCCAAATCCCACTGCCAGAAGCCTGCACCTCCAAGCTTTTAGGTTTATCCATTATTCATGCAATGTTTACACAATATTATTGATTATTCACTGTTTGGCCAAATAGTAAGATGATATTTTGTTCTCAATGAAAACCCACGGCAAATCCTTGAAGTACCAAAATTGGATTCTGGAGGGGAATATAGAGAGAGCAATTTAACTAGGGAGAGGGTCAAATATGAAGAAATGAAAAGCGCCTTACATTAAATATAGATGTTTTTCAGCCATCAAGAATCCTGTGGAACTCAGACTATATCTGGGTGCAAATCTACAGATAATTATTTATTTAAAAGAAAACTCAGTTTATCTTAAAAATTACGAAATGATCTAATAACCATGTAATGGATACTTTTGTAAATATAATTGAGCTTAAACTTTTCGATAGGTTAAAAGAAATTTTATGGGTGTGAACCAAATATCACTTCAGTTTATTTATACATATATAATTTAATTTAATATATATTATCTTACTTTTTGTAAAGCCAAAACTTAAAACATTTTAAGTAGCTGTGAGCTTGCTCTTTCTATGTTTATTTTGATAACAGAATATATGAGCTGTATAGCAAGAACAACTTCCTTTTCTCATAAAGGTTTTCTATACAACATAAATATCTAAACTATGGTGGAATAAGTTTGAATAAGTCTTCCTAAAACAATTTTCTGAATAGGAAAAAAAGGTGGATTCCTCCTGAAATGAAATACACATTTTGTATTTTTTGTTAGTTGAATTTGTTTGGCCAAATGACAGGAGGTACGCCACAAAAATATCATGCTTGTTTCCAGAGCAAAAATTAGGATTTCTTCCTATACATACACACACATATATAGGCATTATATATATACACACATATATATTATAGAAAAATGAGAATGGTGTATTTCCTTGATTTATAAGTGATATTGACATGAATGTTTAAAAAGACAAATGTTCAGAGTTCAGTAACTCTAAAGTAAAATAAAGCAGAACAATTAAAGTTTCCTAGAGGTCACTAAAACCAGACTACAGATTGAATGACTGCATTTCTGCTAAATCCGCAGAGGGAGCAGAGTTAATCTGCGATCTAATATGCAGTGATAAAGAGCCAAAATAAACTCTGTTTTCAGGAATATCCAAATTATAACATGGAGCATTGCAAAATTCAAACTTAAACTCGGGAAAGAACCAACAAAACTGTGGGGTTTTCAAATAAAATTAATAAAAAAAGAAAATTAATGTTTCCCCTATGTATAACAGCTGTGTATATTCATTCAAAATGAAGCCACTGGATCTTAACCTTTGCTCTTTATGTGTTTTGCGTTTCAAGACCACACAGGAGTAAAGTGTAACTAAGCCAATTATTTGTGAACGCTTTTATTGTACATCTGGGAACAAACATGTTAATTGGGTTGTTGCTTCCCAGCATTACACAGCTGTACCATCACTTGATTTTGAGGAAGCAGTGGCTTAGTTCCTTCAGACAGGAATCATTTCCATTCATGTATATCACTACTATGTGTGCCAGGTTTCACAGCCCAAAGAATAGTGGAAACATCTGCACTTAGTTTCTGGATCCTTAGAATTAATGGTCTGAATCATAGTTTCCTAAATGGCATTCTAGCCTCTTTAAATACTAAGTGGAACTCAAGAGATATAGGTCTTTGGTCATTTATGTCCTAGGTGCCATGGGGAAGGACACAGATCTCTTTCAGCATCAGATACCCTGAGCCTTAAATGAGATAACTGGACGATGCAGTCTCAAATATCTTAAGTTTAATGTTCTCCCGAGAAGAAGAATTGCATGATTGAGTTCTTCTAAGAACTATAAAAGAAATAATTTTCATGATTGATAACAACTGGTACCTCCAAGCTTATTCTCCATATAAAGATATTGGTCATTCTGAAATTTTATGAAATTTTGTAATATTTCATATATTGGGGAAAGAACTTTTTTAAAAAACCTGATTGGTTATGCCATTAAAGTCTACTAGTGATTTCTTTAAAGAGCAAAAGGGGAAAAATTGAAACAGCATATATCTCCAATCTTGCTTCAAAATCCAGAAGAATATTTGAGATGCGTGAGAAAGGGAATCAGCAGCAATCACTTTGTCACCAGCACCCGGCTTGCAGGAAGCACCCAGAGTAGGTGTTTGATGGATCCACCAAATAAATAGTCAGCTTGTTTATTAATGACCTGATTATGACCATAGTTTGGGATTCTGAAGAAGTCGGTTTATGAAATCTTTTTGTTATGGGTCAAAATCTACCCATGAATGAGCCCCTAGCTTTTGTGGAGAAGTGAGCTGTTGTAGTCCTTGTGGTAGGAAAGTGCCCGTCATAGGGAGAAAAGGGAGAGAAGGTAGTGAAAAGGAGGCTATCATGATTTCTTCTCTCTCCTTTTCTTTCTGCCTCTTACATTGTATGTGCTAGCCTACAAATCAAATTAAGAAAATATTTTATGCAAATTTTGAATTAAAGTAATTGACCCCAAATTTTAACATTGAGAAACAGTCTCTTAATAGCCCTGCCTTTCCTATAGAATTACTGAGAAAACTAAATAATGGGTGGAAATTTCAAAAAGGCCAAGAGGATAGTTATTCATATTCAGTATTCAAATGCTACTAAGTTGACCAATAGCTGTAATTTTTCCACAGATTATTTACATCTTCTCAAAAGGAAAAATGTATAAGGAGATATTTTAAGCAGGTGAGTCTCCTGAACCACTTTCCTTCCATATGCTTTCCCTTCCTCTAGACATTCCACAAAAATTATTAAGGGCCTGACGTGCTAGGTACCATGTTAGGCTCAGGGAATGCAATGATGAGATAAAGAGACACTGTCCTGCCCTCATAGAGGTTACTGTATATGAGAGAAGATTGTCAATCGTAAATAAGCAATAATGATGAAATGTGATTCATGCCAGGATAGGGTAGTATAGAGACCTCAGTAGCCCCAGTAACACAGATGCCTCTTCCCTTTTCTGTCAATTTGTCATATAGAAGTTACTCAATAAATATGTATTGAATTACACATTTGAGCAGCTGAGACTGAATGAAAACAATCATCCTTGAAGAAGAAAGGGAAGCAGATAGTTTAAATATTTTTTAAATGCTGATAGCTTCACAGATTGCCAAGTACCTTGGTGAAAGGGCCTTATTGCAAGATACTCAACCACCAATCTCTACTCACAGGAACGAAAATCTCTACAGCATTTTGTGAGTTGTTGAAAGATGGAGCAAGTGCTCAAGAGAGATGAGAAGATCCGGTACAGGAAAGACAAAATTTACTTCAGCCCAAGCTGTGCAGCAGTGAGGTAGCTTTTGCCCATAAGTTCTCCAAAAATATACATTTTGGTTTCATTATTTCAATATGAGGAAGTTACAGGCAAAGGATGCCCTACTTTGGGAAAATAGGTGTAGAGGCACATGCAGAGTATGATCTTGCACAAAGATTTTTTTTTCTTATTTTGGTCTAGAGACAGAAAATAGGACGGGGAAAATCTCATGAAATGGTACGGAGATTTGTTGGAAATTTGTGACCCATCCTGTCTGGGTTGCTTTCATTAAGTCTTGTCCATAACTGTGCTTGCTCTGATAAACTGACAAAACAAGTAACTTCCACATGTAGGATGGTTCGTAAATTCAAGGTATTGAATGCATGTTTATTTTAAAATCCTGATTTATCTCTTTCTGACAGCACACCCCACAATTCCATCTGGCTTCTTGCTACATTAGAGAGCAATCATGAATGTCAAGTTTTGATGGGCATCAGGAGGACCATTCTCCATAGTCCACAGTCCATGTGGGTCTTTCTGATATGACTGATTGTGGCACAGAGCCATTCTTCATATAAAGGTTAATTGCTTCAGCAATCATCTATTACTGAATGGTTGAGTGTGACTCCACATTTTTGACTCCTACTTTAAGCAAGCAGTTCCTGCGTTAGGTTAATTTATTTCCCCCCTCTCTTTTTAACTAGTATATATTTATTTTACTTTTATCTTTTATATTTAGGGAAAATGTTTCCTCTTGCCAATCTAGGTGAGATTTGAGCAAGGCCTTCATAAGTCATAAAGAACAGGTTGGATGGACCAAAGAATTTATGTGAGCTTTTCTCTCATCAGTAACTCAGAGAAAATATTCTTATGGCAAGGTTACAAATCACTGTGGTCAAGGAAACAAGGGAAATGTTGTATGGCTTGTTGTCAGCTCTGTCTTTAAATGCTGACACCACTCTGAGTGAGCCAACACTGTAAGGTTATTTTCCAAATTTAATTCTCTTAAAAGCACCGTTGAGTTGGACTAGATCCTGATGAAATGCAAGAAGTTAAGCAAAACTAGAGAACTGCATACAAATTATTTTCAGCTCATTTAGAAAGGCCGGAGGGTGAGCACAGGGGCAAACTTACTTTAGAAAAGAGAAAAGAGGTCTTTTAGGGTTTCCCTGGTGGCGGAGTGGTTGAGAATCTGCCTGCCAATGCAGGGGACACGGGTTCAAGAGGCGGTCTGGGAAGGTCTCACATGCCACGGAGCAACTAGGCCTGTGAGCCACAACTACTGAACCTGCGCGTCTGGAGCCTGTGCTCCACAACAAGAGAGGCCGCCATAGTGAGAGGCCCACACACCGCCGTGAAGAGTGGCCCCCGCTTGCTGCAACTAGAGAAAGCCCTCGCACAGAAACGAAGACCCAACACAGCCAAAATAAATAAATAAAATTAAAAGAAAAGCAACTTGTTTAAAAAAAAAAAGAAAAGAGGTCTTTTACATAAGACTGCTCTTGATGAAATACCTTAGGGCCAAGGTTAGAATTTTTCAACTTGCTTTGCAAAAACAAAACAAAACAAAATGTCTCTGTGTTCTCTTGAAGTAACTGTTCGGTAGCTAGAAAAGGAATTTTTAATTTACCATTTTCATATGAAGTGGCTTTGAGCTAGAAGAAGCATCTGTTGAGAACATAGGAATATTACATTTAAAAAGAGTGAATACAATAAAGCTTTAGATTCAGAAAGTATTAAATATTTTGCATCTAGACAATCTATAGCTGTGCATGGAAGAGAAAGAAAAGAAGTTACTCACATTCACACAGGAGAACAGACAAAACAGGAACAATAGAACCCAGTTCTCCCATCATTAAATACTTGACTATACGATCTTTTAAATATGCTTGTGCTTTAAAACTTGGAGAAAGCTTCCAATGAATCTGTTGTATAACATTACTTAATTCCCAAAGCTAAATATATCTATCAGTTTTACCAGAATTCAGGCAAGAGAACATCTAGCTACCTTTCAGCAACTTAGGAAAAAAATCTGTTTAATTATTTTCTTTTAATATGTAGTTACCACTGGAAAAGTGCAAAGCACTGCATTATTAACTATCATACATTTCCATGATAGATGAACATTTTTATTTTTGGCAAGTTTTTACATAATTTATATAGTTGGGGTCTGGTTCCTCCCAAATTCCTTCTCCCACCAGGTCTCCTGTGGCAGGTCAACAATCAATTTTTGCTCACAGTCTTAATATTTTGACGTAATTAAGAATGCAAAACATCTGGGGTTATTGATGAGTTCATATATTGCAAAGCAATGGGTTTTCTCCTGAGGAGGTTTTTTTTTTTCATTATTTATAAAATATGAATCACTTGCTCTGAAAGGATAGAGCACCAGTTATTTAACTTCAAGATACTGAGTATATAAACCAGAGCACCTTCCACTGTGCCGCCACACTCACGGTTAAAGTAAAAGAGTACAGAGTATCAACTGTCAAAGTCAATTGTGTGGATCTTAGAACGCATTTCAGAGCTACTGAATGTAGGCCACAGTTTTTGCTCACTGCTTTTTCTTAAATTTCGTAGGAAGATGTTTCTAATGGGCATATTGTTTTCACCCCCCGAAATGCTTTCAACACTGCAAATCTACCTGGCACCTGGATGCAGTGAGACTTTAACCTAATGTTGATTCACAACATAGAAACACTGTATTATTTTACCTTTACCTCCCTTCCTCTCTCCTATGCATTATTTACATGGAAAATTCAAGGCAAAACATGATTTTACCGCTCTTGTTCTTTTCTCTAAAACCGCTAAAACAAAACCTTCTGTCAGCTAATCTCATACTCAGAACTTTGAACTCATTGTTTTGTTCCATACGCACAGCTTAATTCAGATGGAATATTATGGAAAATGGTCTTAAGCGATTCCTAGTTTTTTATAAGAAAGTAAACTTTGGTATTTTGATAAAGGTGCTCAGTATAAATTAAAAGGGAGGCTTTTTTTTTCATTTTTTGAAAAAGCTAATGTTGCCACTGAAATCAAGGAACTTGCCTCTGTCCTCTGCCTTGTTCAAATCCAAAATATGATGCAATGCCAGCTAAGGTGTCACAGGTTAAGTTCAATACTGTATATTTAAAATAGGTCATTTTGTGAGTGAATATCTTTGTGCTGTTCCATAGGTCATTTTGTGAGTGAATATTTTGTGTTGTTCCAATGAATAGCTTAGAGGCAGAGAAGTAAAGTTGACAAGAAGGTGGATTTTGAGTTTTTATTAGAAATAAATATCTAGAAATTAGAATTGTTTAGCATTATGTGCCTACTCCCTACAAACTAAAGTGATTAAAAGAAAAGCTTAAAAATGTCAGCAACGTGAAAGAGGGAGACAGGAACATCTCCTAAGGTCCTTTTCAGCTCTCACGTATCTGCATTTCTCATTAGCACATTCAGCTCAATTTTCTTTCTCTTCTCTTGGTTTCTCCAGCTCTTTCTTCTTCAGAGCTCTGTCACAGGCCATCTGCTCCCTTGTGTTACTCGTATTACAAGTTACAGGTGATTAGCTTCAGGTTACTTTTTACTTTTTTGTAATCACGGTGTGCAACATATAAGCTGTGTATATTTCTTCCTAATTCTACTTTTCCTTACTCCTGTGTGGTGGGCCATTTGACCAATAATGATGTACATGAACAGAGTCAAGGGTTCCGTGAAGCAGGTGCTGGAATTTTCAAATATGACCTTATTATTATTATTATTATATGTATATATTTGAGGTGATATTGGGGGTGGATTAGTTGTTTCCTTGAAATTTTGAAGGAAATCAGTAGAAAACTAACATTAATAAATATACTTTCAGAAATCTAATTTTTAAGGTAATAGTTATTAGATTTGAATATGTGTATGTGTTTATATAGCAAGAGTCATAGGATGGCTAGTCTAGAAAGGACCTTAGAAGGCTTTTATTTCAGCCCTATCATTTTACACATGAGGATACTGAGATCCATGGAGGGGTTTGACCTTACTCTATGTAACAGGCAGAGTTAGAAAGAAAGCTGACTCTACAGCCGATTTATTTCTCTTAATCTCTATCCCATTATAGTCTGGGTTGGAAAAACATAAATTGAAAATGCTCTGACAGAAGCTGGACAACTAGATGATGGGTTCTTGTAGGACTGTAAATGGAATCCCAGCACAGGTTGGAAGGTTAGACTCCTATAGAACCTCCAAGGTGTACATTCCAATTCCAAGATTTTATTCATCTACATTTGGAAATAAATTGCGATTAAGCGGAAGAAAGAGATGAAAAAGTTCCATAAAGGTAGCATGCTGAAATTTCTGAACCTCTTTATTCAAATAAGAGCAAAGCAAAATCACTAATTTTCCATCTCTACGTTTGGCAATATTCCCTACTTAGAAAAATAAACCATTAACCCTTCCTATACTCCATTATCTCTTAAAATTTTACATGTTATTAAACAATTGGTAACGTAAGAGGTATGAAGTGGACTCCATTTCATTGGCATAATATGGCCACAAGAATATAGGTTGCCAAAAATCACTTCCATTCAATTGATGAAGCAAAGGAACAAGAGGTCTGCCTACAAAAGTAGCATCTGGCAGGCATTCAGGGAAATTAGCAACAAAAGAAAAAGAACACATAATCCCCTGCTATTAAAAAAACAAGATTAAAAGTATTACACTATAAATGAAAACCTCAGTACCACTTATTGGCAACATTAGGAACACTTTCAATTATGTTTAGAATCAAATGTGATTGCCAAACATTTTTAAATACCAAGGTTGAATTACCTGAGAGGGAATTTGAATATCTTTACAGTAACTTGTAGGCATATTATAGATTCTTGAATGTTGAAGTGGGGTAGAATTGATAATTTCCTACCTGATTCCCTAATTTCCCTAGCTACCTCATATACCACTAATTCCTACAAGTCCAGTTTGCAAGCCAGATCCTACAAGCTTTATGCAATGGCATTAATGAATGAAATACTTCAGTTGTGAACCTTGAAGTGACTCTTTAATGAGGGTCAGAATGACCACAGAATCCAGGTGTCCCTGGTTCAATTGTGAAAAGAGATGAAGAAGCAGAAATTTTCATTAGAAGCTCAATAAGAGACTGAATGTGGAATGAAAATAGGAAAGAGCCTTTCTTCTCCAGAAACCAAGATGTCAATAATGCCCTTCCTTCCTTCATTCAATATGCATTATTTGATCATCTACTATATACCATGTACTGTCTTAGGTACTGAGGATACAAGAGGTTGGCCTATGACCAAAAGGTAATGACAGTGTATAGAGTCTAGACCCAGGGGAAGAAGCAGCAGGATAAAAAGAAATGATAACGAGAATATAAGAGGGATTGTGCATCAGTATGTGAAAAGTTAACTGTTTAATGTGATAGTAGGTCTCACATTACTGTTTATAATTTGTACTAAGAAATGTGACAAATAATAAGTAGTAGGTACTTTGAATTCTGGTATACAAAAGTAAAATGTGTGATGTGAAACGCTCTTCTTTTTATCTTTCCCACAATGAAGAATTTGTTCCTGATGTGAAAGCCATCCTGGCAGCATGGGAGTTAATTTAGACCAATGAATGACAACAGTCCATTCTTCTGCCTGCAACTTCAAAAAGTATAATATGAGAACAGTTCAACTTATGGTGTTCATCTTCAGATTTGTTGGCAGGCATTGTCATTACATACAGAGAAACATATCTGTATATACTTGGCCTCTAACCAGACAATTGCTAAAGTGTGGTATATATAAAGCACTATGGGAACACAAACCCCATGGCAAACAAACACTCTCCCTAGAGGGCATTTTCAAATCTTCACAGAGAAAGTAACATTTGAACTGGGTGTGGATACGTGGGATTTCATAAGGCAGAAAAGAAAGCAATGGGCATTCCAGATGGAACCACAGGTACAGAATCAACATGAAGAAGAAAGGATTACTTGAAAAATGCATTCGCTTTCACACTGTAACTTTGCAGAGGCAACTCCTGTTCCCACTTTCTTGTAAGGAGAGACTGGCGTTTCTTCATATTTTTGTTTAATTTATCAAGTACAAATTTATCAAGGACCTATCGTGTACCAAGTAATATGTTAGATTTTAAAGAAGACAGAAGAAATGTTGGCCATGCATTTCCCATCAAGAAGCAAGCCATTTAAATGCAAAGAGAAGTTCTGGTGTAATGGAAAGATTATAGGCTTTGGAATTAGAGGGAAGTCAGATTGAGTCCCACTTCAGCTACTTCCTGGCGGTATGACCCTGTGTGAGTAATTTCAAAGACAAGACTTAACTTCCTCATCAATACAATAGGCATCCCAAAACTTAACATTTCAGGGTTGTTGTGGAGATAAGAGTAAAATGGTATAGAATGTTTGGCACATAGTTGATACTCAAAAACAAACAAAAACAAAACAACACCAAAAACTGCCCCCTATTCTAATCATTCTCAGGAAAGAATTGAATAATAGCATAAGATGGTACATAATTCTCCAATAACAATGTTAAAAAAGAGAGAAATATTTAAATATATCTACCACACACTTCCAACTCTACCTTTCAATAACTCTCATTTATTCAGTGTTCTTTCTGTGATGTAGTCGGTCACATATAACAGTGAAAAGTCCTCCAGAAAACCACAAAGGACCAAGGAAACCAAATAGGAAAAATGAAGAGATCAAAATAACATAATAGAGTCTGATCCAAAATTTTGAGAAGCTAAAAGATGCTAAGAAAATACAAGGTGATAGAAAATTAAGTGCTCTACAAAATTTAAGGAGACCAGTAGGGATCTCTTGAAGGAGGCATAATCATTTAGAAAACATGTCGAAACAGCTCAAAAAACAAAAACTACCTCCTTGATATTTGGACTTTCAATATGAGGACTCAGGTCATTTTTCAATTCAATTCTGAAAAATTCTCAGATGATATCTTGTTTTATCTTTTAGTCATGGTAATTATTACTATTATGTGTGTATATCTTACTGTTTGTGTTAAAAAACAAAACTGAGTAAATGTGAAGGTTTAAAAAAAGAAAAAGAGATGGCACATAATTTAGAGCCACAATGAATGGCAGCTATATAAAAGCCTGGCTCCGGCAGATTGGGGCAATCATTGAAGAGTTCACTGAAGGGGCATAATATGGAATGCTTTACATAAATGTTATTTGGAAGGGTATGATAAAAAAAAAAATAAAGAAAGAAAATTCCTTTTAGGAGAAGACATATGTTTCAGGGTTCATTTTAGAAGGATAAAGTGTCTAGAAATGGCTTCTGTCTTGGGGCTCAGAGAACCAGGGGAAAATAGTTTAGGGTTAGTGGGTAATGAGATACACTGGATAAAACACATCATATTATGAAGAACCTTGAAAACCAGTGTAAAGATCTTGGATATTAATCCAAAAAGTGTAGGGCATTACTGAAGGTTTCTAGACATATACCTATCCTGGAGGCACGATGAGGACCACATAAGAGAGTAGAATGCATAACTGGATTGTCCTTTTCCCAAGACCTCACATCAACTCATAAGGGCCACCCCTCACCTCTCCATCTGAAATAGCCTCTCCCTTTCTACAAAATCATACTGTGTAGAAATTACCTTGCCTATTTACTTATTCATTTTAAACTGTTTCCGATTCACACGAGGCTTTAAGCTCCATGAGAAGAGAGACACTGGTACTTTGAGTTACTGCAATATTTCCAGCACTTGGACCTTGGAACAGTATCTGACACAGCAAGCTTGTGTTCCCTCTTTCTTCTCCTCTCTCTCTACACACGCGTGCGCGCACACACACACACACAGGTGCACGGGGTAAAATGTACATATTTGCCTGGAAGGATAAAAATTAGAAACCTGTGCAACAGCACAGTTAGGAGCTGGTGAAGGCTTACAGTAGAATGCTGGCAATGCGTACGGTAAGGAAGGAACAAATAAGACATGTTCATGTCACCTCTGTAGAACTATTTTGTCAAAAATAATTTTTCATGACAAACACTAAATTCATATAATTCAATGAGTATCTAAATTTGCCAAATCATGACCTCTGTCACAAATTCATTTATCTGCACTGAAATAGGCTACCCTCTATCTCTCACAGGAGTTCACAAATGCCAGCTCTCTGGTCACTCATATGTCGTGCTTCTGTTAAGATATCTTCCTCTGGATAATCACACTTTTCAAGGCCTGCTGTGAAAATAAATATACACTAGCTAATGTTTAATGACAATCCATTTTTCTACTTGGCATTATAGGGTGGAGTTTTCACATTATCTTTTCTATCAGGGTAGTTACTGTGTAACTGAATATTTATTTCCCCTAAAGCTATTAATAAAAATCCTTCTCCTACAAGGACAAAATAACTGCACTTTAGTCTGTTTTAATTGACATAAGACCTTCGGGGGCAGATAGGAGGTAAAGAGAAAGGGGAAGGAATTCATCAGATATAAATTCAAAGAATGAGGGACCATTCTGTTTCTGGATTATTGTTAAATCCTTGGAATCTTGCAATTTTCCTAGGACATAAATATTAGTTGAGTACATTTTTCCATCGAATAGCTACTATATTAAGAAACTGAAGAATAGAGAAAACAATCACTTGCCCTGGGTGTAGGCAATCTAATCTCTTAACTACATCAAACAGGGAGCCTGAGCTGGAGAGAGGGAAGACAAACTTACGCATTCTCCTCCCTCTCTTTTGGTGTCAACTCTGCCTACATATCTCCAAATGCACATTACTCACTGTCTGTCCTCACTCTCTTATTCTGGAGCCTAAGATAAACCATGAGGTTTGGGCCAGAATCTCTGAAGAATCATAACTAAATGCATAAGAACATCTGAAGAAGCATAGGGAAGTGTGGAAATACTTCTGACTGTGATGGAAAAACAAGAAAATAAGGCTGCTGAAGGAGAACATTGACAGGTAGCCTGGAGCAATACTCAGAAAAAAAAAAAATCTCTTCCAGTTTAAGAAATCAGGATATTTTCTATTTCTCTTCCACATTTTATAGCAGGCCGGCTAGGATTAGTAATGCATGTATGACACTTGTAAAAAAGCAGTAAGCAACAACACACCAAAAGAGAGGAAGTTCTATGGGTAACATTTTTTGTGTGTAATTAAAATTTACCCTTCCCTAGTGGCACAGCGGTTAAGAATCCGCCTGCCAATGCAGGGGACACAGGTTTGAGTCCTGATCAGGGAAGATGCCACATGCCACGGCGCAACTAAGCCCATGAGCCACAACTACTGAGCCCGCATGCCACAACTACTGAAGCACATGCACCTAGAGTCCATGCTCCGCAACAAGAGAAGCCGCCACAAGGAGAAGCCCGTGCACCACAACGAAGAGTAGCCTCTGCTCGCTGCAGCTAGAGAAGGCCCATGCACAGCAACAAAGACCCAAGCAGCCCAAAATAAATAAATAAATAGATAAATGTACTTAAAAAAAATGTACCCTTAGTTCATTACCACTCAGCGATACTATTTTGAACAGCTGTGCAAATTAAGTGTTGGACCTAGGTAGACACAGAAGCTGACACTCACTTGTGCAGAAGGGAGTGGAGTCAGAAGTGGAAAGAATAAATCTAGCATTTTTTTTTCAGGAAAATGCCTCAGTTTAACACAATAAGTAAGGAGAAGTGATCTAGTATACTACAAAAACATGCAATTTAACCTGCACTCAGGATACTTCTATGGTGTCCCATTGGATGAGAAGCTGGTGTTCATTTATGGTTTATGCATACTGATCAGATACTTATACCAGCTTCTATATGGTTTTTGAAAGGCTCTATATAGAAGAAATTCTGTGGCCTCTTGTGGAATAAATCTTTCATATATTTGCTAAATGAAGAGAGAAGAACTCAAAGGAAAACCTATTTCCTCAAAGAGAAAAATTGTTCTTGACTGTCCTATCACAAATATTTATGTCAAAGAAATCTGGAGCAATAAATGATTCTGCAAAATGCTCGCATTCCAGCTTGCATTCCAGCTGTAAAAAGTGCCTTTATCTGGTAGTTCCTCAGTAACCTGCCCCACATTTAGGATATGTTCCTACTATTATTATTCCTAACACCACTGGAAGTTAGTCATAAGGCAAGTACATATTTAAATAATGTTGATAAACTTGCAACCTCTCTTATTTACTATGTCATCATTTCCATAAATACTTCTATCATTGCCAATATAAATAGAACTCAATAAAAATATCAGTTTTAAAGTTGTCATATTTTTCACTCTAAATTACACTGTGGCAGCATATTCATACATGATTCTTTAAAATATTTTCCCTTTGCCTCAACACCAAAGTCATATTCCCTTTGGCTTGACAGATGTTTTAGACAATAAACGCTAACCTAAATTCACTACCCATAGGTATTGCCATTCAGATAAATTATATGAACTAAAACATATTGCAGTCCTGGACCTGATGAACTGTGTCTGAAGTCATCTGAGCAATGTAGCAGGGAATAAGAACCAGAAGGAAATTAAGGTAAAAACTAAAAGATATCAAGCTACCAAAGACTGAGATTTCTTAAAGATTGAATCTAGCCATAATGCAAGTACCATGCAAGTGAAACTATCTGACAGTTAACTTTCATTACAAAGTCAGTAATTAAGCCTCCTCATGTGAGGTTCAAAAGTAAAATCTACGACTATTGTCCAGTGAATAGTGCCAGTGAGATTTTGGTTTATGCCAACAAGATATACCATATTTTTTCAAGTAAATGATGTTTATTGGCCAGCACATTGTTCTGGTATTAGTAAGAGCCTGGTAGCCAATTTGGTAAAAATATCTAGAAAAATAGTTTTTGGACTTCCTCTGCTTTATAGCCTTGCAGGAGTAGGGAAAGCTAACAGGCATTGGAGGATTTGGTCTTTGAGGGTGAGCCACAAGAGTAAAATATTGTCTGGTTGTAATATGCAACACAGAATTGAATTCCTCAGTAGAAATGCTTTTAAAGGTGAAGTAAAGCATTTTTCCTAATTTTAATCCTCTAATTTGTGATATTATAAACCCAGTAGTTCTTACTAACAGTTAACAAAATAAAAATATAAATCTCATAGCATATGTCTAGCTCTACACAAATGCATTCACGACTTTGATGTAGCATTAATAAAACATTTAATTTAGACTTTGGACAAACTTAAAATATATTTTACAGCTTTAAAATATCACCATCTTGCACATTTTTAATGTTTTCCTTGGTGTTTATGACATTACACTTGGTTAAGAAGAAATAAGACTCTATGGGTGTTTAACTGGAATTCTCTGATAAACAGAATCACACTGTTTTGAGATAAGGGAAGAATAGTTCATATTTTGCTATTAGCTTGATAAGTAGGAACTATTATCCCAACAGTCTCTTATTGTCATGAACCACTGATTCATATTGGATTTCTAGCTGCCCGATGACAATTTTCCACTGAACGATGTTGTAAAAAGCAAGCCAAATAACTAAGGTTATTTTACCTGAAGTATGCTAAACAATATACCTTCTTACTTCAGAGGGCTCATTGTTTGCCCAACTTAGAGCCTCTATCTTCATGGCTGGCCTTATCTCCACCTCTAGGAAAGAAAGCCCAAAGTTCCCAAATGCTCCACCCTCCCAGGCCATGGCTGATTGGAAAGAGATGCCCATCTGTTGCTAGTCAGGTTGCATAGATGTACTAAAACATCATGTAGAGTTGGGTCTAGAACTGATGCCATGGTTAATTTAGGAAGGACAAGGTAAATTTGTGGAGGGAAAGAAAGAAGGTAGTCCATGAAAGAATGGAAAAACCAGACAGAACACAAAGAAGAAACTACACAGTCCCTTAGATGACTAAGCAACTTTTTCTTGAAATATTCCAAATAAATGAACTTAAACACCAGATATCATACAGATTAAATACCTTAAACAAGGATTAAATAAATTTAAAACTATATACACACACATAGAGAGAGAACAAAAAAATAATTAAAAACATATTAATCAACTAATCAACAAATACATTTTATTCCCTAAGCCCAAGCCACTGTATAAACACAGGCACATTCCTTTACAGTAAGCAGGCTTATGAGCCAGAATAAGTTGAGAGGAGGAAAGAGAGTGAGAGCTCTTACTCACCTCATCTCTGTAAAGACAAAGAAGGGAAGTGTACATTGGCAATATTATTTTTATTTGTATCTTTACCAAAAATCCCTGAGCCAAAATAATTATAAGGCAAACAAATCAGCAAAGGATTTAAAGATTTCATTAAACCAGCTGAAAGCTAATGATGAATCACTCTAAAATCTCCAAACGCAATGAAATATGATCATAAACATACTATTTACTTTCAGCTACAGTCTCTAGTGATATATATGCAAAACAGAATTAAGATGAATAAATAAAAAAACTGCATTGCTAATCTTGTTTTAGGTAGTGATTATCCAAATGAGCTTTTTGTTGTGGTGTTGTTATTTACTGAATTCTACATTTAATTACCCTAGCATGAAAACATTATATAAATATGTGTTGACTAATTCCTCAGTTGAATACTACCTTAATAAAAGAAACAACTACCCCTATCCAAAATGTTTTAAGTACCTCAAATGACTTAAGAGGAATTATTCCCATGGTGGGTGCACAACTGAAGATTATTAAGTTTCAGAGTAGCAGGAAAAAGCTACATTTTGTTCAATCACTGTCTTCATCTTATATACTCTTACAAAAGCATAAGCTTCTGATAACTTCTTTCCCCAGTGAATGCTGGATTAATATCCACCTACTGTATACTGGGACTCTATGATTATCAATTATCGTCACAAAAGTAGAAATCCAGTATCTTTACTTCAATAGTAATACCGCCACCTTTGGACAAAAGAATAAAAAGGCAAATGACAGAGAACTGATGAGGACGAATAAAACGACAAACAGGAGTAATAATTTTTGTTTAGCTTTTGAACCATTTGGGTTGCCTGTATTTTAGTCACTTATTTGAACACTGCTACAAAAAAGAAGCAGGATTATTAAAAATCGAGCAGATCAAAGCCTATCATCCATTTAGAAAATCTTATCCTTTAATATAATTTAAACTCTCAGGGTTTTCTATGGTCTGCCTAGTCTATCACTCTCTTTCACTCCCTCCCCTCTGCCTCTTGTGGAGATTTCTTATTTCATTCCAAGAAAACTTGGGACTTTTCCCTAATCAGTCTAACCCCTAAATTTTACTTTGATGCATTCTTATATTACATATTTTAGTGATGGATGTCTTATATTTGCAGATTCCCAACCACACACACTCAAGCGGAAGGCCTCCAGAAGCACCCACAAAACAGAATCCTTCCATCCATCCATTCGCCAAAGTTGTAAAGAGAAAAAAAAATATATCAGAACAGCAGACGTAACAAATCATCCTAAAAACTATTTTATACCTTTTCTACTCATATCGTGTTTCTGGGATCCGTAGCATAGATACCACCTGGGAGCCTGTTAGAAAAGCAGCATCTCCAGCTCCTAGACCTGCTCATCATCAGAATCTGCATTTCAACAAGATCCTTAGGTGATTCGTTTGCATATTACAGTTCAAGATGAATTGCTCTTTACCATTTAAGGAACTCAGAACTTCCAAATACTTGGCAGGTAATCAACTAGAAGAAAAACAACTTAAAATAGTCTCCACTCTCCTATTCCTCAACCCCCCCCCTTCAAGAAAACAAAAATAAACAAACAACACGATCAAACTTCTTACTCTGATGGGGGTGGGGAGGCAGGGAGATTCTGACCTCCACTAAGTTTATGTTACATCTCAGGGGAAACACTGAGTCAGCTATGGGAGGTTAGTTTGTTTATCTGCGGATCAATACAAGCTGGGGAAAGCTCTCCTAAGTGGAAGACACACAGTACATGGCTTTATTTTTAATTGCTGTCTCACTAGACTGCATTGTACTAGCTTCTTTTCTTCCTAAGATAGTCTGAGCCTTCTGTTCTTTCCAGTCGTTAGAAGAGCAGTACCCCTCATTCTTCTGCGAATAATAGCTATGTGCTCAATGTCTCTTCTCTGACTTCCAATGACATTTATTCTGAGAATGTAGCTAGAAAGAACTTATACTGTCTAACTGCCTGCCAGAAAGATAGAGGGATATATATATATATATATATTTTTGGATATTTTATATGTATGTGCATGGTGTGACATTTAAGGCAAAGTGTTAAAGTTTGATCAATTAAATTCACGAATGATAAATTTCTAAAGGGAAGGGAGTCTAGCTCTACTCTTAGACAATAGGTTCATAAAGCCGAAGGCTATGGGGTTATTTTATTATTGCTGTAATTCCATGCAGTCCTAGCACGTGGCATGTGCTCAGCTGATAAGTTTTAGAATTGAATTGAGTTGAATTACAACCAATTCCTTAGTCTAATCAGACAGTAAGTCTTCATGCTCAGACTAACACTCTGGGATTATAAAGGGAAAAAAAAAAAAAAAAAAAAAAAAAAAATATATATATATATATATATATATATATATATATATATATATATATATATATATATAAAACAGTAGAAAGAGCCTAGGAAATGGGAGCCGTGAGTTCTAGTCATTACTCCTGGGCAAAAATAATAGTCAAGACATTTCCTGAATGGGTAAAGTGTAACTATTAGAAATTGTCAAAAATATCATGATATCTGCTGTATAAAGTATGAAAGAAGTCACTAATCTATTTCTTTTGATATAAAGAGTTTAAAATATTATCAATTTAAAAAATAAAGACTATGAATGACAGGCCAATACCTGCTCACACAATTCATAGCCCTCTCTAGAATCTCAGTGGAGACAGTTAGTTGCTCTTCAAAATCTGTCCTCCTCTTCATCCACGTTAGAAAGTCATAACTGAGCTTTGGCTCTCAAGCTGGAGACTACATTTCTTTGCTTTATTGGCAGCCAAGTACAGCCTTGTAGCAAGGTGCTTACTGAGGGAATGTGAGTGGTTGGTATGTCACTTTCTGTCTGGGCCATAAGACATGACATGCATGCTTCTTCATACTCACCTCTCTTTCTCATAATCCAGACACAAAGGTGCCTACAATTCAGTTTAAGGCCTAGGGATGATGATAAAGTACTAGAAATGACAGAGAAAGGAAATAATCCAGAACCCTGATGACTGTGTAGAGCCAAGTTTCTTGTCCCCAAGATAAATGTGTGGACCACTCACTTTGGGGAAGTCAGAGAAAAGAGAGAGGACAAAGACAGAGAGAGAATCGATTCCCCATACATTACTCTATTTCAGGTAACTTTGTCACAGCAACTAGACCTTTACCAAAATTAATACAATCCCCCACTCTCTACCATTTACAATAAATCTATAATTCCAAATAAATATGTGGATAACTGGGACACATTAATTTATGTCTCTGGATCTTTGTTCTATTGTTTGTAAAGTCGAGAGGTGAACTTAAAAGGAGGAAGAGTCTAAGTTCAATGGAGTAAACCAAGATACCACAGTTTTAAAAAGTCAGCTTTAGGCTTAGCAGTATAAGACTCCTGAAAGCATCAATATAAAGCCAGAAGAAAATTAAAAATGATTGAATGCAAAGCCTTCATTAAACCACTGAAGAAACTGAGGCTAGGACATGTTAAATATTTGGCTTAAGATCTCATAGCAAATAGTCTGGCTTTGAATCGTGTTCTCTAATGCCTAGCTAGGTATTTTCTATCTTTTTAATATTAACCAATTAATATATGCACTAGTCAAATTGTAAGACTTTTAATGAGAAACAGCAATCCACTGCCCATCCTACTCCTTCCATCCTTGAGTTCCATTCTTCACAGGTGCCTCTCTAAACTCTGTAAATGGTTTTACCTCTGTGTTTCTAAACATCATGCATGCATGCCTATTTCTTGATTTTTGAATTTACATCTATATGGATCCTCCTATGATAGATTAGGGTTTAGATCACTGATCCATACATACAAACAGCTGCCCTCCTCCATTTCCATATTCAATGTTACTTTATTATAACTATGGGAAAAAAAATCATGGATGAGCCATGCAGTATTCCTATAAATTTCCTCTCTTCCCCACAGTTAACTGGCATATATTATGTTTGTTTAGTTTTCTACGTAACTATAACTATTCATTCACAAATTCTCTACCATAAGTTTTAAATTTCCATTCAACATATTCAGACAAATCAGATAATCTTTTGGTTTTTTTCATTCCTTTTTTCTTGGACATAGAACCTTAGAGCACTCCATTATCCTACCCTTATCTGTACTGAATTCCCCTAGACCTGACACTCAGGCATTGATCTGAGATTCCTGTCATTATCATCCTGGAAACTGTCCTTTTTTTTTTTTTTTTTTTTAAAATCTGTGTCAAGTCCTCTGTGTACTGGTTTCCATGTCTTCCTCTTTTTTTTTAGTTTATTCTGTGGTTTTGGTGAAACACTCTCTACAATATATATTTGAGAAAGGGAGAAAAGGAAGTAAATCTTTTTAGGGTTTTCCATATGTAAAAAGAATATTTACTCTACCTTCTTACTTGATTGATAGTTTGGATAGCTATTTAAATTTTAGAATATCAGTTTCTAGTATTTTGAAAGCACTAACCTATTAGCATCAAGTATTGTTTTCAGAACACTAATGCTCTTATTTTACTGAAATATAGTTCACATCCACAACATTCACCCCTTTAAAATGTTCAATTCAATGGTGTTTATTATATTCAAAAGGTTGTGCAACTATCACTACTATCTATCTCATTTCAGATCATTATCATCACTCCCAAGAGAGATTCTGATTTCAGCTGAATATGCTGGCCCTTGGTCATGCCTGATCCTGGAAGACAGAGAATCTACAGTAAGTTGTCTCCAGAGTACACCTCCAGTCTATAACAGGATATAAGAAAGGTGTTTACAGGCTATGTAAAGTGGAAGGTCCTGATCCTGCTTCTGAAAATATACTTCTTACAAAACAAAAACAAAAACCTCTCAGCTAATCTTGAATACCCATTTGTACCACCCCTACCTTTTAGCAGTGTCTGGTCCATCTATTTGCTGCACTTGTAGGATGTTCTGTAGCATAAATCAGCCTATTCCTGGGCACACCTTCCAGGATTCACTACTTAGATTCATTCTTTCTAGACAATAAAGTCAGTTACCGAAGAATCCATCTGTTTTGCCACTTCCAAGTTATTTTTGCTATTGTCCCTTCTTGAGTACTTTTCTTTCTTAGTAATTAAAAAGAAAAATTTACTGGAACAAACACAGTGGAAAAGTGATTCTGTAAGGTGATCAGGAAAATAACTAAATAGTATGCAAAAATCCTTAAAACAACTGAATCAGTCAATTGTTAAGGGTAAAAAACTTCTCTCAAATTAATGTATGAACAAGTTAGATGCCAAAGAAAACGTAGGACTTCTAACTGTTCCAACTGAAATACTCATTAGGGATTAGTTATAATATCCCATAGACTTGGTAATTGACAATTCTGATAACAGAATATTATCACTTTGATACCCCAAATCATTTGCTGCTGAGATAACCTTGAATCCATCTGACCCATAAAATCTTCAAAAGATAGGTTTAGTCTCAAAAGTTCCTAAAGTTACATCCTGTAACTTTCTTTATATGGCAGAATCTGATATTTACATTAAAACCAATCTGATAACATAACATATGACAAGCACGTTATATACAAATGGGTGCTTAAGGAACGTATTTTATGATGATGAAAAGAAGTTAAGTGATGCACTAAATCTATTGAAATGTTTTCATGTTTCATTGTTTATATGAAAATAGGAAGATATCTGCAATTAGCCTATTCATTAAATAAGACAAGATCCATATACCGATGATTTTTATGTACGGATTGAAAATGGGGAGGACATGTATTCCTTAATCATAGAAGGTCTCTAAGGTTTAAAAATGCATAAAGTACTAGAAGTGAAGGATCTATGAATCATTAAATGTATGGAATATTCCCATGATATCTGACTCCGAGCCTCCAAATTTGCTGTCAAACACCGGGAAGCATCTGATACAATGTAGAAGTTATATCCTGTTATGCATGAAACATTTCTTTTCCAAGATGTGTGAGATAAGTTTTGGGACCGGAAGGTAGTCTACACCAGTGGTCCCCAACATTTTTGGCACCAGGGACCAGTTTCACGAAGACAATTTTTCCAGGGACGGCGGTGGGGGTGTGTGTGTGGTTCAGGCAGTGATGCGAGCGATGGGGAGCGATGGGGAGCGGGAGATGAAGCTTCACTCGCTCACCCGCTGCTCACCTCCTGCCATGAGGCCCAGTTCCCGACAGGCCATGAACCAGAACTGGTCCATGGGCCCAGCTGCTCCGCGGCATGTGGGATCTTCCCGGACCGGGGCACAAACCCGTGTCCCCTGCATCGGCAGGCGGACTCTCAACCACTGCGCCACCAGGGAAGCCCAAGAGTGCAAATTTTTAAAGGCTTGATTTATAGAAAATATTTAAGTAAAACATGCAATATA
The DNA here is from genome assembly GCF_963924675.1 of Phocoena phocoena. Classification (NCBI taxonomy): domain Eukaryota; kingdom Metazoa; phylum Chordata; class Mammalia; order Artiodactyla; family Phocoenidae; genus Phocoena; species Phocoena phocoena. The sequence continues at coordinate 38,973,685 of NC_089224.1, read as the reverse complement.
ACATGGTAGTTAAGAACATTGAGCCTAGGGAGAGAATTTTGAATTCATAGAGTTTGGGTGATTACTGGACTGCTCTAAGCTTCGGGTCATTCACTCAACAAATATTGATTAAATTCCAACGTTCCAGGCACAGTTCTGGACATTGACTAGTAGTATGTAAGCAGAAAATAATACCCTTTAACCTCTTAATACATACATACATGCTGTAAGAATAAAGGCAGAAAAGGAAGAATTATTAAGAGGCTACTTAAATACCTCAGATGAGAAATGATGGTGTCTTAGATCAAGACTGCAATGACAGAACTGGTCTGTTCTATTTTCTCTGTTTGATATTGGATATATTCTTGAGATTGAACTGGCATGTTATTCTGATAGACTGGTTATGGAGTATACTTGAGATAGAGAAAAATCAATAATAACTCAAAGATTTTGTCCTGAGCCCCTAAAAGGATAGAATTCCTATCAAATAATACGGACAAGGTTCTGTGAAGAGAATGTTAAAATGGGAGGGGAGGAAATTAGGAATTCGATTTTGGATATGTGTAGATTGATATACCTATTAGATATCCAAATAAACACTTGACTATATGTATTTGGAATTTAGGGGAGAGATCCTGGCTAGAAATACAAAGTTGGGATCAGAGAGCAGATGACATTTGAGAATGCAAGATGAGATAATATCATCAAAGGAGTAAGTATAGTGAGAGAAGAGAAAATGTACATGGACTGAAACCTGGGATACTCAAAATTTTAGGGGATATAAAAGGAGACCAGGGAATTAAATTGAGAAGGACTGGCCAATGGGGTAGGAAGATAACCAAGGTAATGTGTATCCTGTAATGAAGAAAGATGGAGTGACTTGACTGATAGTTCAAGGTCCTCAGATTTAGCAACAGTGACCTTGACAAGAGTACTTTGGTTGAGTGGTAAGGTCAACACCTGATTTTAGTGGGTTCAAGAGAAAAATCAGAGGCGGTAAGTACAGATCATTATTTCTTAGAAATTTGTTGTTAAGGGAAGGAAAAATATAAGTTAGTAGCTAATAGGACAGTTGGGGTCATGAGAGAGAGTTTTTTGTTGTTTTTTTTTCTTTTTTGTGGTAGAAGGTATAGCATGTTGCAGGACAGAATGATACAGTAGAATGGGAGAAACTGATGATGCAAGGTCAAGAGAATGGAACCACTGAAAGAACAACCTTGAGTAAGTGAAAGGGGTGAGTTTCAGTGACACAAGTAGAGAAGGTGGTCTTAGCTCTTAACATGTGGATTTTATCCAGTGAAACAGGAGAGAAGGCAGAGTATAGAGCACTGCTTCTCACTGATGGGTTTGGGAACTGATGGAGTGTTTCTTGTGATTGCCTCTATTTTCTCATTAAAATTGTAATTAATGCCATCTTTTGAAAAAAGGAGGCACTGTTGGTCTGAGGAGAGGAGAGGACTAGGAAGTACTCATCTCAGACAGTGTGAGGATGAATGGATTCACTAGAGATTGAAGAATATAAATCTACCCTAAAATTAGTCAGTTTAAACAGCTCTGTGTTTTCTTCTAGCCATATTCAGCTGCTGAGTTGCAGACACAGAACAGAATGAAAGCTTGCTTTAATCAAGTTTCCTTTTTTTTTTTTCCAAATTAAGCAAACAAATGGAGGCAGGTAAGAGAAGCAATTATAATTACGGAATATTAAATTTAAGCTGGATAAGAAGAAAACTAAAGACACAAAAATAAAGACGTATGAGAGGTATAGGAAATGTCGATATGATCAGTGGCTTGACGGTCAATCAGGGATTAAAATATTGTTGAAGTTAGAAAACAGTGGGTAGAGAAGGAGAAGAGTGGGTAGTCAGAGAGAGGAACAGATGAAACTAAGATCATGGAAAGGTTACATTTATTGGTGATGACAAAGTTTATGGTGTGACCGTGAGTAGTGAGTGGCTACAATGTGATGGAGGGCAGAGTCATGGGTGGAAAGAAGGTCAAGGAGCTGAGAGACCAGGTTATTGGAAGGATAGTCCACACATTTATGAAATCACTAAGAACCATGATAGGAATAGTGTTAAAGAATGACAGCGAGTCAGGACTTAAATCTTCAAGAAACTAGAAGGAATGATCAGGGTGGTAATCATGAATGAAAAGAGAGTCAACGGTTGGTAGAGCCTAGAGGCTTAAAAGTCAAAGCCCATTGTTCTTAGGGAAAACAGAGGGGAAATGGTCTGAAAACGTCAATAAGGAGCAAGGAAACGTCTACACCTCATCTAAGTCCAGTGGTCTGAGGACTATGAGAATGAAACAGTCACATCTTGAGGAGGATGCATGGGAGCCTGTGTTTTCAAGGCAGGTTGCAAATAAACCCCAAAAATCACAGTGATCAAAGAAAATGTTTCGGGAAGGAGAAGTTATTCAACATTTTTCTGGTGACTGTGAAGAAAAAGGAGCAGGGTTTCGAGAGCTGAGAGGTAAGAAGGGGAATCAGATAGGGATACGTGCAGAGACGTGTGGGGATTAGAATTCCAGAAACGGCAGTGTCTAGGAACACCGAGTTTCTTGTGGTAATTGATAAAGAATTTCTCGTCTCTGAAGTGGAAGCATTAATACTCCCTACGTCACAAGGTTGTTACGAGGATAAATATGATAAAGATGTGAAGCACTTAGCCCAGCACCTGGCACAACTTAAGGGCACCATAAACATTAACTATCATCATCACCATCCCCATCACTCAGTCTGACAAGGGTACTGAGTCCGTTAGGTATAAGCCACATAATTTTCTAGAAAACAAAAATTTCCTCCTAGAACTGAATCTCTGACATTATTATATAAACACATGAGGAAATATGATAGTTTAAAAAGAAAAAAACTCATTTAGCAAACAACTTTTTTTTCAGAACAATGACAGTTATTTTCTTTCTTACTTTAGAACCTAGGTTTATTGACTTGGTTTCACTAATTCTATGGTATTTGACATGTTGATGCTTCTGATGAAAAGATGAACAGAATCAAGATGACATTTTACATGTCAGCAGTGAGAAATACAAGAGAGACTTCAGATCCGTTGCATTTTTCTAAATCAACATAGGTTCCTAATTTCTTTTCAGCCGAAGTAACTCTTGCCATTCCAAGTTGGTAGGTAGCATTTCCATGTGGAAATGTCTTCTGAGCTAAAATCTGTTTTCTTTCACAACACTGGAGAAATATCCCCATTGTTTGAGATGGTCTACCAGGAAGTTTTTAAAGTTTAAATTTACATTTTCAATCTCTTTTCCCAGAGAGTCCTACTTATTCCCCTTCCATCCTTCCCTTGGCTGCCCTCTCTAGAGACTGTCCTTTTGCAAAGAACCCTGCAATCTATTACAAGTCTGTTCTGTGTTAATTAAAATGACATCCAACTTATTTGGGGGTCTGGCTCCCATAGATGCATTGCTCTAGTCTACTTGTAATTAATTCTCCACTCAGCACCAGCAGTAGCCATATCATTTGGCCATGAAGGTACTTGAAAGATTAATGGCACTGGAAAATATAAATGGAATTGTAATTTGGGAGGACAAGCTAAACATTCCCACCAAGCAGACACTGCCAACAGTAGCAGACTGTAGCTCATCTCTTATTGAGCCATGACAGTAAACATTCATCAAGTGAAGGAAAATAACAATGGGGTGACGTTACAGTGATACAGAGTTATTTTTCAGTGAGTTCTAATGCATGAAGTACACCCTTAACCTGCTTGATGAGACAGAAAATCACACATAAAAGCAGATGGACAGCTAATAAGCTGTGCTGTAAGGTTGAGCAATATGGCCTGATTGGCTAGAGATGTTACAACCCCGTTGAACCTCTCTCAGAAACAGGCAGTAAATCTGAATCCTAATTACAGTGGCCCAGGCCATTTCCTAATCAGACTGCCAGATAAGAAAGGATCTCATTTGGAAGCATGAGCTCTCAGATGGAGCTAACAACCATGTGAGAAACCGGAGTCTTTTGCTCCGGCCATAGTAATCTCAGTTTTTTGCCAATGGCAAGGCCTAGAGACTTCTAAGCCAACAGCAATGCCAAGCTGCTCAGGATGGTGAGGGCAAGCTGGGTAAGCCTTAAGGTGGTGCTTTGCACTGGAAACTGGATGATCTCAGGAGAGTGGATATTGACTAGGAACTTATAAAGACTGACACCAAGAAACAATTTAGGTAAGAGCCTAACCATGATCCAAACTTGTATACAATTTTCAAGATTACTCTGATTTTAAAGGCTCTGTCTCTTTATCTCTATTTGCTTCTGTCCTATAATGTGATCTGATTTAGGGTTGCAAAAATATGGTCTCAAAACTAAGGGAGACTAGAGACATGCAAATACTGTTTACGGTAATTTCATTCAGCCATCTTTACTTAGAGTTACTCTGCAGGTCACATCTAGGTTCCCCTTGGCCACACACTAATTATAGCCCTCATTGTGTAATCTCTCCAGTTGTTAACAGATCTCTTTCACCCTTGGTTGTAAAATCCTTCCAGGCAGAATCTATGTTAATCATTTTTTTCCAAATAATTTGCTTAATTAATCAAATAAACTGTGTTAGACTTTGGAGGAGCAAGTTATATAAGAACAGAAAAAAAAAAAAGGGTCCCAGATCTTAGAAAGCTACATACCTAATGGAAGAGCCAGATGTAGGCATACATAAAATGAACATATACATAATATGTATTTATTTTTATTATTAAATAAAATTTTATGTTTACTGTAAGAGATCTGAAAATACAGGCTACCGAAGACTTAAATTAAAATTATTTGTAATTCCACAATTCTGATTTAAACACTGTCAAATTAAATGTTCACATATAATTTTTCACATTTTCTGTAAATATATGAGATATTTTAACAAAGGATGTCATATTTGAATATAACTTTTCTTATCTAGTAACAGGTTGGTCCATAATGCTTCAAATTTCCCTCTATAATATAAACTCAAAAGTTTTGTCTCTCTCTTTCCATAGTGTATTTCCAGCAATTATAACAGTGCCATGTATGTAGTAGTCACTTAACCAGATCAAAATAATTATTCTCCTACAGTTCTACAGTTAGTTTTTCTGTACTCACACTGTAGAGTTGCCTAAGAAAAGTCAGGGGCAGATTTTTGAGAGCAATGAATGCCTAGAAGAAAGGACTGGATTCTATAAGGTGGAGAGTATCTTTTTTTTCTTTTTTAATGGAAATGGTTTGATTAGCTCTCTGCTTTATATTATTGCCAATAAAGATATCCCACCAGCTAGTATTTTTCACCTTTTATTTCCAATTAATCTATGGGAATAAGAATATTGGTAACATTTTCAAAGATGTTTGTCAGAGTGGTGATAATTTCAGTCATGAGCACAATTTTGTCTGTAATATAGAAGAAACTAATGACAATTATAAAATCATACTGAGTATCATGGAATGTTACCCAGCAGCCAACATATCTGGAGTAACAAAAAAGAATAACTAGAAGTTAAGATGTTTAGAGATAACGTTTGAAGTCTATTCATAGAGTCCCAAAATCCAAAGCGTATCTGTACAGCAAAGGGTGATGTTCTGGGACAGGGCTTACAGCTTCTTTTCTATCTGTTGCCAACTCTTTGGGCTCTAATGCCCCCCATACTAGGGAACATGAACCCTCCAAACCAGAAAGCTGCAGGAGGGAAATAAGTACTTTAGAACACTGCCTCCTTGTTCTCATGCCCTGGGAGTCAGTGATGTCCTCTAAGCCTGCAGATTTGGGCAACCTTCCCTTAGAATCATAATACGTCAGAGTTGGAAAGAGCCTTAAAAACCAAGACTCTGGGAAAAATTAAAACCAGTCATAAATATCACCAGTTAAGCCAAGATCTGAATTGGTCAGTTAGAAAATATACTGAGAAAGTTCAGTGCATTTAGTGCTTACATAGGGTATATAGGCCATGTTAGCAACAACTTATCCCTTGGTAGCACAATATAAATGCTCTATTTCATTTTCCTTCTAAATCAGTTAAGGGGATCACAAACAGCATTTGTAAAAAAATGGAATAGATTAAAATAAAAAAAAGAGTGCATCATAAGTAGAAATAATATTCATCTATATACAGGCAGGTATGATTGTGTGTTTTAAATTGTTTTTAATGTAATATATATTTTTATTTATTCCGAGTCATGGTAAACAATGTGTGAAAACCACTATTGTCTCATGAAAAATCTATAATTGAGGGTCATAACTGTGAACAAGGTGTAGAAATTCAACAGTTTTAAATATAAGAAGTTTTCCAATGCCTATAACAGCACTATGTTCATTTGAAATAAGAAAAGCATATTGTCAAATCATTCCATGTAAAATCACGATTATTTCATTTCTCTTCATTTACAGGAGGTTGAGTGACTTTCCCAAAGTAACACAGCTCGATGCTAGGCATGACACAACTCAGGTGTTCTGATATCCTATCTGTTGTTTTCCTACTAGTTCATATAATGACGTTTCCCCTATAATGGTCATGTCAAAAGTATAAATATTCTGTAAACAGACAATAAAAGGGAACTTAACCTAATACGTAATAAAATTTTTCTCCAGATGATAAATGTAACCTGTGTGAATGTGACCAGTATAATCAACGTCAATAAAATAGTAAAAAAAATCTCATGATTCTCCTTTAAATATTTAGAGCATTTTTGTAAAATAATTTCTGTTCTCCATTTTTCTTCAAGGAATTACAAAGGGAGTTTAGAACTCATGCCTTCTCTCATCCCAATATATCATGGTGACTTATTTATCTCTAAAACATAGGCATTAAAGAATATCCATATTGAAACTGCCACCTAGGACTGTATTTACAGTTTGGAGAACAGGCCTCTTGTGTTAAATCCTCTTGTTCCTCTTATTTTCTTTTGTCCTCTATCCCTGTTAGTCTCCCAGCCTTCCCTATCTCTGACACTAAGTTGTAAAGGTAGATACCTGAGGAATGTGGAGAGTAATAAAGCTGCGACTTCTTCAGACCTTTATAAGTGCTGTTATGTGGGCCAAGTCTTCTCCCTCCCTCAGGGTCCTAAATTAATGTCCATAAGGGGCCATTGGCAAGAAACACAAATGAATACCATAAAGAACCTAAAGTTCATTCAAGTGACATTTACACGTTAAACAGACATTGTTGAAAGAGCAGTTGAGAAATACAAAGGAATGACCATAACCCTGAGTAAATTAGGCTAGCTGAATATCGAGGGATTCAAGAAAGGTTCATGTGTGTGATTTCCAAATTCTCAATCTGGTATATTCTTTGTTGGGTTCAGGGGAGAAAAAAGTTGGAAATAGGAGCATAGTTCCTTATATCATCTCAATATTTCAAATTAAATTTCAACGGTTGTCAAAGGTGCTTAAGGGTTCTCTGGATCAAGGAAGGAGATGAAGTAAAGAAGTGCACAATATGATTTAATAAATGCCTTAATCACAAACAATTTTACTTCTTTTTCCTCCTTAAAATAATGTGTCTATATTTAAGGTAAAATACATTGCCCTAAAATCCAATTCTTTTCAAAGATAACCAAGCTTAAAAGTAAACCATTGAGCAGGTCAGTGTCTGGGCAGTTAAATCAAATCACAGCACAGCTGGAACCTTTTCCAGCCAATCAGAGATCATCTGTATAATTCTCATTGTAGAAAATGCAGAGCCATTATTCCTAGTGCTTCCTTCCAGATAAATGATGTACTTAATATTCTTGTCAGGCTCCAGTGCTAGATGGTCTTCAGTTTTAAAATGATGACAATCAAATGTGTGGAAGCACTTTAGGAAAAGATTAGGATTTCATGGGGATTCTAATAAACATTCAGGCCCTATACAGGGCATATCTTAACATGCAGGGCTGTTTGTCCTTTAAATCCTGATCTGTTATCACTTGTCCCAAACCTATAACTTGTTCATAATTGAGAGGTTTCTTTAGTACTTGAGTAAGTCTGGAGGTGTGATACTCAGGTTCTGTTAATATGGATATAAAATTCAGAAATTCACCATTACCTTGTTTCCCTGAACATTAGACACTTTTATATTTCTAAGCATCGTCAGCTGTTGTCTATATTTCTTCCATAGGTATATACTTCATTATCACACAACTTGTGCCCTGGTGGATACCACGGTAAACTGAATAGCAAAGACCTGAGTTCTAGGTCTCCCTTTGTCACTAAGAGGCTCTGACCTCAGAGATTCTAACTTGTTCTTGGGCATAAGTCGGCTGCTCTGTGTAATTTTAATGCGTTGATAAAAATATATCTGCTACGTGGCTCCTCAGTATCTGTCTAAATCCATGAATGTAACAGTGAAATTTCCGGCCTTAAGATTTGGGTGACTGCAAATATAATGTATATAGACTGGTCGATTTATAATATCCCTTTACATGAAAATTCACCCATCGTGTGCTACTGCTGTGCTTTAAAGCAGGGGTCCCCAACCCCCGGGCCATGAATGGCTACTGGTCCGTGGCCTGTTAGCAACCGGGCCGCACAGCAGGTGAGCGCCGGCAATCCAGAGAGTGAAGCTTCATCTGTATTTACACCCGTTCCCCATCACTTGCGTTACCGCCTGAGCTCCGCCTCCTGTCAGATCAGTGGCGGCATTAGATTCTCATAGGAGCGTGAACTCTACCGTGAACTGCGCATGCGAGGGATTTAGGCTGCTCGTTCCTTATGAGAATCTAATGCCTGATGATCTGAGGTGGAGCTGAGGGGTGATGCTAGCGCTGGGGAGCGGCTGCAAATATAGATTATCATCAGCAGAGAGGCTTGACTGTACAGACACCATAATAAATCAACTGCTTGCAGATTCGTATCAAAACCCTAGCAGTTGGGCTTCCCTGGTGGCGCAGTGGTTGAGAGTCCACCTGCCGATGCAGGGGACACGGGTTCGTGTCCCGGTCCGCGAAGATCCCACATGCTGCGGAGCGGCTGGGCCCGTGAGCCATGGCCGCTGAGCCTGCGGGTCCGGAGCCTGTGCTCCGTAACGGGAGAGGCCATAGCAGTGAGAGGCCCGCGTACATCAAAAAAAAAAAAAAAAAAAAAAACCCTATCAGTGAGTGGCAAGTGAAAACAAGCTCAGAGCTCCCACTGATTCTGCATTATGGTGAGTTGTGTAGTTATTTCATTATATATTACAGTGTAATAATAGTAGAAATAAAGTGCATAATAAATGTAATGTGCTTGAATCATCCTGAAACCATCCCCCCCGCCCTGTTCCGTGGAAAAATTGTCTTCTACGAAGCCGGTCCCTGGTGCCAAAAAGGTTGGGGAGCTCTGCTTTAAAGGGCATTATGATAAAAACACTGATTCAATCTTTAAGTATCTCTTAACGGTATTAAGTTAAGGTGGAAGGATGTCTCTGAAGCTTGCTGGAAACTACCTACCTCTGAATGGCTCAGTCTTCAAGGAAATGTTATATCCCTAAATTGTACAGTGTACATTTATATGGAATCCTCTGGGTAACGATTGGGAAAGTTTAGGGACAGTAAGACTATGATCGAAATCAGTATGCATGGGCTTTGAAAAAATACTCTGAGATTTTTCTAGTAAAAACACACAGATTGTCCACACAGAAACCTGCACATGGATGTTTATAGCAGTTTTATTCATAATTGCCCAAACTTGAGAGCAATCAAGATGTCCTTCAGTAGGTGAATGGATAAACAAACTGTGGTGCATCCAGACAACTGTATATTATTCGATGTTAAAAAGAAATGAGCTACCAAGCCATGAAAAGACATGGAGGACGCCTAGATGCATATTACTAAGTGTAAAAAAGCCAATCTGAAAAGGTTATGTGCTGTATGATTCTAACTATATGACATTCTGAAAAAGGCAAAACTATGGAGACAGAAAAATTATCAATGATTGCCAGGGGTTGCGCACTGGGGAGGAATATATAGGAGGAGCATAGAGGATTTTCAGGACAGTGAAAATTCTCTGTGTGATATAATGATGGATCCCTTCATATACATTTGTCCAAACCACAGGATATACAACATCAAGAGTGACCCACAACGTAAACTATGGACTTTGAGTGATTATGATTTATAAATGTCGGTTCATCAATTGTAACAAGTGTACCACTCTGGTGAGGGATGTTGATAATGAGGGAGGCTATGCATGTGTGGGGCAGGGAATACACAGAAAATATCTGTACCTTCCCCTCAATTCTGCTGTGAACCTAAAACTGCTCTTAAAAAGTCTTAACACACAAATAATTACAATATATATTTCATTTTTTCCAATCCTATTCTATTTTCTCAAGTGTGTAGACACAAACAAACTGACAAGGTGCCCCTTAAATTATAACTGACCATGTTCTAGTGGAATGAAATATACAGAATGTATATGAAAATACATCTTCTTTAAATTCTGTTGGAATGGTGGAATTTTCAGTGTTCTCTCTTAGTCAAACTTCCATTTGGTTAAGGTATAGGCATGACCAGCATGGAATAATTTACTACTGAGTAGGTGCATATTACAGAATATCCTGATAAAGACTCAATATCCTACTACAGACATCTGCATTTCTGATTGAACACATGATTTCCCAGAACTTTATGCCTGATTAGTAAAATAGCCTGTCAGCATTAAAAAAAACTATAAATGTAAGTCACCTAGGTATGGCCACCTATATGAGAAAAGCTGATGCCTCCAGGATCCCTTGTTGGTTTTTCAGGTGTATATAGTGTCAAAGTCCTCTACATTCTGGAAGTGCCAGATATGGTATTAATATAATTATTACTTATAATATATTAATATGTGTTGTACTGGAATTACAAAAGGTGAGTTCTATCAACCCCAGACTAATACCTTGGAGAAGTTTCTGACTCAGTTCTTTTCTATAAAATAGGGGCCACAGCTCCATATGTACTCAAACAGTTCCATATGGACCTCAAAGTGCTCCTCTAATAGAATGAATGCTGACTCCACCAGCTCCTTAACTGATTTCAAAAGCATATGAAACTCTTAGAGGAAAACATAGGCAGAACACTCTATGACATAAATCACAGCAAGATCCTTTTTGAACCACCTCCTAGAGAAATGGAAATAAAAACAAAAATAAACAAATGGGACCTAATGAAACTTCAAAGCTTCTGCACAGCAAAGGAAACCATAAACAAGACAAAATGACAACCCTCAGAATGGGAGAAAATATTTGCAAACGAAGCAACTGACAAAGGATTAATCTCCAAAATATACAAGCAGCTCATGCAGCTCAATATCAAAAAAACAAACAACCCAATCCAAAAATGGGCAGAAGACCTAAATAGACATTTCTCAAAAGAAGACCTACAGATTGCCAACAAACACTTGAAAGGATGCTCAACATCATTAATCATTAGAGGAATGCAAATCTAAACTACAATGAGGTATCACCTCACACCAGTCAGGATGGCCATCATCAAAAAACCTACAAACAATAAATGCTGGAGAGGGTGTGGAGAAAAGGGAACCCTCCTGCACTGTTGGTGGGAATGTAAATTGATACGGCCACTATGGAGAACAGTATGGAGGTTCCTTAAAAAACGAAAAACAGAACTACCGTACGACCCAGCAATCCCACTACTGGGCATATATCCTGAGAAAACCATAATTCAAAAAGAGTCATGTACCACAATGTTCATTGCAGCTCTATTTACAATAGCCAGGACATGGAAGCAACCTAAGTATCCATCGACAGATGAATGGATAAAGAAGATGTGGCACATATATACAATGGAACATTACTCAGCCATAAAAAGAAACGAAATTGAGTTATTTGTAGTGAGGTGGATGGACCTAGAATCTGTCATACAGAGTGAAGTAAGTCAGAAAGAGAAAAACAAATACCGTATGCTAATGCATATATATGGAATCAAAAAAAAAAAAAGAAGGTTCTGAAGAACCTAGGGGCAGGACAGGAATAAAGACGCAGATGTAGAGAATGGAGTTTAGGACATAGGGAGGGGGAAGGGTAAGCTGGGACGAAGTGAGAGCGTAGCATGGACATATATACACTACCAAATGTAAAATAGATAGCTAGTGGGAAGCAGCCACATAGCACAGGGAGATCAGTTTGGTGATTTGTGACCACCTAGAGGGGTGGGATAGGGAGGGTGAGAGGGAGAAGCAAGAGGGAGGAGATATGGGGATATATGTCTATGTATAGCTGATTCACTTTGTTATAAAGCAGAAAGTAACACACCATTGTAAAGCAATTATACTCCAATAAACACGTTAAAAAAAAAAAAAATGCACCTATGTTGACCCAGGGCTGCAAGAACTAGGATACCATGGCTACATCAGAAAACATACTTGTGTCATCTACTATACAAGTCTCATCAGAAGCCAAGTTGACAGAAAAGACCTTTAATAAATTTAAGAGGATATGCTTTCTTCATACTCCTTAAAATAGGTTAACTTTTATACATGCCACTGGATTTCTCAACCACATTTGGCTAGCCTCCTGTAAAGTCATCCTTTCTTCTATCATTTCACTTTCAGGTTTTAGAGAAAGCCATTTTGAGATAGTCATAAAAAGATTTTTTCCATGTTTAGATATAAAACTGTGATATGAGTCTCTGACTTACTGTTTCCTCTATGAAGGAATGTCTCTGACTTACTGTTTCCTCTACTTTTAAAATTGAGAAAAAGGAAAACTTCGTCTCACTCAGAGAATGGGTCTGCTTTCTTCTTGATAGGAATTTATGTTATTCAACATGCTTCCCTTTCTCCTTTACTTTCAGATTGTCAAAACTAAGCTCAAGCTTAGTAACTCTATAAACCTTCAGGAACAGCATTCAGTCTTGCTTGGCTACACTCATTTCTATTTAGAATTTTTTTGACCTATTTGTACAGCATATACATTAAACCTAAATAGCATACACTTAAATAAAAGCTCTATAACCTAAATAGATTTTTAAATGGTAAGAGTAACTACTTGAGACAAGTATTTGCCCTAGCTAGACTTATAAATGAGATAACCAAAACAAAAGGCATTTGGAAATAGTAAGAAAGTACGTAAACTATGTTTATTTTATTATTACAATCTTACAATTGGATAACATGATAGTTTTTGTATAACCGTAGTATTTGTAATTACTAATTTACTTATTTCTCCCACAAATTTATTAACCCTTTGAGGGTTAATAAATAGTATTATTAGTATTATAGTAATAGTATTAATAGTATTATATATCTTAGTAACATGTTTTTAGGCAGTGCTGGACACAGAGTAGGACCTCAGGAAATGCTAAATTCATAAAGGATAAGGGACTGACAAACACAGAAATATAACGATGCAATGGTCTTACTGACATTATTTATAATAAGATAATGATACATTGCAGATTTTAACATTACCAATTATCGGAATCATCATCATGACTGAAAAAACAGTCATAGTGAAAGCACCTCATTTTTCATCATATTGTTATTTTGAATCATTCCAAGTTTTTCTTCTCAATGCAGTTTCAGCAATGCTTTAAACACTGTGCAGAACCAAAGGCTTTTAGAGCTAAACACATCAATTACACATAATCTTGTGATACGTTCCTGCCATGTACCCTTACTCATTCATCCTCAGCCCACAGAATGCCATCTGCTTATTTTGAGCGTACCTTGTTACAAAGAGAAAAAAGGGAGAAAGAAGCCTTAAACTGATTTCATTCTCGGGAGCTATGCTACTTTCAAAGTATATTTTTGTTTCGCAAAAATCGTCTTATGTTTTCAGTGACATTATTGACTCTAAATGTTAAAGTTTCTATAAAGATGTGACCTAATCATTCTGACGTTTTGGGTGGATGATCTTTGCATGTATTCCTTTCTGTGGATTCAGAAAGTGAAACAAAGAAGTATCTGAGGAAAGTCCTAATTTTAAATATCTAGTAAAAACAATCCTGATTTGACTCTTTACTGGAGTTACACATTTGTGAAATCCTAGCATTGTAAGGGTAGGGCTTGGACTGTTCATTTCATGTGGCAGGCTGTCTGGGATGAGGTGAAAGCTGTGTAATTTAATGGTGGACTGAGCAACCAAGGATGCATTTCATCCTCTCAGCAATGACAATCTGGCCTAAAGCCACACACAGGAGAAAGGGAATTACAATCCCACTTGATTCTGTTCATTTCAATAATATCATTCAAATGATATATTTATGATAAACATTTAAAGAAGCCTTATCAGTCTCTCAATATTTCCACCATCATTTTATTCTTTGAGTTTTACAACATCTGTATGGAGTGCAAATGCACCCAGAAGGTAAATTTTCTTAGGTAATGACAAAAGGTTAAAAAAAAGTTGGCACTAAAACTCTGGCCATCCGACGCGTGAAGTGCAATGGGCTTCAAACCCACCTTCTGTTTTGGCAACATTTTATGCATTTACATATCTGTATTATTGTATTTTATACATTAGTGACATAGATATAGAAGGCCTAGGGTGTAAACAAACCTTGCAACTAGAAGTATTTCTTTAATTAAAGCAGTTAACCATTTATAACATGAGGTAAAGATGCTGGTCCCTGGAACATCATATAAAATTTACTTAGAGAACACTAATTGCTGAAATATAATAACTTTTATATACTCCAAATTTCTTAATAGAGACTAAAGTATTTATGCCACTAAGGAGATGGATCGTATGCTATGAGGACTGATACAATCCTGGCACCTACTCAACTTTCTGCCCCTGCTAACTACTTCTCACACCAAGGTAATACCATTGCCTTCCAGACTATTCTAATAGGTCTCCCCAAAGTGTGCCTACATCCATTACTCCGTCCACTCTGTTCTTCACAGTGCCACCACAGCAATCTTTTAAAAATGCTCTTTATATGTACCACATCTTTACCCGTTCCTCTGTTGATGGACACTTAGGTCATATATACAATGGAATATTACTCAGACATAAAAAAGAATGAAATAATGCCACTTGCAGCGATATGGTTGGACCTAGAGATCACCAAACTAAGCGCAGTCAGTCAGATAGAGAAAGACAAATACCATATGATGTCGTTTATACGTGGAATCTGAAAAAAGGGTACAAATGAACTTATTTACAAAGCAGAAGTAGAGTCACAGATGTAGAAAACAAACTTACGGTTGCCAGGGGTAAGGAGGAGGAGGGATAAATTAGGAGACTGGGATTGACATATTCACACTACTATATATAATATAGGTAACTAATTAGGACCTACTGTATAGCACAGGGAACTCTACTCAATACTCTGTAATGGCCTATATGGGAAAAGAATCTTAAAAAACAGTGGATATATGTATACGTATAACTGATTTACTTTGCCGTACAGCAGAAACTAACACAACATTGTAAATCAACTATACTCCGATAAAAATTAAAATAAAATAATCTTTACTAACTACTATAAAAAAATGGTCTTTATGTTACTTGCCCATTAATTTTATGGCTTCCAACTGAACCAAGGATTAAATCCAAAATTCCTAACATTGTTTAATAAGTCCCATATTAATCACTCCTTTCTCACTCCTGGAGGCTAATCTTCTCTGTGGCTCTTCCTACTCTACTATTTTGGTCTTCTTTCAGTTCCTAAGCCTATAAGCTCTTCTTCACCCCCAGAGTTCTCACAGCATTCTTTCTTCTGTTTGGGAAACATCCTCTAACCCTCCACCTCACACGTGTGTGTCCCTGCTTTCTCTCATTCATCATCTGCCTAAAAATTCCTCTTGACCCACAATTTCAATGATGTAAATACATCCTTCTGTTATAATACCACATCTACTCTTGTTTATTTTGGCTTCCAGATTTTATTCATATTAAGGTTCACCACCACCTCCAAGAAAAGAAAATTAGGAAAATGGAAAGTTAAGCCCCTTAAGTCATTTATTCACTGTACAGAACTATTCAGATATTTTGGTAATGGGTCAACTAATCTGAAGTATATTTTATTTACATGGTAAATCTACAAATTTCAGAATGATAAGATATATTTGCAAAGTCAGACAAGAATTTGCAAGATCATACCACAAAGGACAAAAACTAAAACGAAAATGAAACTATTACTTGAGTTGATTTTTAAAATAATACGGTATCATATATCATTTTGTTTCACTCATAAAATAGAATTAAAGTTGTAGATGATTCAAAGAACAATTACAGCAAGGATTATATTATTTCACATAGTAACTTTGACAGATTGGCCAGGATAGCCATGAGGACTATGCTGGAAAAGATTCTGGGCAGCGTTCAGATTCATCAAGAAAGAGTGCTGCGTAGAAAAGCAGAGAAATAATGATTCACTTTACATTTGAAGAGGAAAGAATCAAAGAGGCGAACTGACTTCACCTCAGCACAGAAAAGGTGAAGCCCAGAATTCAGGACTACTGAATATTTTTCTAGGGTATCTGTCACTATGTTTCAGATATTTACTGATTTCTCAACGGTATGCAAAACAGTTGAAATCCTTTTTTTTTTTTTTTTTTCCCCTTCTGGCTTCTACAGTATCTTATTCCCTGGTATTCTCCTACCTTACTGGTTATTCTTAAGTCTCCTTTGGGTGTGTTTACTCCTGTGCTCAACCTCTAATTCTTGGATTCCTCAAGAAATGTCTTTGTTCTTCATTTTCTCCTTAGTTGACATCATCCCATGCCATAACTTTAAATATTTTAACTCTGAGAACCACAGCTTCCTATTTCCAGCTGACTACTCCATGTTCCCAGATGGGTATCTTGTAAGTCTCAAATTTACTTTTAATATGGACAACAGAGAACTCTTGATTTAATGTCCAAACCTACATCCATACAGGTTTTCTTCATTTCTGTAAATGGGATGACAATCTACAATGATCTCAACCCAATAACCCAGCAGTTTTCCTTGGTCCTTCTCTTTCCCTTCTTCCCCACATTCAATCAGTCAACAAGCAGATTTGTAACCCTAGACTACTATTACTGTGGTAATTCTGAATGTTTTTAGATCCTTCTTCCTACAATCAGTTGGCATATATTTAGAACTTCAAACAGTTATGTAAATACACCTTTATTAGAAAAGTAAAACTCGGGCAGGAACTAGAGAAAGAAGAGGGGCTACATGCCAAGTTAAAATACATATTTATTATTTTGTATGAGTGATTATCTGGTAGTACTTACTTTCAAATAAGGGCATTTAATAAAACTTTTCATCTGAAATTCCATAAATGTTGCTTTTTTCCATTAATAAAGCATCTGAATTCAGAAAAATAAAATGTAAATATATTTCTTTAAAAACCTCCTTTTCATGACGTGCAATCATTTTCTATTGCTCTGGGTGTGTCATATTTAAGCTATGCTCCATTCACGTGAGAAGTTAAGGTTTCTAACTGTGTGGGAAGATGTCTGTGAAAATTCTTGTGCTTAATGGCCTGGTTATATACCTAATAACGACCCTTAGGTGCCACCAAATGCCCCAGCCACATGCGCCGGGAGTAAATTAATACCTACATCTTTTTCTTACAAAATATCTTAAAAATTAGTCTAGCACACAAAATAAAATGGTAAGTTCCATAGTGGATGGTTGTTTTTCTCAGAGAATGGTTTTTTAAGAGTTCAAACTTCAGGATCAAAGTAACTATGCTTTATTCTGTTGAGATAAAGGCAGGGGAGAAGAACAGGATGTTGTGAGCTGAGATCCCAACTATGTCAAACTTGGAGGGAAAAAAAATCCTAAATGACAGAGAAAGGAGGCAGCTAGGCAGCCTGCTCCTGGGGAGGAAGGATTTGCAGCACGTGAGTGTCACTGACAACCTTGGCTCCTGTAGTAAGCAAACGCTCCTTCCAATTCCACCAGAACTAAAGTTTATAAACAGCATTTCCAATACCTCTAGGTATTAGACAATGCAGCAAAACAAACTTGTATCAAAGAGTCATGGATAATTATGCAGAGGCAGGCTTTAGAATCTTGTAGCCAGCTATATTAAAACATAACTAGAGTGGACATCATCACTTACCAGATTATCTAAAGAGTACTCCAGATGTTGAAGTGTTTCTTCACATGCAGCAGTGAGCATTGCCATGTAAGAGGGAAATGGGATACAAGCCTCAATGAACCCACCCACCCCCTTCCTTCTTCCCTTCCTTCCTTGCTTCCTTGCTTCCTTCCCTCCACTACTTAACACATATTTAGCAAGCATGAACATCTACTAAGTTGTCAGGCATAAGAGATAAATCATTGAACAAGACAGAAAAGGCTCCTCTCTCATGGTGATTCTGGAGACACAGGATAAACAAATTAAACTTATAAATAAAATATTTATATTTTATAATCAATGCTACAAATACAAGAATCAGGATGAAGATATGAGATAATAATTGGAAGAGTCCATTTTAGATGAGATAAGCAAGGAGAGCCTTCAAGCTGAGACATGAAAAATAAAAAAGGATCCAGTCACGCAAAAGATTAGTAGGAAAAAAATCCAGTCAAAAGGAACAAAAAGGCCTAGGAGCAGAAAACATTTGATTGTGTATAAGAATTTGAAAAGTCAGCATGATTGCAGCAAAGTCAGCATGGAAAGCCTGATACTGTATGAAGATGTAAAGAGAGGCAGGGGCCGGATTTAGAGGCAAGGGGGTATACAGACAATACCTACTGATAACAAATCTAGCACTATTGTAGAGAGTATTTCAACCTAAAAGCAGTCGCCACAAGCCCACGTGGCACGCAAGTAAGTGTACTTGACTAGGCCCAAAGCACACATGTAATAAGTCTGAAAGCTAGGACCACAGTCCATCTTCCATGCTGCCGTGTGTCTACTGATCGTGACACACTGTTGTCTGGAAATTCTTTGTCACAAAAGCCCAACAAAAGCATGAGGCAAAACATGAGCATGAATGAAGTCCCTTAGGGTCGATGGATACATTAGAAAGACAGTTGCATAAAGGGAAAAAGAAACCTGCCAGGTCAGGAATTTGTAGTTGTTTCTAAGTCAAACCACAAGTTTAGGAAAGTTTTTAAACATTCAGAGCAATAGTTGTATAACCTATAAACTAGAATGTTGGACTTACAATTGTTTTCAAATTTTTTGTTTGTTTTTGTGAGGCAGCAGAATGCTCCGCATTTATTTTGAATAAGTTAGATAAAAAACAGAAGAGATAAAAATAGATACGCACTAGAGCAGATAAAGGGCCAAGGACTCCGAGTATAAGTCTTGAACTTTCTATCATAAACCTTAAGGCATCTATGATCAAAGTCTGGGATGATCTCAAATAGTCTTTCAGCTTTAAGATTCTATGATTCTATTTTTGCATTCCCTGTAGGCCAAATACAGATTTCAGAGGATCAAAACAAGCAAACAATATAAAAGGAAAACTATATTGGGAGACCAGGAAAGCATTACAACAGGAAAGAAGCATGTCTGCTAAAAACACTCAGGAGTTCTTGGTATTGAACTTGGTCTACATCATATACTAGAACTGAGCAACAGGTATAAAATCAGGAAACTAGAGTGAAATAATGGGGCAGAGATCTCAAGTCAACACTAGAGAGTTCTGTCAGAATTTCAGACAAACAGAAGGGAAGCTAAAATACAGTCAAAGTTAGTACCAGCAGATAATGCTTTAAGCAAACCATGAGGAGAATACAAAAGTCAGAGTTCAGGCAAAACTGTTTGCCATTGCGGCCCAGGAAGTGGGGCATCATAAGAAGAGCTGATACCAACTCATGAACCTGCTGCTGTTAAGTCACAGGAAATCATCCGGTAGTTTTGGGGTCGTGGATGAAGCCAAGTTGGATCAGTAGATAACTCTCATTAGTAAGGTGCCATTCCTATGTGTCAACTCTCCTCAACCACACTTGGACACTGTGTGCAGTGGATCTACTCAGCTTGTATTTTCTCCTCTCTCCTTTGATGTCTACCTTATCTGCTGTGGAAATCTATCTTCTCACCATGAGACTGTAACAAAGAAAACACCCTAAACCAGCTGGACATCACAGTTACTTCCTATGGCATATACTCAATGGTCAAGCCATGTTGTGACAGAAGAAAACATGTGACTGGGCTTCTGCAGAAAGACCCAATCCGGAGTTCACTAATTATTAATATTTGATTTCAGTCTAGTCACTTAAATCGCAGTCTGTTTGCTCATGTGAGATGATTGGAATAAAAATATTTGCAACCAAAATGTGTTACAAAAATGAAAGACTCTTACTACCCTTTTTAATGCATTAAAGGAGAACATTAAATGAGAAATCTTCAGAAGTTCTGAGTCCTCTTGGTTTGGGAGACTAAAAATATCCTCATGCGTAAATAGCACAGAAACGGTGCCAGAAAGGGACACTGGGCACATTTTCCCTCCACTTTTAACTCCCCCTACCTCCACCTCAAGTTCTATATGCACAACACTTCACTCAGATACAGAAGACAAAGCAAATGAATTATGGATTTGGGCCCTGCCTTCAGGAAATGACCACCTTCTGGAAATGTTCACGGCACATCTGTTATTTCATGAGGATATTAGATCCTTAAAAAGAAATTTCTCCTACTTGAGATACAGCAGGACTGAGATTTTCTACATAATGTAGTATCTTATAGGCTAGTTCTCAAAGGGGGAAATTCTTGGTGTGGATATACAGGACCTGTACACATATACATAGATGTGGCTTCGGCAAGGCAGCCATTATAGAAAAAAGAAAAACATTTTAAAAATGAGCTCTTAATAATGAAAAGTTTATTATCTTGTCTTTAGAAGGTATTCCCATTTTTTGTGCAAGAATGTATTTTTATTTTTAATCAATAAAAGCTCCCAGTCCTCTAGGGTTTTTTGTTTTTCAACTTGCAGGTTTCTTAAAAGGGTTTGCTCTCACTGTCTCTACCTTCTTTGTCCTCTATTCATTTCTCAATCTACTGTATTTTGTTTTCGGCCCCTAGTACTTCGCAAACAATGTTCCTAAAGAGTTAGTGTCTACACTGAATAAACCTCTGACTTAATCAAGGACAACCTTTTTTTTTCTTCTTCTTTTTTAATACACACAGAGGAAACATAAAGCATGCCATTATGTCTGGTATATTGGCCTCAATGTTTTCCTGGTATTGACCTGTCCCTGTCTTTAAATCCCAGCTGTCATGACAGTAATTGTCTATGTGCATACACATGCATATTGCTAATATAAGAATTACTACCCTATCATGCTTAATCAACAAGCTAAAAATCCTTAGATGAGCAGAGTTTACACCAATGAGTAGCAGGATTTTGTCTCTCAAGTGTTTTGAATTAACCAGAAAATTTTCAGAACTCTCTAATGCTAAAGGCACTTATAACTACTAAAGTATTCTGGGTCAGGGAGAAGGTGGGGTTGGATACTGCAACTTTTGTCTTCTAAGCCAGGTACCAAGAATCTCAAGCATTCATAATTAATTCTGGCAGGAGAAAGAAATGCAGAACTATTCAAGGAGGCAACAGATGGAAGTTCGTTCCACTTCTGTAAACTAGAACAGTTAGATGATCACATTTAAAAGTCAGGCCTTGTTGTAGTAGGATTTTTTTAATTCCTTGGATTTGGTGAATATATGAACCATAACTAAGTTCAGAAGAACCAGATGGATACAGAAATATTCCCTCACTCCACATGACTGAAAAAGAATGTTTTTTTAGTATTCCTACTCAAATACATTCACTTACTGATATGTCACTAGGAAAACCACATGCATTCCCTCTTGAACTCCCAGCTATGTTTATTTATTTTCATATAATATGATTTCTTAAAATAATCTACATGCTATTATGAAAAATCCTCAATTTTCTCCTTAATCTTACTTTGCCTTTATTCAAACAAATGTAAGAAGGAAGGGTCATGACAGCGTAAGGTTGGCCTTTGAAGGAATACGTGATTAACTGATCAAGAAAGACATTATAAATGTGTTATGGCAGAGACAATAGGGTTGAAGAGGAGAAGACAGATTTTTAAAAATATTTATGAGGCAGATATTCCAGTTTCATGGACAATTGTTCTAAGGCTAGAAAGTGAGAGAGGAATCAAGAATAAAGTCAGAATTTTGGTCTGGGAAATTATGTGAAAAATCATGCTATTCAGTGAAAAGGGGAATTAAGGAGAATGTGAAAATGTGTTAGGGGAATGAGCTCATTTGGAGCGTGTTACATTTTAGGTGTTTTCAGGTTGTACATACTGAGAAGTTCAAAGGAGTGTGACTGAGTAGGTCTGGAGCAAACGAAAGAAATGTGGGGTGAAGACTCCCTCTCTCTCTCTCCCCCTCCCTCTTCTCTTTCACACACACACACACACACACACACACACACACTCAGGGAGAATAGATAGAGTGAGGTGGTAAGGGGGCCTAGACAACATTCCTGAACAATGCTGATATTTAAACAATAACTTGATTAGAAAGTAAGTTCCCTTAAAAACCATTCAAAGAAGGTGGAGGGAAGGCAGGATCAAATGATGAAATCAAAAACTGAAGAGGAACTTTGAAAAGGACCTAATTGTCAATAGCTTCAAACTCTGTAGAGAGGCCAAATCAACTGAACCAGCAACTTCAGTTCCTAGAGCAACTTCAGTTTCTGGAGGGAGGAGAAACTAAATAACAATTAATTGAGGAATAAGTGAAGGCCCATCACACAGTAAGAAATTCAGTTATAAAAGGAAGGTGAGCCATGGGGACATCCCTGTTAGGGACAAATAACTTAAAAGTAATTGTGTATGTATATTTTTTATTTTTAAGATAGAATCGATTTGGACAGCTTTATATACTCAAGGAAAAGTTTTGGCTAACAGAGAGAAATTTATTATATAGGAAAAATGAAAGAGAATGAACATAGTTTAAAATTAAGGCAGAGGAAATGGGGTTTACAGCAGAGATAGGGAGGCTGCCATAGTAATAGAACAGCATTACCTTCCTAATTCATCTGGCTTCCAAATGAGGATGTCCATTAACTGAAAAACGTGACTTGTCTCTTCCAATCCACATACATGTTTTCATTGGCTAAACCTAATAATCAAATCTAGAATAAGATGTAGGAGACAGAAGTCATTCTCAGAAACAACTCATACCAGATTCCTTCTTGACCTTAAGTAACAACTACCACCATCACCAGCACCAATACAACAACAATGTAAACCTGGACTATAGTGTCAAAAGCGCTTTCACATACCTTATCTCATCTGGCCTTCTCATTAATATTTGCAGCGTTCTGCAAGACTTGCTGAGAAGGGTTCAATAGCATATTAATTACATTATCAGAATGTATCTTACATGGAGTTGCCTCTAAAAGAAACCAGAGTAAACTGAATCCCCACTTTGGTCTTGCCGATTGTTTCTCAATAGAAAATATGAAACGAAAAAATTGCTTTTCCCTGAGCCATTTTGCCACGGGCAGCAGTCTGAATCAGACAGAAAATACTTGGGCAAATTCATTTATCATCACTCACCTTTTTCAACTCAGTAAAACAGTCGTTATTATTATTATTTTTTTGTCAACCTCATTTTCTTTTCAAATCAGGAATTAAACTATTCTTTGCAATTTAGGCAAACTGTAGGTGGGAGACCCAGGTTACAATTGGACAGAAAGTCCCATTTAGTATAACATTAAATAATAATCCTCATTCATGGTGGCTAATTTTACATCTGAACAACTATAATATCTATCATTAGAAGGGGTCTATGCCTTTGCTAATTTTATTCTAAAAAAAATCCTCTCAGACTATTTTTGCCAAGTATCATACGAGTTGCCTGGCAACTGCTAAGAACAAATGCAAAGAAAGAGAGGTGATTTAATAAAGAACTCAGACACAATCAAGACCTTGTAAAAATGAATTAGATACCTGCTTTACTCAGAAAAAATAAATATCCCTTGAGCTGAGTTTAAATACCAAAATTAATAACTAATTGTGAATCAGCTATAATATAATTAATAAAAGAGAGTAAGACATGGAAAATGATGAAAAGTAACCAAAGAAGCATTTAAGAAAATTTTTTTTTCTATCCTGCAATGAGGTTTCATTGGGCCATTAGATCCCAGGCCTTACGAACGTATTGCATGGCAACATTCTTTAGAAATTTGTCCGTGAGTGTGAGAAAGCAGGAAAGAAAATCATACCTTATCTACAATGTGGATTTTACAGGTTTGGGAATTTAACAGGTTGACAAGTTTTGCAAAAGCATTAAAGAACACTAAACATTAAAGAAATGGAAAGTTACCACCAGTAAAATGTGTTTAAAAAAGAAGAAAACCTCACTATAGAGCCCAATAATTTCTGAGTCATGCAAGGATTCAATTTAAGTTTAAAAAAAAAAAAGAAGTGAGGTCAGGTATACTCATTCTTTTGTATTAACAAAGAATGCTTTGGTTGCAAGTAATAGAAAGATATCTTAAATAATTTAGGAAGAAATAAAAAGTGATTGGTTGGATACTGGGCTATTACATGTGATCTTGGCAGGCACGGAGATTTAGCTTGCAGGGACAATCACACAGACATCTGAATGCCCCCAGAACTTTCTCTTTGCATACTTCATCTACGCTTCTTGCTACTTAGCACTTTCTTCTCCAACTTTCTCCATATGGTATAAATATGACCACTAGCTGAGCCCAGGGCTCACTTCAAAGTTTCAATACTAGAAAGCAATGGTTACTCTTGTTTTCTTATACTTGGCTTGAAACATCTCAAGGAAAGACTTGGATTGCTCAGTCTAGGATCACACGTCCATTATAGAATCATTAACTGTGGTCAAGGAGTTGGACCCTAGTATTCGTTGCCCCCATTGGAACATAAAAAACTGAAAAGGAGGAGGAACAGTTTTCCCAAAGGAGGAGAATATATTAGGAAGAAGATGGGAAGGCTTCAGGCCAGACATAATGAGTAAGGGACTGAATATGTTCAGACTTTGGATTTCTATTTCTTGGTTTGCCATTTAATGTAACATTCTCAAAAGTTGACTCGCAAACACTATATTTAGATGCCCGGCTCTACTTCTCCTTTAATATGTTTCACTCTTCTATTCATCCTTTTCTTATAAGGATTGGAAAAATAGTAGGATGGAGAAAGAGGGTTATGTGCCCATACATAGCTCAAGGTGAGCTGCAAGACCCTTGAGACCACAGAAGAAGGACTGTCTAGGTGGTAATCTTCATACTTTTAAAACTTGATGATTGAACTCAGACTCTCTCCAGCTTGGGAGTGAGCCCTGGTGTGTGTGAATCACATTTTCTCATTCTGCCAATCATACATGTAGTTTATTAGTAGGGTCTGAGTCAATGCTCAGAGTGTTAGGTGGCTGATCTGGAAGCAGAAGTGACATGCTGTGCACCAGACGTTTCTAAAGCACAGATCCTGGAGGGTAGTAGACGGCTAAGTTAAATGCTTTCTTTAGAGCAAAGGGAATTTAATTCACCTACCATATTAATTTTCCCTTCTAGAGGCATCAACTCATTCAGTTTACAGGAAGTTAACTGCTGCCCCTGGGAATCTGTACCTGTCAGTCATCAGGCTCAAGCCTTAAGGAGGAGAACTTCCTAATTTGCACTTTGAGTGGCAATGCAGAGAGGATGCAGCTTCTGCATTATTCACAGGGTGGGAACTACTAACAAACTAAAGACTGTTAAAGCTGTAAAACACTCTTGTCAATTTCAAAGTGCTTTTGTTTGTTTTCCTCAAAATGAGCCATATTCAATCTTTGTGGTTGTTGTTGATTTTATAGCACAGGGAACTCTACTAAATATTCTGTGATGACCTATGTGAGAAGAGAATATGAAAAAGAATGAATACATATTCAGTCTTGAAGCAGTCAAATGAGAAAACTAAAACAGCTATTGTCTAAACAAATACATAAATGTTCATTTTTTGCTACCTGCTGAAGGTTTTCAGATGAGAGTTCTTCATTTTGACTTATCTCTACAGCATGGACACACTCATCGTCCTTTGAAGAGCCCCAAATCCCTCAGCATAGCCAAATTTAAGGTCCTCAGCAATCTGTCCTCAGCCTGACCCATCAGTGCTTCCCTCCTGTAACCAGGGTGTGACCACAGCAGACTCTTCACCATCCTGAGGAGAGGCCCTGCACTTCCCGAGCTCTTCACCCTTACCCCTGCTGATCCTCTCTTGGGATATCCTTTCATCCAAGTCTCTGGAGTCTTGAAGGTCAGCTTAACTCCCACTACTTATGTCAAGTCTTCCCTAATGCTTGTCTACCCCTCTACTTCCTTCCCTCCCAAACTGGCAGCTGTGTCTCTTCTTTTATGCATCTACAACATTCATAAAAAGTGTTTCACCATATAACATTCAACATGGCACATTTGTATATTCTACCACTGTTGCATGTTCCAAATTCTAAATTGTGTTATGTTTATTTCTGTGAATTTCCTCTCTCCTAATTGCCAGAAGTTTCCTTGAGATCACGTCTGCTTATTCTGTATCCTAGAGGGTCTACCAGAGTACAGTGGGCAAACACTTATTATATTGTAATGTTGTATGTTCTTCACTATTTTGCAAGCTCCTTGGGAGAAGGACACTTTCTACAACATTGTATTTCTATTACTGAGCCACAGGCCTGTGACAGAATAGGTCATGAGAAAGCATTTTCTAGATGAGAGAATCAATATGAGCATGGAATTGCATAATTACATCACTGGGCTACTAAATTATCAAATATACCAGATCCTAAAAGCCATTTTTCCCTAGACCAAGACCCATGGGTACTGTGAGCAGGTTAATAACTTGATAGTCCTTCAAAGTCATATTCTTTAAATACCTGTTCAAGATTTATCCAGTGGGCACAGAGTCTGTATCTGTGAGAATTTTTGTTTTGTTCTGTTTCTTTTGAAGTTACTATCATCTTCTATAGGACTGGGTACTAATTGGCCATTATGTGAGGATTCATATGTGGAGGCCTAAATAAACTGGTGTCAAATTTGGGGGTTCAGATGTTAAATCTACTTATAGATCAATATTCTGGATAGCTCTTAATCTAGCTCTGATTATGAGGTTCATCCATTGCCTCAACTATGACATCTAAATGACTAAATCCACTTATTCGATGAATATTAAAGATTTTGTACAACATATTGTTTCCTATAGTCCTTAAATCCTTTATGCCTCATCTTTCTCTTGCACAGAAAGGAGATACTGACCCCCACCTTGTCAGGATATTGACAAGATAAAATGAAAAATGCGTGCATAGTACTTAGCTTAGTACCTGACATGTACTATGTAATATGTGCTCAATAAAAGACAACAGGTTAACAGGATTTTTTTTTCCCACTAGAGTCTACCAGCACTGTCCAACAGTCCTCTCTGTGATCATGGGAATGTTCTATTGCTATCTTGTTCTTTACAGCAGATACGAGCCACATGTGGCCACTGAGCAATTAAAATGTGATTCATGTGACTAAGAAATTCAATTTTATTTAAATTAATTTTCATTTAAATAGCCACATGTGGCCAGTGGCTACCATACTGAGGAGCACAGGAAGTGTAAACTGCCATTGAGAATGGTGTTATGTCTTTTTCATCGTATCACCAACAACGATCCGAAAGTTTCCTACATATAGTAAGGGTTTTGAAATGTTTGAGGAATGAATGGAGTGAGTAAACTTTAAATGAAGTGGGAAAAGTAAGATGGAGCAAACAAAATAAAGACATGTCTTGTGGCATTTGAGTGGTGGAGAAAAGAAAAACTAAGAAAATAAGAGTTGACACATATTATGGCAGCCATAGGTTGCTATGGGCCAGTCAAGGTCCAACCAGAATGAAAACCCTCAGGTCAAAGACAAACTCATACTATACTCCAACTGGAATTAAAGTCAACTAGCAATTTCTCCCTTCAATGTGATCACTGCCCCAGTATGAAGATCAAAACAAATATCACAGAGGAGAAATTTAGGAAAGATGGAGGTGAGAAGAGTAGGCAGGAGAAAGAGGAATCCATTGCCCTGGTGCTGACCTTAAAGTCAAGAGCCCAGATCCATAGCTTCTTTGGAAGTGTTTGAAGTCCCATCACAGCAGCCTCCAGGACTGCAGAAACCCATACATCCGATGTATTGCCTTTCTGCTCTTGGTAAGCTCCCCTCTTATCAAATAGCAGAAGGACATGCATATAGGATTTGCTTCTCTACATCTAGCCCTACTCTTCAAAATCCCTCACCCTCTGAATCAAATGGTCATCTCCTGCATTCAATAAATTAATTCTAGTTTCCTTCTGGGGTTATTCATATATGGGATCAGGTTGACACTGATTTATCCCTATCATTCTAGCTAGGGATATAAAGTTAAGGCGAGACTAAATCTCATGAAACATTCAGAAAGAGTCAAACCAGCAAGTAATACAGAACCAAAATGCATATTGCCTGGGCATTCTGGGATATTGGCATAAGATGATCCTAGCTTATGGAGCAACATGTGCTACAGAATAAACGGGGAAAAAACGGCCTAAGTGCAAGACCACGGAAGGCCATGTGTGCCATACTCAGCAAGGCAGTTAGGGACCCTTTAGAGAACTTTCAACAGGGAAGAAAAGAGATGAAAATGACATTAGAAACCTCAGGCCATCTGAATACAACGTTCTAAATTTCCATCATAGATGGTGAAGAAGATGCAGTCAACAGAACGTCTTAAAAAGCACCACGTCATCCAGTCCTAGCCGCTGACTTCTATAGTGCACCAGTCAAGGTCAGGAGGATGGGAAACAGATTTCAGTTCCACCTGGAATGATGCAGTCCATTTATATAGATCCACAGCACTGATGATTTAAAAATTGAGGGTGAACCACTTTAAAAATGATTTGCAATAAAAACTGGCAAATACAACTGGCAAATGTAAACGGGAGAATATAACTGATCTCTCATTCCCGATTCAGTTGAAAATAGCAGTCCTGGGGCCATTGTTAAGGCACACAGTGGGCAGAGGAAGTTGGAATTCCACCCAGTTTTTATTCCCTGAGAAACAGTGGGGGTCTTGGCTAATAGAGCTGTGAATATTCAGTGAAGGCCAATAATCAGTTTGCCGCAAAAATAGCAGCCATCACAGCTCCGACAGCTTACGGGCTTGCCAGGAAGGGCACCCTGTACCCACTCACATGTTTGGTAAGAGATGGAGGAAACACCATCCTCATAAGCGTGCCTGCAAGGCTTGCTTTTTGATGGTTCTGTCACAAGAAAGATTAACCATCCACAGCCTCCTTCACTGCTGTTTTCACAGCTAGTATTTTAATATGCCCAGAATCGCTAAGGAAGCTGTTAGTATCTAACTTAAATAGGAGCAGGCAATGATTTACATATGCTGTTGGGAAATATACATAAATCCCCATAACAGCATGTTGGTTACATAGAGATAGCCCTGCTGTTCAGCGTGAGCATCACTGACTAGGGGCACACTTTGGAGAGGCCACCAACCATATTCAGTTCTTGTTAGGCTCAGACAAAATGCTATTACTCTTACGCAAGTCTGCTGAAACTGTGCTTCTTTGTTTCCTGGGACTTTCTGCCTGTGAGGAATAGGGAATACAGGAATGCACAAAGGGCGAGCTGAAAGATTATAAAAACAAACAAGCAGGGGGAATTGTAAGAGCATTCTTCCTGATGGGATGCCCACCCCGCCAAGGGCACTTCCCAAGTGACGGAGAAGGTTCATAGGGATTCACCCACACAGATGAGGGTAGTTTGAAAAACAAAACAACAACAAAACAAAAAAGCAGTTGAAAACCTGAGTCTTGGAGCTGCATGCCTCCAGCTATAGCTGCTCTGGGCCCACCTCAGTGTTGCCATCAAAGCAGACCATTGTGAAAGAGGGTCTGGGAAAGCCTAATGTGTATGCCTGGAGTTTGGGAACAATAAGCCTGGTGCTGGCTTCTCAACCATTACTGGAGTGGCTATGCTTGCTCTGACAGCCCATACAACAGAGGAAAGAGAGACATGGGCTAAGACGACGGATAAAAAGAGAGAGTGGTGTAAGGTACTGGCAAAGGATGGGAGGGCATTTCCACTGTGTTCCATGCCCCCCTTAGTGGTTCTTCTGCTTCTACATGAAGAAGCAAACAGGGTAGAGGGAAGAGCAACAGTTTGGGGCTCTCCAGGTGATCAATGGACAGTCAAGGTAACAGCCATTAGAGGGCTGGGCAGACTGTCATAGGGCTGGGGCAATGCTGCCCCTCTCTCAGGGGCTCCATGCTGATGGGGAACCAGCCTGAAGCTGCACCCTGTCTCCTCCACAATCGAGCCCACCGTCAGCTGGGACCACAGCATCAGACAAAGCCAGCCTGCCAGGAGCAAGGCCAGAGATGCTTTCAAATGACTCACAGGTGCCAGACCCTTCCTCTTCGTATCACCCAAGGTCCTATGTCCCCCAACCTCATTGAAGCCAGACCCAGAAAAGAGGGAGGGAGAAGAACCTCACAGCCAAACCACCCTCAACCAAGCTCAGCACCCCAACGCTCTACTCCGTGGTGATGAGTGGGAGGCAGAGTCAAAGCGCAGACAGGACAGACCCTCTCACCGCTCCACGTCACCCAAGATAAAAATCTGACCTGCACTGCAGGGAGGAGGAGACGTTAAATTGGGCACAAGAAGGAAGTTTTAGCTGTAATGAAACTGTAATGATTTAAAGTAACCAGAAATACAAGAAATGGGAAAAAAAGGTCAGCAATGGCATTGAGTACAGAAAAGAACAGGTAAAAACAGAGTATGGGTCAAAGTAATAACTGAATAAATAATAAACTTTGATATTTTAATACCCCCACAGCTTTCAGGCTACTCAATAAACCCATTACTGGGGTAGTATATTTAATTAACAGTTACATATTTAGCTCTCACAACAATTATGAGATGAAAATTGTATTATATTCACTTGATAGAAAAGTAAGTTGAGGCTAAAAGAGGTAAGCTTCCCAGAGTTCATTTTTCAAGCTGGGATTTGAAACCAGGTCCATTCAGCTCCAAAAAAACATGCTTTTCTTCCTGTCAATCATCTCACTTTCTGAGGTTTTCTTGGTGATGGGATAGCTGATCTTCAAGTTCAGAAAAGACCTTCTGGGTGTGTTGCTAAATGTTGGCAGTAGAATAAATTACATATAAAAGGATATATTACAGCAGCAACATTATAAACAGTAATAGTGGACCAATAAGTGGAGAAGTAGGAGTAAGGTGCTGGGAGATCTGGCAGCATGCAGGAGGTCAACATCTCAAAAGGTGGGCAAAGTAATGCGACGGTGACTAAACGGGCAAAGGCAATAGAGTGCGACAGACTGCATTTTCCAAAGATTAACACAGCAGTATCTCCAGATAACTAGTTCTTCTAAAACTCTTGTTACTCTCCGTCAAGAGGTAGAGACTAAGTCCCATCTCCTGAACCTGTGTGGGCCCCTGTGACTGCTTTGACCAACAGATTATGGCTCAAGTGGCTCTGAGACTGGATCCAAAGAGTGTCATGTACTCTTGGCACATTTGACTTTGGAAGCCTCCCACCACGCTGTGAGTAAGCCAAAGCAGCCCTGGACAGAACCATGTAGAGAGAAACTAAAGACCTCAGACCATCTTCCTGAACTAGTTGCCGAAGACAGCATCAGAGTGCCTGCCATGTGAACGATCCATCTTGAAAGTGACTCCTCAGTGTGCAAGATGAAGCTTCATTCTGTAGGGCAGAGAAAATAATTTTCCCTCTACCCTTCTAAGTTCTTGGCTGAGACGCCTAAGAATATAAATATTAACAGGAGAGAAACAAACAGAAGTTTAATAGCATGTATATCTCCTGTATACATGAGAGATATCCAGCAAAACTGAATAACTCCCCAAAGTGGCCCAAGCCACCACCTTAAAAACCATCTCCAGCTAAAGACAAAAGAAAGACTGGGGATGGGGGGAGGCGAGTTCTGGGAGGTTGCCAGGAAAAGCACAGTGAAGAAGCATGCTGTTAGGCAGATCCAAGTCAGCATCTTCCTCATTGATAAGAATTTCTATCTAATGAGAGTCCTCCTTCTTTTCCTGGTACAGAGAGGGAGACACCCTTACAAGCAGAGATTTCCCTTATAACTAAATGTCTTACAAAAACAGTAACTTCTCAGCTTTCAGAGCTTCCGAGTGTGTTGCTTTTAAAAATAATCAGCTTAAAATAATCCTCATGACAAAGAGGCATATTTTGGGGTGGCAGATTCTGCTCCCTTCAATACCTATAAATATTTCTTTGTTATTTTCTAAAGGCCTTCTAGCATTTCTTAGGCCATACCTTGCAAATGTTTTCAGCTATGTGCGTGAACAAGCTGAGACTGAAGTGAAAGGTACAGGTATTGACTTCAGGGTATGACCATTCTTTGTTAAGCTATGAAATTAAAACTCTGAGTTTAACAGGCAATCAGGAAAAAAACATAACAAAACAGCTGACACCACATGGCGCACATAGGATCCATTCCTGAAAAACCTTACAGAACTGTAGATTTATACAAAAGGTTAATACTTCTTATTCTCTCAAGACTATAAAGTTTGGGGATGGTTTGTTTCATAGTAACAGTTAAGTGATACAGAAATCCCATCATAGAAAGTGGACAAGAGGAACTGGACTCTAGTCTCTCAGACTATAGGGGAGAACTCATGACAAGAGCCTAGCCTGGAGCAGGTGGCTTATGAAACAGAACTTCAGAAGTGGGGAACAAGATAGACCATCTGTTTTTAGACGTTGGGTGAAAAGCAGGGGCTTAGTCCCAGGGATCAAGGTATAAGCCCACATAGTAGGCACTTAATTAGGGCAGGTTTAACAGGTCTGACTTGATGTTCAGAGTTAATTGGCCTCAGATGTGGAAACAGGAAGGGGCTATCCTGAGGGACTGGAAACTAAGGCATGTCATTTTATTGAGTTTTGTACCAGACCACACACATCGTTTCACGATTTTAGTACCAGAATGGCAAACGAGTTTCAACTTCCAGACAACTCTGATTTATTAGTAGTGGCTGCCTAGAGTGACGTATTGAGAAAGGCTGTTAGGCAGCATCCGGGCTCAGCAGGAAAGACTAGGAAGACTGATTAACGATGTCTTTCACTAGTACAGAAAAAGCTACATGACGTGAATACCATGCATATCCTAACCCTGTGTGAAATGTGACTAATTGCCACCTTGTAAATGTGGCCCTCTTCATAGGACCCAGTATAAAAACAAATGCAAAATACCTTTATTGCTTTGTACAGTATTAGGTGTGTTTACCACGAATTAAAGAACAGGTCTATAGTCAAGATGAGTGTTAAATTGGTAGTCTGAACTAACTTGTAGTATGACTTTGAGCAAAGCACTTGATCTCTTTTCTTTTTTCTGTAGCACAAGAATATAAAATCTTCCTAACAAGTTTGCTATGAGGATGAATGAGAGAACACAAAAGAATATGCTTTGTAGAATATGAAAGCTACATGCATATTAGTAGTTATTAAGACTTATTTTATTATGGCACATTCCTTTCCTATTTTGTCCAAACCTGGAGTTCATATTTGTCCCAGTTCTTTCACTCTCTATGCTTAATCCATCCTATACTCCCTATACTCTCTATCTCTACCTATACCTATACTCTCTATCTAATTCATCACAAGTGCTATTTGATCTTCTAATATAAAGCAGAAGTCCTTTCTTTTCTGTTCCCACCAAGGTCTCCTCAATCCCTTTCTTACTACCTGTTACTTATATTATGACACTATTCTTAAAATGGGTGGGTTTTCTTTGCTAAAGTGGTTGTCTACAATTGGATAAAGCTATGGATAGGAAAAAGCAATGTCAGAACAAACGGTGGAAGAGAATCAGGTAGAGAGACCTAGGGACTAGGTAAATAGACCTACAGCCCAGGAACTGGATAGAGGAGATCAGAACCAGGGGTCCAGGTGTTAAAAATCTAGAAATAGAAATCTATTAATATTAATAGAAATCTAGAAATAGAGTGGGAATCAGAAGTCTATGAGTCAGGAATCCAGATTAGAGTTAGTCCAGCAGGAGTCAAATTGCAGAGAGATAAGCAAGAGATACAGGGTATTTTTAATAAAGCCATACTGATATCAAGACCTTCCATTTGCTTCCCCAAAAGGTGCCTTCCTGAGTTTCTTTGTTTCAGTCAAACCAGTTTATTTTATGTTTTTTTAATTTAATATCAGGATTTCCATATGCAAATTCTTTTAAGAAAGGGTGATTTGAAGTTAAAAACTTTGAAAACCTCCATCAGTCTTCCTGCAAGGTAAAATAGTTCTGCTTGCTATTTCTCAAATATTCAGTACACTTTTCCATTTCTACTTGTAACGTGTTCTCTGTGCCAGCTTCAGACCCACGTCCTAACTCTCTTCTAGACTGCCCTGCTGAAATTTTCTCCATTGTGTAAGACCCAGCTCATGTGGCTCCTATTCTGAGTTAACACCTGGAGGAACTTCTTTCTTTCTCTCTCTCTCTCTCTCCCTTTATAGTGTTTTTAATATTACCTATTTAGCAATTATCACACATCACTTCCAGGTGTCTGATAAATGCATATGCTTGATTTCTTCACACTGGATCACAAGTTAACTCTCAAAGGGTATCAAGAATGATTTACATGATTTTTATTTTTCTTACTGCAGCTTACCTATAATATTGGGCCTCAATAGTTTTAAATAAATATTAATTGATTGAAAACTTTTTCTGCTATAAATGGATTCTACTGATTCTAGAATTAACAGCTGGAAAAAATAAAAAGTACATTAATTTTCATCATGCACAAAGAACACTCAGATGCATCATTAATCACAAAGCAAGCATCAGGCCTCAAAGAGTATTTCTATAATCCTGTATGTTGGGTTTAAATTTTTTTTTTTCACTACTTGGATGATTTCAAACTATTTAAAAGCAGCAATTTTCCCATGCACAGAAAATTTCTATCACCCATTCTATCTCTTAGACAAAGTTAATCTTTTTTGATTTCACAATGCCAAAGAATTTTCGAAGACATGCTATCCTTTTCTAACTTCAACTGGAGAGATATTGTTTCATCCAACTTGTGCGAAAGTTAGTTTAATATGAAAAGACAAATTAATAAAAGATAATACACAGAAATCAGCACTGCCTGATTATTTTATTTGAATACATATTGTGGAAGACTAAGTTCTTAAGTGAGTAAAAGAGATCAGAAACACTGCAGACCTCTCAGGAAGAGAGAAGAGAAAGAAAACTCTTTAGTGGTAGAAACTTTGTACGGCTTCAGTGGAAGTGGGAGAATACTCTTGCCTTCCAACTTATATACCACAGTCTGGAATCATAACTGGTCTAGAATTAATTAATCATTCCCTCTCCAGCCTGTATTTCTTTGTCAACTTGGTGATAATCTCTTGACTTCACATGTTTGCCAAGGAAATGTATCCATTCTATGCAACCTCGAGTATTTGCCTAACAATCCACTGGTAATGAACATGAAGGAGAGATATAAGTACCAAGATGTGTCTAATACAAGGTGTATAGATCAATATTTAAGAAATAATGAAGATTAAAAAAAGAGAGAGGAGAAAATGAAATAATGAAGATAGTAGAAGACTAAGGTGACTCAGGAAGAAGGCAGAAGAAAGATTACTCAAACAGAAGTGAAAAGTTGTAGTCACATACTGCCTCTTTTGAAACTGTTCATTTGAGCAGGGCAAGATCTAAGACAAACTTGGAAAAGTTATTTTGGTATGAACAGAATTACTGTAAATGGTTCCTTCTCTGAGAAAAACTTGAAACATGGCATTGCTGGACTTTCATAGCATAGGTAACCCATACATTAATGTCATTCCCCGTGATTCTTCTAGTCCAAGAGTCTCAATGTTATTTTGCTCTACGCTAAGGCATCAAGCTTCAGGGCTGAAAGGGGACCTGGTTACCTTAACAGAAACTAACTTTAATCAGATGGCAGTGATATCTAGAAGGTTAAAGGTAAAATGGGCACTGAACTATCAGAATAATTCACCCATCAAGACAAACTCTGGGTATGAATAACCTACAGGGCCAGACCAGTGTATATTAGCTTTGCCTGCTGGTTACTTAAGAGTGATTTTTTTTTTTTCCATCACCTCCAGTGCCATTAACATCACCATCATATTAGCTGTCACAGTGAGATCTTTGTACTGAATATAATAACCAAAAGCCTTTTGAAAATTAAGAGTATTATACCTCTTGCTCTACAAAGAGGAAAGATCTAGTCAGAACTGAAAAACTATAGGATGTATCACAATCAACACATCTGCTCCAGTAAGCCAGGATTTTCCTGTGTCCTTGCTGGGAGTTCTGTAGATGTGGGAATCTGTAGAACTCAGGAGGAACACTGTAAAAAGTACCACAGACCTGCCAAAAGCCTCGGTTTTGTTGATTATGCTCCAGCACAAAGAAAATCTGGTTTGGATTATTCCTGGATATTTCAGTGATAATAAAATTGGCCTCACTGAACAATCATCAAAATGAAGACACTGGAACTCACCAGAAAAGATACCCCACACCCAAAGACAAAGGAGAAGCCACAATGAGATGGCAGGAGTGGTGCAATCACAATAAAATCAAATCCCATAACTGTTGGGTGGGTGACTCACAAACTGGAGAACACTTACACCACAGAAGTCCACCCACTGGAGTTAAGGTTCTGGGCCCCACGTCAGGCTTCCGAACCTGGGGGTCCGGCAATGGGAGGAGGAACTCCTAGAGAATCAGACTTTGAAGGCTAGCGGGATTTGATTGCAGGACTTCGACAGGACTGGGGAAAACAGAGACTCCACACTTGGAGGGCACTCACAAAGTAGTGTGTGCATCAGGACCCAGGGGAAGGAACAGTGACCCCATAGGAGACTGAACCAGACTCACCTGCTAGCGTTGGATGGTCTCCTGCAGAGGTGAGGGGTGGCTGTGTCTCACCGTGAGGACACGGACACTGGGAGCAGAAGTTCTGGGAAGTACTCCTTGGTGTGAGCCCTCCCAGAGTCTGCCATCAGCCCCACCAAAGAGCCTGGGTAGGCGCCAGTGTTGGGTCACCTCAGGCCAAAAAACCAACAGGGAGGGAACCCAGCCACACGCATCAGCAGACAAGCAGATTAAAGTTTTACTGAGCTCTGCCCACCACAGCAACACCCAGCTATACCCACCACCAGTCCCTCCAATCAGGAAACTTGCACAAGCCCCTTAGATGGCCTCATCTACCAGAGGGTACAGTAGAAGCAAGAAGAACTACAATCCTGCAGCCTGTGGAACAAAACCCACAGTCACAGAAGGATAGACAAGATGAAAAGGCAGAGAGCTATGTACTAGAAGAAGGAACAAGATAAAACCCAAGAAAAACAACTAAATGAAGGGGAGATAGGCAAGCTTCCAGAAAAAGAATTCAGAAAAATGATAGTGAAGATGATCCAAGACCTTGGGAAAAGAATGGAGGCAAAGATCTAGAAGATGCAAGAAATGTTTAACAAAGACTTAGGAGAATTAAAGAACAGACAAGCAGAGATGAACAACACAATAACTGAAATGAAAAATACACTAGAAGGAATCAATAGCAGAATAACTGAGGCGGAAGAACGGATAAGTGACTTGGAAGACAGAATGGTGAAATTCACTGCTGCAGAACAGAATAAAGAAAAAAGAATGAAAACAGCCTAAGAGACCTCTGGGAGAACATTAAATGCAACAACCTTCACATTATAGGGGTCCCAGAAGGAGAAGAGAGAGAGAAAGGACCCGAGAAAATATTTGAAGAGATTATAGTCGAAAACTTCCCTAATATGGGAAAGGAAATAGCCACCCAAGTCCAGGAAGTGCAGAGAGTCCCATACAGGATAAACCCAAAGAGAAACATGCCAAGACACACAGTAATCAAAATGACAAAAACTAAAGACAAAAATTATTGAAAGCAGCAAGGGAAAAATGACAAATAACATACAAGGGAACTCCCATAAAGTTAACAGCTGCTTTCTCAGCAGAAACTCTACAAGTCAGAAGGGAGTGGCATGATATACTTAAAGTGATGAAAGGAAAGAACCTACAACCAAGATTACTCTACTGGGCAAGGATCTCATTCAGTTTTGATGGAGAAATCAAAAGCTTTACAGAGAAGCAAAAGCTAAGAGAATTCAGCACTACCAAATAAGCTCTACAACAAACACTAAAGGAAACACAAGAGAAGAAAAGGACCTACAAAAACAAACCCAACACAATTAATAAAATGGTAATAGGTACATACATATGGATAATTACCTTAAATGTGAATGGATTAAATGCTCCAACCAAAAGACACAGGCTTGCTGAATCGATACAAAAACAAGACCCATATATATGCTGTCTACACGAGACCTACTTCAGACCTAGGGACACATACAGACTGAAAGTGAGGGGATGGAAAAAGACATTCCATGCAAATGGAAATCAAAAGAAAGCTGGAATAGCAATACTCATATCAGATAAAATAGACTTTAAAATAAAAAATGTTACAAGAGACAAGGTAGGACACTACATAATGATCAAGGGATCAATCCAAGAAAAAGATATAACAATTATAAATATATATGCACCCAACATAGGATCACCTCAATACATAAGGCAACTGCTAACAGCCATAAAAGAGGAAATCAAAAGTAACACAATAATAGTGTGGGACTTTAACACCTCACTTACACCAATGGAAAGATCATCCAAACATAACATTAATAATGCAACACAAACTTTAAATGACACAATAGACCAGATAGATTTAATTGATATTTATAGAACACTCCATCCAAAAACAGCAAATTATACTTTCTTCTCAAATGCACATGGAACATTCTCCAGGATAGATCACACCTTGGGTCACAAATCAAGCCTCAGTAAATTTAAGAAAACTGAAATCATATCAAGCATCTTTTCTGACCACAAAGCTATCGGATTACAAATCAATTACAGGAAAAAAAAACATGAAAAACACAAACACATGGAGGCTAAACAATACGTTACTAAATAACCAAGAGATCACTGAAGAAATCAAAGACAAAATCCAAAAATACCTAGAGACAAATGGCAATGAAAACCTAATGATCCAAAATCTATGGGATGCAGCAAAAGCAGTTCTAAGAGGGAAGTTTATAGCAATACAATCCTACCTCAAGAAACAACAAACATCTCAAACAAACAATCTAACCTTACACCTAAAGGAACTAGAGAAAGAAGAACAAACAAAACCCAAAGTTAGTAAAAGGAAAGAAATCATAAAGATCAGAGCAGAAATAAATGAAAGAGAAACAAAGAAAACAATAGCAAAGATCAATAAAACTAAAAGCTGGTTCTTTGAGAAGATAAACAAAATTGATAAACCATTAGCAAGACTCATCAAGAAAAAGAGGGAGAGGACTCAAATCAATAAAATTAGAAATGAAAAAGGAGAAGTTACAACAGACACTGCAGAAATACAAAGCACCCTAAGAGACTACTACAAGAAACTCTATGCTAATAAAATGCACAACCTGGAAGAAATGGACAAATTCTTAGAAATGTATAACCTTCCGAGACTGAACCAGGAAGAAATAGAAAATATGAACAGACCAATCACAAGTAATGAAATTGAAACTGTGATTAAAAATCTTCCAATAAACAAAAGTCCAGGACCAGATGGCTTCACAGGTGAATTCTATCAAACATTTAGAGAAGAGCTAACACCCATCCTTCTCAAACTCTTCCAAAAAATTGCAGAGGAAGGAACACTCCCAAACTCATTCAATGAGGCGACCATCACCCTGATACCAAAACAAGACAAAGATACTACAAAAAAAAGAAAATTACAGACCAATTTCACTGATGAATATAGATGCCAAAATCCTCAACTAAATACTAGCAAACAGAATCCAACAGCACATTAAAAGGATCATACACCATGATCAAGTGGGATTTATCCCAGGGATGCAAGGACTCTTCAATATATGCAAATCAATAAATGTGATACACCATATTAACAAATTGAAGAATAAAAACCATATGATCATCTCAATAGATGCAGAGAAAGCTTCTGACAAAATTGAACACTGATTTATGATTAAATGCCTCCAGAAAATGGGCATAGAGGGAACCTACCTGAACATTATAAAGGCCATATATGGCAAACATCATTCTCAATGGTGAAAAACTGAAAGCATTTCCTCTAAGATCAGGAACAAGACAAGGATGTCCACTCTCACCACTATTATTCAACATAGTTTTGGAAGTCCTAGCCACGGCAATCAGAGAAGAAAAATAAAAGGAATACAAATTGGAAAAGAAGAAGTAAATCTGTCTCTGTTTGCAGATGACATGATACTATACATAGAGAATCCTAAAGATGCCACCAGAAAACTACTAGAGCTAATCAATGAATTTGGTAAAGTTGCAGGATACAAAATTAACGCAAAGAAATCTCTTGTATTCCTATACACTAATGATGAAAAATCTGAAAGAGAAATTAAGGAAACACTCCCATTTACCACTGCAACACAAAGAATAAAATATCTAGGAATAAACCTACCTAAGGAGACAAAAGACCTGTATGCAGAAAATTATAAGACACTGATGAAAGAAATTAAAGATGATACAAATAGATGGAGAGATATACCATGTTCTTGGATTGGAAGAATCAATATTGTGAAAATGACTATACTATCCAAAGCAATCTACAGATTCAATGTAATCCCTATCAAATTACCAATGGCAGTTTTTTACAGAACTAGAACCAAAAGTCTTAAAATTTATATGGAGACACAGAGGACCCCAAATAGCCAAAGCAGTCTTGAGGGAAAAAATCGGAGCTGGAGGGATCAGACCCCCTGACTTCAGACAAAGCTACAGTAATCAAGACAATATGGTACTGGCACAAAAACAGAAATATAGGTTAATGGAACAGGATAGAAAGCCCAGAGATAAACCCATGCACCTATGGTCAACTAATCTATGACAAAGGAGGCAAGGGTATACAATGGAGAAAAGATAATCTCTTCAATAAGTGGTGCTGGGCAAACTGGACAGCTACATGTAAAAGAATGAAATTAGAACACTCCATAACACCACACACAAATATACACTCAAAATGGATTAGAGACCTAAATGTAAGACCGGACACTATAGAACTCTTAGAGGAAAACATAGGAAGAACACTCTTTGACATAAATCACAACAAGATCTTTTTTGATCCACCTTCTAGAGTAATGGAAATAAAAACAAAAATAAACAAATGGGACCTAATGAAACTTAAAAGCTTTTGCACAGCAAAGGAAACTACAAACAAGATGAAAAGAAAATCCTCAGAATGGGACAAAATATTTGCAAACGAATCAACGGACAAAGGATTAATCTCCAAAATATATAAACAGCTCATGCAGCTCAATATTAAAAAAACGAACAACCCAATCCAAAAATGGGCAGAAGACCTAAACAGACATTTCTCCAAAGAAGACATACAGATGGCCAAGAAGCACATGAAAAGCTGCTCAACATTATTAGAGAAATGCAAATCGAAACTACAATGAGGTATCACCTCACACCATTCAGAATGGGCATCATCAGAAAATCTACAAACAACAAATGCTGGAGAGGGTGCGGAGAAAAGGGAAACCTCTTGCACTGTTGGTGGGAATGTAAATTTTTTTTTTTTTTTTTTTTTTTGCCGTACGTGGGCCTCTCACTGTTGTGGCCTTTCCCGTTGCGGAGCACAGGCTCTGGACGCACAGGCTCAGCGGTCATGGCTCACGGGCCCAGCCGCTCCGTGGCATGTGGGATCTTCCCGGACCGGGGCACGAATCCATGTCCCCTGCATCGTCAGGCAGACTCTCAACCACTGCGACACCAGGGAAGCCCGGGAATGTAAATTGATACAGCCACTATGGAGAACAGTTTGGAGGTTCCTTAAAAAACTAAAAATAGAATTACCATATGACCCAGCAATCTCACTACTGGGCATATACCCAGAGAAAAACATAATTCAAAAAGACACATGCACCCCAATGTTTATTGCTGCACTATTTACAATAGCCAGGTCATGGAAGCAACCTAAATGCCCATTGACAGACAAAAGGATAAAGAAGATGTGGTACATATATACAATGGAATATTTTTCAGCTATAAAAAGGAACGAAACTGGGTCATTTGTAGATATGTGGATGGACCTAGAGACTGTCACACAGAGTGAAGTAAGTCAGAAAGAGAAAAACAAATATCTCATATTAACGCATATATGTGGAACCTAGAAAAATGGTACAGATGAGCTAGTTTGCAGGGTAGAAATTGAGACACAGATGTAGAGAACAAATGTGTGGACACCAAGGGGAGAAAGTGGTGGGGGACGTTGGTGTGATGAATTGGGAGACTGGGATTGACATACATACACTAATATGTATAAAATGGATAACTAATAAGAACCTGCTATATAAAAAAATAAATAAAAAGAAATTCAAAAAACAAAATTGGCCCAATGACCAATTCATTACTGGTAATAAACACTGACCTTCATGTCTAGGGACCCCGAAAAAATGTGGCAGGCCAAACAAGTATCAGGAAGTCAGTCTGAAAGTAAGGAAATGAAGTCTGTTACTTTGAATGATGCTGCCTTTTCTTTTCTTTTCATTAGGATTAAGATGATCAAGGGAAAGACCCAGGACAAGGTCATAAGCAGATGCCTAATACATAATAATCAACACAGCTGCAAGATTGGGAAGTGCAACACAATAAAAAATAAGACAATCACAGAAGTCGACTAAGTAGGTGATGCAAATTTGACTGCTCCAAAAGGTTTTCCCCTTCGAAGTATTTCTGAAATCCAGTTTCAAAGAGGCATGGATGCCATGATTCCTTCCTTGTGTGAGGAGATTCACTTAAAACAATGTACTGTCTGTGATTAAAATGGGCATAAACCATGTTTTTGTGAAAAGTCAATTCTAGTGGCAGAAAGTTAACACTTTTTAAGAACAATTCATTAAAACAGAAAGAATTAGGGACATAGCATATAGAAGTAATGCTGAGAGAAAGAAGTTAAGATATTGATGTGCATCAATTCCACAGAACCCTAGAGTAGAAAGAGACTTAAGGGTCATCTATCCAGTCTCTCAGCTAAAGCAGATATCTCTTCAAAATATTCATGATAGGGAGTTATCTGGGGTCCTAACTGTAACTAGGGATAATGAGCTCATTAATTTTTGATACAGTCCTATCTACTCACTCCTCCATGTACTGAGCTGAAGTCAGTTTCCTTGACCCCTATTCATGGTCTCTAGTTGTACCCAATAATTTAATCTACTCTTTGGCCTGAGATATGTTTATTTATGTTCATAGCTAAGTACTTAGTACTGTAAACCTTGGGCAAGTTACTTAATTTCTCTATCCCTCAGTGTCCTCATCTTTAAAATGGAGATAATAATAGTACCCATCTCATAAGGTTGTTGGAAGTACTAAATGCAAAAATACATGAAAAGTGCTTAGAATACTATCTGACAAATGACAGTCACTCAGTACATGTTTGTTGAAATGATTTAAGGACATTTGACAATTACACAGAGATGACAGTGATAACTGATAATGTTGGGAAGCATATTTAGAATTCTAAAAGATTTGATTAGGTTATGGCAGTCAAAACTCAAAATTAGCAGTGATAAATTTTAAAAATTCTGTACCACAAGAATGTTTAGTTTAAAACATTGGTTTAATTTATAATGGAAGAAAATAGTGTTTAATGGTAATAGAAATGAAAAGACTTAGAAAGTTTCTTGACCACAAAAAACAGTCTCAGCCAAGAGTACAACTTGGCTATATAAAAGTCAGTGCAGAGTGGAAGCAGTATGCATAAGATAATATAAATCGTATGTGACAGTATACTAAC
This sequence comes from Phocoena phocoena, assembly GCF_963924675.1. NCBI lineage: Eukaryota > Metazoa > Chordata > Mammalia > Artiodactyla > Phocoenidae > Phocoena > Phocoena phocoena. Next base: position 38,929,961 of record NC_089224.1, on the reverse strand, counting down.
ATATATAATAGTGTACACATATACATATATTTACACCTATACAATAAATATATTTATAAATACATTTAATGAAGGGGAGCAGAATATGCCACCCCAAGATGTGCCACTTTAGCGTGTGGATTATTTTGAGCTGAAGGCACTCAAGACCCAGCAGACTCAGGAAAAACTTTTACCTCTCTATTAACTTAATCTTAATTTAACTTTCTTAAATTCTTAAGAATTTAGATAAGGGGCATGGTGCAGAAAAAGAGCTATTACCAGAGATAACTTACCTTCCTACCAGGGCAAACATCTGATTATCAAACATGCACTCTTCTTATCATCCTGTTAACTGCCCTCCTCCCTTTGAAGCCTCAGGTCCCATTCTATTCCTTAGTTCAAGATGACATATAAGCCTCAATTGCCTTATTGCCTTTGGATCTCATATTTCTATTGGACTCCCGTATGTACAAAATTAAATTTGTTTTTCTCCTATTAATCTGTCCTATGTCAATTTAGTTATTAGACTAGCCAAACAACCTAGAAGGGAAGAATGAAAAAATTCTCCACCCTTACAATAACTATATATTATCTATTTAGATATTGATAGATGTAAGTACAGACATAGAGATAGAGCTATATTTTTAAAGTATATGGAAAATATCTAGAAAAATAGCCCCAATCAATCACAGTGGTTATCTCTGGGGAGTGGGTAGGGTTGGGAGACTTGAACATTGCATTTTGTAAACACCGCAACCATATGAAGCTATGAATATATATCATTTTATAATGATTAAAAATATAAAGGAAATTCAGTCTAAGGCTTCATTAATGGAAGTAAATGTTATATTCTTACCTATATGCTCTAAATTCCACTAGAACCATGTGTTCTCACACTTTTCCATGCCATTTGGCAAAATGGTTAAGTGTACTTTTTCTCAGAATAATGGTTTTAAATGCATAAAATAAAATACAGACTATTATAAAGGGCATTATATTAAAATTCATTATCAAAATGCTAAAAATATTGTGATGTATTAATATATAATCTAGCAGTGGACAGAATGATACCAAAAATTAATTTTAAAATAGAGATGAGTTTATAAAAATTTCAAATATCTCTAACAACAATAATGTGATATGAAATTCTATGTGGTTTCTGTTAGTTACAAAGTCACAAGTATTGCTAATCCTACTGCAGTTTGTTGCCTACATTTGTAATTGAAGGAAGTGCTAATTTTTAGGTAGAGATTAGCTTTTGATGAAGGGAAGAGAAGATAGTACCTTTTTTTCCCCCAATCTAAGTTCTCACCAGACTCTGGGTTGATTAGACACATATACCAAAAATCTGTGACCAAATGAGCTTATCTTACTCTCATGAGAACATCAGTGAGTCAGAAATAATCTGGAGGAAGACAGAGAGCAGAGCAAGGGGTCTGGAAATCATGAGAAAATGAGGATGCTTAGCCTACAGAAGAAGACAGCCTAATTACCGCCTTCAAATAATAAAAAAGAACTTTTGCCATGGGCCGAGTACTGTTCTCAGCACTAGTGCATTTACTTGCATTATGCAGGCCAGGACATTTCCCTGATCCTTTCTGTAATCATCCAGCTTCTTCCCAGAAGAATGGACCTCAGGAACATTATCACTGGAGTAGTTAACCAGCTGGGCTTTTTCTCTTATTTGATCAATTCATTTCAACTCAACACCTAGTTATTAAGTTATGAATGGGACTAGGGTCTGTCAAGGACAATAAGAGAGGGGAGAAAGAAAGGGAGAGACAGACAGACAGAGATAGAGACAATATGAAAGACAGATATTTGGTCTTTGCTTATCATTCAGGAGATTACATTTGGCAGATGGGGAGGGAAAAGCAGAGTATTTGGTTTATCAAAAATGATTCACTTGTACACTGCCTTTTTCCAGAAAGATAAAACTAAGGAGGTAGAAAATCAGGTTTGTATATACTTTAGACATATCAGGCATAATATAAATTCCATAATCATCAGGAGCATACATTCAGAACCAAATCTTGTGAAAAACTGTCTGACAACAGGATAGATTATTGGGAATCAGAACTCTTCCATAAAATCCAGGATAAAAATCCCCATTGCTATAATACAGATAAAAACAGAGTGCTGCAAACCCACAGATGAGGGAATGACAAATTTGGCCTGGAATAGATGAGAGAAGGGGACATTTCACTCGGTCTTGAGGGATGAGTAACATTTTAGCAAATGAACATGGAGGGAAATGTTTGCCTTCTGTGCTGATGAAAGACTGGGCAGGGCGTCATGGAAGTTCATTCTGGGATGATAGTCTGATACAGCGGTAGTACTAGATGAGGGGGCTGGGGGCAAAGCAGGCAGAATGATACAGGATACAGCTGTAAAACTTGAGTGGCAACACGTTGTGGATGACATGTAATCACCTGCTAAGAAGGGTGGGGTTTATCCTAGAGCAAATGGGAGTCACAGAAGGCTTCGAATACAAGAATTGAAATGAACAGATTTGTTTTGTGAAGACAACTCTGGCCACTCAGTGAAATACAACATATCACAGATATAAAGACTAAAAGCAGGAAAATCTGTTAAGAAGCTAATATGACAGTCCAGGTAAGAGGACTTAACTCCCCCCAAAGTGGAGATGAATTAAAGATAGTTTAGTAGTAGCTCTGGTTGGATATATAATTTTACGTGATATGGAGGTTTTAAATCTTCTTTCTTATTCCCCACCAAAACCACTGATATCACAGACCCGCCATCTTCCCCCGACACATATGCACACGCACACACACATGCATACTCACATGTGCACACACGTTGGTACAATATGAAGAAAATGACCATTCCCCAGAGTGTGAGATAACTTGAGAAGGGCAGGAGGCCAGGGCCACAGTGGAGCTTTCAAAAATGCAGGAAGAGAGGTCCTCTCTCTCAAGAAAGGGAAAGTGTTGGGTTTCTTTCAGTAATACATTAGCATTACTAATAAATTAATATCAATAAAGGATTCTGAAAACTACAGAAGTCAGATGCCATTAAAAAAAAAAAGAAATTAGCACTAAACTGGCCATGTTTAGTTATTTAACTTAACCCAATCATAAGAATATATCCTTGATATATTTAATTACTTGTGTCAATGATCAATTTCCTATTTCCCTACGTATGAAGTAAGCTTTCAGGGAATTTTAATTTTCCTCAGAAAAGTAAAAGAAACGTGCAAAGATTAATACAGCATAGAAAAATAGAGATTGTGCAATAACAAACTTAGAGAATTTTTCACAGAATGAATGCCACATGGCTCTAAGCACACCCATGCAAGGACACAAGTAATCAAGTGCTCCCCACCACATTTTGTCATCTCCATTTTCTTTCTTTTTATTTTATTTTAATTTTCTTATTTTTTAGAGCAAACCATTTGTATAGAGAAGGTGAGTAACATGCCTGGGTAGTAAGTGAAATAGCAGAAACCCATAAAGCAATAATAGATGATAGAACCAGATGAATGAAAGAGGATGCATGCATGACTAAATGAGAAGAAAAAAAGGAAAAAGAAAACTATAGTACTGACACCATAAATCGGAGTCACGCTTATCTTTCACCCAGTGATCCCTCATTACAGAACCTGGACACATTCCCAGGGAGGTTTCTGCTCCTTCTACAGGTTACCCAAACAGTGAGAATAACTTCAGCCTTAACGTAAACTTTAACTTTACATTTATTATTTTACTCTTCTGTTCCACATAGATAGGTTAAGCAAATTTCGGAGCACCAGACTTGAAAGGAGTCTATAAAAGAAAAGGGAGGTCTCATGACATTTCTTTCTAATTTGGCTTATTCCGTGTTATGCTTTTTACTTTTTTTCTCAAGTTTAATTTCAGTACTCTTTGACTTGCTCATGTTAACTGAAAAGCTTTTAGTTAACTTAAATTTGATTTTTTGGAAATTATTTTTGATTTAATGGTAAATTAATATCAATCAAGAAAAGCAGTTGGAGTTGTCAAGGTGTTAAAAGGAAACCCATTCTTATTAGCATTTCCTTTCCTATTTATCTGAAAAAATGAAAACAAATGCATGTTTCCCTGCACTTAATACTTCATTGCTGATGTTTTCTTTACCTATGCAGCTTTTCATAATTTTTTGGTAAATATCTCATACCTCTTGTTCTAATTATTTCTTACCGAAACAAAGACAAAACAAATGTCATTTGGAATTTAGCCCAATGGTCCAACTTAATTCAATAATTCCAGAGCTGACAGAGAGAGTACATTATTTTATGGAGCATATATTTTGTCTTATCGTTTCAAAAGAACCACAGAACTTTATTGATCTTCCCTAGTGGGGTGTCTTGGGATGATAGGAACATCCCCCCACACCCACCCCACACACAGGAATTTTCCAGAAAATAAGCCACTGGCTCATATTGCTTCACAAAAAAATAATTTTAGCTACATCCCATATAATTATTAAGAAGAAAAAAGTTTCCCTGTGGGTATACTGATCCAGCCATGCCCTACCAGTATTCCTCCACATTATTTCTCCCCTCTCTACCCAGAGAACTCTAGTCCAAGCGGCACTGACTGCCTGAGTCAGGATTCCGCCATATCCTACTCACAGAGTAATCACTCTTCCCATTAGCACTGACGTGCTCTGCTTAGAGGACCTATTACATTTTATTCTAATTATCTGTTTACCGGGCTGTCCAATCTCTCTCTTATACCCGTGGCCACTGAAGGAGCCCATCTTTTGATGCCAGAGAGAATGCACCAGCTCTGGATGAGTTGGCCTTTAAGTGTTAACAGTTGGCTTTTTTTGGTGTTGTTTTTTCACATCCACAAGCACAAAGAACTTAGTATTTTTCATATTTATAACTAAATCTGTTGGAAACCCAAACTTCTTCCCCCAAAGCAGAGATGGGACGCTACGGTACAGCTCTATTCTGGACTGTAATATGAGACCAGTTCAACCCAATCTGACACGATGAAGCCGGCATGTGCCTTAGGGTATGCATCTTTCAATATTCGGAACCCCTCATTTTCTGCCATACATCACCCTCCTTTGTATAGGGGTTCTTATTCCTAGAATCAGGGATGTGTGATTCCAAAACCTCCCTTTACAGTTCCTTTTAGAAGCTCTCCTATAAATAGCACCCCCACGATCCACTACGTAATCCCAGATTCCCTTGGATAATCTTCAGAGAATCCTTTACAGTCCTTCACACAGACCACAGGCTCTAGTCTAGGTTTGATACCCATTCAAGGTTAGGTTTGTCATCCTTGCCAATCATCTGTAGCAGTTAAAAACTGCTTCACATGTTAGATAACATGTAAAGAAACCTGAGAGAGAGAGAGAGAAGGAAATTGAGATGTCCAAGTAGTATTTCTATCCAAATATTGCTGAACTCTCCACTTTCAAAGAAAAGGCTTCAAATTCTTTGCCACAGTCAATGTACAAGTATAAACGTGTAACCTTAAAAAATATCTGGGAGATGCTGAGCATTCACTGTCTGTATTATTTTTCCGTGGTTCTACAGAGCTTGGAAGAAAAGAATTAAGATGTGGAACTCTGGAAATAAATGGGCAAAATTAAGGTTCAGCAATAGGATATAAGAAAGAATAGCGAGAAAGCCCTTTTCCCTTTAAGACAAGGATACTTATTAGTATCCTTGTCTTAAATGGAGAAGGTGGAAATAGCAATGAGAGATCGCCATCCTCAAACATTTGTTCTACACTTCCAGGCCCACTTCAAGGCCTGCCTTACCCAGGGTTCACGGGTGCCCCTTCTTTCTATTGCTCACAAATTGTATTTCATAATTTATGGTTCATTTTGTACTAGCTTAATATGTACATTTTTAAGCTCCTTAATGTAGAGCTTTTTGTATTCCTATTTCTCCTGTATACTTCGGTGTGCTTACTCCAGTACTGGGTATATGGTAGATGACTGCTGATTAATTGATCAGGAAGATAAAGAAAAATAATTCAACACTAACAGGATTGAGAGTTAGGTTTAAATTTAGATGGAATTTGGCAAAATGTTTGGAATTAAAGACTATATCATTTAGGCTGTTTTTAATAAATGATTGGAATGACACAACGAACAACAGAAACTGAGCCCCAAAACAAGAATCTTTCAAAACTCATCATCTTGTATTCATAATACTCGAGATATTTAAGTGCATTACACTTCATGTGAAAGTTTAGAGAGTCTGTTACTGTGGTAATTGTTAATGTGAATTTTCAAGGAGAGATGCCAGGAAGGTTTAAATGTTGTTATGTAACTATTTTAGAACAATATACAGAACTTCTTATATTGAAATCCTATTATATTTCCAAATTCAAACGTGTTAAACTGACTTGATGTTTGCAAACTGAATCTTAATAAAGATTATTTTAACCATTTTGAAAAGTTGCCCAACAACCATGATAATAAACAGCAAAGTGGTTTTAAAGACTGATGATTTCAGTACTGTCCTGCCTTCTACACTGACTTCATTCCTCCTCTTCTACAATAAATGGTCTTGTAGGTTTTTATGTTTTTCTGTATTAATCTTCTCAAACTGCCATTGATCTAAGAACATTGCACTTTACATCTATTTCACTTTCTGACAAACTGGAGGATGTGGGTCCAGTATAGGTGAATTACTTGACAGTTGTCTCATACTGAATTAGAAAGAGAAGAAATCATGTCTGACCTTGTTCACTGTTTTATTTCTGGTATACAGAAATAAATCAGAAATCAGAAATCATGTCTGACCTTGTTCACTGTTTTATTTCTGGTATACAGAAATAAATCAGAAATCAGAAATCATGTCTGACCTTGTTCACTGTTTTATTTCTGGCATACAGTCTCTAATAAATGAATATATGCTCAGTAAATATTTGTGAGTGAATGAATGAATGAAGTTAGGTACAGCAGAGCAGGGATAGAAGTTTTACAGTGAAGGCTCAAGAAAAGAAGTGAAAGCAAATCTAGGCCTGAGACTTGCTTTCTACAGAAGGAGGTGATAAAAACAGGCAGGAGGCAGGACTGGCCAGGTGAGAGTTGTTATTTCTGGAGTCATAAACTCAAATAGGCCTTGAACATTTGGAAAGAGAACTAGATTTAGGAAACAAATGATTCTTGGCATATATATTATCTGCCCCAAAGCAAGAAGAGTTTACAGAAAGCTTACTGAAACTTGGTCAGTGGGCTCTTCTACCAAGTTTCTTCCAGGAAGAGATATTCAGTGGAAATTGCTAATACATACTATGCAAAATGTTAACACGTGGTCTTTCCTGACGTATGTAAGATGGTTATTGCTGAATTTTATCAAAGATAGAAATATTGACGAGGCCTCCACAAGCTTACTTAATACAGCTACCCTTATTTTTCAGAGTTAACAAGTTAGTCAAGTTAAATATTCCTATCAAGAAGTACTTTAGAAACCTGTTTGCATGAATGAGAAGGAACACACGAATGATTATCTTATATCCTACCGGCTTTATCAAACATATAATACGTATTTAATTTTTTAATGTCTTAAATTCTACGGAAAAGAGGTTCAGAGCTGGCTGCTAAACACATGAGGCCTATTTTACCTGTCCAGTTTGCTAACACTATCTTTTCCATGCAAAATATTCTCTTTTCTTGGTCGTTCTCATCTCCCTTCCCTTCTCCTTTCTCACCCCCTGAAATCCTGCTAATAAATCAAGGCCCAACTAAAATGTTATCTACTCCTATAGAGACTGTCTTGCTTAGAAGAGTCAGATTTCCTGCCATCTGCAGTCTTCACTTATCACACTCTTTGCTTTACATCTCCTACAACTCTTTTCCCTGTCAGCTCATGACCCCTTTGATGGCAGAGACCAACTCTTTTTCATTTTTGTCTTTCCAGAACCTGAATATAGCAGATACTCATAAATATTGGATTAATTGATTTATTGAGTGAGTGAATAGGTACCCTGAATGAAGAATGTCTTCTCTGTAATTTAACCCAAACACACTGGGCCAGGGCAGGAATGATCACAACTGAAGTAAATGAGAAATGAGCAAACTGAAAAGCAAGGATTCTTGAGTGCCAAGTCCTGGCACGTGGTAAGAGGTTAGTACATGTCAATTCTCTGATAATCTAAACCTTCTTATTTTAACTTCATATTTAGTAACAATTTTAACAAAGATTTCCTCACTCATATCATTATTTTAGGATGTATTCCTATTTGATGAAAACAGATATAATTAGGATAAAATGCTCATCCTTTAAGTGAATGGACTCTCCTAACACACAGCAATCCCCTTTAACATCCAGGAAAAAGCAACTTTCTGACTAGCACTTTAACACTGGGGAAGTTTGTGCCATTCTGTAGTTTAGTCCCAGAAGACCAGATCTCCATTACGGGTCAAAATTATCCTTTGAGAGAAAAGCGTACTTTCTGCAGTTGTATGTGTTAGTAGTTGTTGAACTGTGAGATCAGGTTTCATAAATATACCCCCTGTTCTTTCCTATGCTGTGTTTGTTCTGTTTGTTCAAGCCAAGAGCTATAACATAAAAGGATGCTTTCTCAAGAGACTGAATATTATAAAGTCATGCATCTAAGTGTACAGAACGTTCGGTCTGCCAAGAGCAATATCAAATATCTGAAAATGTAGTTTGATTTCCTGGTTAAAAACATTTCATAGTTGCCAGTCTACCCTTCCTGAACAGAACTGGTTCCATTAACAGAGCAAAGTAACTATAAGAAATGAAGTTGGGATAATGGGAGATGTCCAGGGGTATAGTGCCAAACTGGCTTCCATGCTGAGAATCAAGTTTGGAGACAGACAGTAGAGCCTGCCTCCTTTGGTCCTATGAAACATTCTCCTTCAGTCATAAAATAGCAAAGAAGGATGAGTTAGGAAAACCAAATGTAAGGTTATAAATTTCTGTAAGCCCAGTGAATGGTGGGTAGGGAAATGAGAATTAGGGGGTAGGATTTCCAGAAAAGCTATCTAGATTTAGATATAAATGTACTAGAATTTCCTATAAGGGCAGTTCAAGGTTGGGAGAAGAGCAAAGAAACAAAGTTGTATAAAACTATTTATCTTCAGAAGAAAAGAAATAAAGTGAGAATGGGAGAAAAGAAGTTTGAGAGTCACCTTAAGTCAGAGGTATGTGTGGTCCAGGGACCCTAGGGATTCACAAGGTCAAAACTAGTCTCATAATTATGCTAAGACACTCTTTGCCTTTTCACCACCACTCTCATAAATACACAGTGATGCTTTCCAAAAGCTATAGGAAGTGTGATATCACATCAGACTGATGCAGAAATAGATATGTGAATCCAACTGTATTCCTTTAGGTCAGACATTAAAGAAATTGTGAAAAATATAAAACAATACCATTCTTTTCATGATTTTTTCTTGCTTTAGAAAATAGAGCTGTTTTTATAAAATATGTTATATTTCACATGTGAATATTTACTAGTTATATTTTAAATGAATCAATATTTATAACATTTCTCAGTTTTAATTTTGAATATGGTAAATATTGATATATATTATACACACAAAAGCTCTGGGTATCCTCAATAATTTTTAACATTCAAAGAGGTCTCGAGACCAAAGGTTTAAGAACTACTGATTTATACAATCTTCCCTATCTCAGTAAATGACTTTATTATTCTCCCAGTTGCTCAAGCTAAGAATCTTATAGGAATCTTTCATTCATTTCTTTCACTCATTTCTTTATATGTCAGCTCTTACCAAACCTGTAAGTTCAACCACTAAAATGTATCTCTGACCTGCTCCCGTATTTCCATCTAAACTCCATCACCATAACCTGAGGCCCAATCTTCTCTGAGGTGGCAAGGGCACCTTTGGTGGCATCCTTGCCTCTTGCCTCTCTCCAAGCCACTGTTTTACCCAACAAGGCAATTTTATCCAACAGATGCTAAAGCTTCAGTGTCCAGATCCTGGGAACCTTTCAAGGATGTGCCACAATGTTTGGGACTTAAGAAAATTAATCATTGAGGCAAAAAAATATCTTTAAATACACAAAATAAGAATTAATTCATGTTTATTTTAAAGTCTAAGATTGCCATGTCAACTAGCAATACAACACAATTAGTTGTGGAAAAGTTATATTTAATTAGGGTTACGGGTCCAGTTTAATATGCATGATAAGATGTGGATAACATGTCTAGAAAAAGAAGTAAAGAAGTATTTGGTTCATGCCTCTCTCTCCACCTTCATCTCATGTATTTTCCCACTTACTGGCATCTAACAACACTCATGAGGTTATCGCATTTAGTACCTGGCTAGCTCCCTCCCACCTCTGAGTTTGGACACGTGCAGTTAGTTCCTTGAGTCTGAAATACTCTCCAAACTCTTCTTGGAGTGCATTATTTCTCATCTTTCAGGTCTCAAGAATGTTTTCCAGAAAGGCTGTTCTTGGCCATTCCATTAAAAAAAATGGCTTCCCTAAGTTACTCTATCACTCTCAAATGTTTACTCTTTTACAGAACTACTTATCACAGTCCTTTAATTATCTTACTTACCTATACTTTGCTTGATTACTGTCTATATCCTCCAACAAAATTCAAGTTACCTTAGGGCAGAAATTAGGAATGAAAGATATGTATGTGTAGTGTGTGTGTATGTGTGTGTGTGTGTGTGTGTGTGTGTGTGTGTGTGTGTGGTGGAGGGAAATAGAAAGTAGTACCCCTAGTTGGGAACTGTCATCTTTGAGCCTAACTAAACATACTTCTGCAATCCTGACCCTCTTCTGGAACACCAATCCCATCTCTCTACAGATATTTGATTTATGTCTATTAAGTTACTCTGGGATGAAATAAGGAATAATTACAGAAAAGAGTCTGTTATTGACTCTTGGCTGTTTTCGTAGTTATTTTTCTCAGAAATGTGACAATTAGAAGACAGAAATTAATATTTTTCTATGTTTCTAGTGAGATATAATGGCTGATTTTTTGTTTAAAGGAACATGATAAATGCTACTATGAAACTTAACTCCGACAACTAATGACAGCAGGGAGACAAATTCTGATTAAGGCTATTGTACTGTAGCTCCTCCAAATCCTCTGAGTATCTTTAGAAACTAAAATATATGCTGCACCTTAGAAAGCAGTCAGTAAATTCTTCACAAAAATTCAAAGTTCAAGAAATAATACTAGGTTGAACAACAAGAGGCACTATTTGATCTTTATGATCTATAAAACTGTAATCCATACAGTTCAACCCGAAAACAAAGCTTACATTTTAAAATCGAATTATTTCCAATTTTTCTGACCTCAGAGGCATGGGTCTCTCTCTATTTTTTTAAAAATCATTCAATAGCCTGTTCTATGTTTGTTTTGTCTAGAAACTTTAATGATCACATAACCTAGGTCACATGGATCTTTTGTCTTTTTTTGTTGTTTTTTTTTTTAGCATCAGGCTTAAAATAACGGCAAAGAGATAGAAAGGGAAAAATAAAAATAAGAGAGTGAGAAAGAGACAGAGGAGACACACTAAAAAATGTGCATGAGAGAGAGAACAGAGAGAAAGAATGTAGAGAGAATCCAGGGAATAAAGAGAGAGACCAAGGAAAAGATGGAGAGTGGAGGAGTGGAAGGAGAAGGGAGAAAGAAAGAGGAGGAGGAAAATGTGGAGGAGAGAATGGATCTATCTTTGCTCAGGAAATTACCTCTGAGAGGTATGCTGAACCGTAAGCAGCTACAAGCTCTCAATAAGCTTTGCTGTCGATATTGTTAGTGGTGTCATTGCATGTTCTTGTTATAGTCAACCTATTAAGAAAAAAGAAATGTATTTTTGCTTATTTTGTTTCCTAGCTTAGATATATTGTTTCACTAAGCTTAGATATAAAGGGAAGCATAGGTGACTGATATTAGAAAGATTTAGGTTCAAATTACCAACTCTACTTCTTACTGGCTATATTCATCAGACCAAATAGGGTAACTACTCTTTTTTTAATTGATGTATAGTATTTACAATATTATATTAGGTTCAGGTGCACAGCACAGAAATTCAATATTTTTACAGATTATACTCCATTAAAAGTTATTAAAAGATAATGACTATAATTCTCTATGCTATACAATATATCCTTGTTGCTTATCTATTTCATACATAGTAGTTTGTATCTTAGTCTCTTCTTCCCTAAGATAAATTTAATTATACAATCGACCTTGGTGATGAAACATCAGTAAATACTATGTACATGTAGCTATATTAATATAAACACCTTAGATTTAAAATAAATCATTTCTGCCTAAAGAAAAAGACAAAAGGAAATAATCCAACCTGAGAACAGCTGCAGTGTTATTGACTTGGGAGAATTTTTAAAGTTTGGGGTAATAAGCTTACAGGACTAGTATTATGAAAATGCATGCATTTATAAAATATTTAATCTAAATATTCAGTACTGCAAGTTATTTGTCCTCTTTAAAAGGCAAAATCACAGAACACCGTTCAGGTTCCATTCTGAACTGATCTTTTTTAATCACTGCCCATCCCTACTATCTGATGGAAACATTGTATTACATTCCAGGAATGTAAAGCTCTTACCTACACTTTCCAGCGCCAAAATTTCTATTTGAACACAAAATATCTACCAAGCAGTTATATGCATTTTTACAGAAAAATAAAGTAGACTCTTGGCATTGTAGATTTAACATTCATAGTTTACGTTTCAGGAGTGACCCCAAAGTTCCAGGATACAAGGTCAGTTTGTCATTTTGCTGAGACATGGATTATTATTACAAGTACTTCAAGCTGGAGGCACATTCAACACAGTGTTATTGTTCTCTCTCAGTTATCCTTTATTTGTTTTACAGAGGAAATCATATGCTAAATAGGTATTCAAGAATCTGAGGATTGACAAGTTCCCTGGAGGGATCATTCAAATGGTGAGGGTTCACTGTACATCAACAAGTCAGGAATATTTGAAATCCTTTGCCTCAAACACATCAGACCAACGCATTTCCCTTCTTTAATGTACTCTTTAAGCACAGAGTGTAATCATTTATGGTAGCAATAAAAGCTAAGCCTCAAGAAAAAGTATGGAAAAGATGTACTTGGGAGTGTGATATGTCCAGATGCTCTCTGAATTTCTCTAAATTGGGGGTCCAGGAATAGTCATTGTTGTAATACACTACGGAATATTTTTTGGCATGAAAGATTCATTGTTTTTCCCCTAATAAAAATCTCTGAATACTCTGTGAAAGCAAGAAAATAGTAAGTTCCTAACATCTGGATTTCCTTCGGGATTAAAGTGGGAATAAAGTAAGAATTGCCTTTCATTAAATTTCCTTATTATGTCTTATGAAAATTAATTACCCCTTGAACAGACACGATGCAAAAGTTATACATTGATGTTTTCTATTTCCCACATAACATCTTTTCAAAAAATTAATTATAGCCAATGTCTTCAATTCAAAGGGGAATAATTAAAAGCAGTGTGAGGGAGTGAAGAGATAATGATGCCATTTAAAAATTAACTGAAGCATTTAAAAATTAACTGGTCTTTCTTAGAGTTTAATTTCTGTTAAAATTTAATAGCTTATATACATATATAAGTATTCATTATTTATATTAAATCTGATTTTGGATTTTACAGTCTGAGAAATAATAATTTCTCTTATTTAAAAAAAATTTTCAATTTGTGTGAGACAAAATGAAATATTTCAGATAAGAAATTTCTTTAAACTGAAAACAATAAGCTTGAACGTGGCTGTCTGCTAAGTTTTGTCTATGTATAAGAGCTTATTAAAGTCAGAGACAATGTCCTTTGATGTTCTCTAAATTAGCCCGCTAGAGGTACAGCATCCTTCTGATGACATTTAGGGTTATAATGACAAAATTCCAGAAAATAATGTTGCATTCACACACAGACACACACAGACACACACACACACTCCAACCATAAGAAATAATAACAAACTGTGATCATCAGTCTAGTTCTACCCATCACAAGACATCGGCAGAAGACTCACTGTGCATTTACCTTTCTCATCCCAGTGACGAAGTCCCCAGGGATGGATGTCTACAGAGAATGAGTGGCAGTTTCCATGCTGATGTAAGTGAATTTAAGGATATAGCACAGCCCTCACTCATCTTTCCCTTGTAGTCAATATTCCTGATTCTTGTCCACTCAAGAACCTCTTAATATAAGCTGGAGTGATATATTCCTGCCCTGTTTGAGCCAGTCACTCCCAAAATGGGACAGAAGAGGCCAAGAAGAGATTAATTTATTTACAATGGTTTTGCCATAAACCTATCTCTGCTCTGGAGCAACTGCTCCTGAGAGTATTGAATTTATTGCAGTTTCTGGAAATTTCTGAGAGAAAGTAAAATATTAGATGGAAATGGGGTTAGTTTGAGGATGATCAGCTCACCTACCAGATAACACTGCAGCTAAAGACATAAGCAAACACAAATAAGTAAACCTTGGTAATTTCATCTATGATCACAGAAACTATCAAGGGACCCCTGGCTTTGCTTCCACCTTTGTTCTGATTCCCTGTTCTTTTCCAGAGTTTGCCCAGCTCCTGACCAAATAGTTTTGGTTACCATCTCCGGACCCAATGTATTCCTCACATTGCAGTTGACTTCCTCGTTTCTATACTATGAATGTGAAGTGTATTAGTCAGTTTTTGTTAGATTATGCTGCAGTAACAATGAAAATCGCTCTCGATGACTTACAAAAACAAGGCAATTTCTCTCTCATATTACATGTTGACTACTGGTTAGCAGTGCTGTGCTCCTCATACAGTCTGAAGTCTAGGATAAAGAAAAAGCAATACCAAAAAATCTCTATCTTATGCACAGCTGTTCCCATGGCAGAGAGAGAGAAAAAAAAAAAAAGCAACATCACACCCATGTCAGGGCTCTTAGAGCTTCTCTCCAGGAGTTGCAATACCAGGGCCACATATATTCCAGTAGGCAAAACAAGCTACATGGCTAAGCCAAATGTCAGTGGGATGAAGCAAGCATAATCCTCCCACATGGAGGGGTGGAAAAGCAGTAAACAGCGATGCCACCCTTCATGGCAGATGTGGCCACCGTGCTCAACTACTGACCCTCCTCGGGGCCCCCAGGACTCCAATCCCAGGCTTACAGACGTTGGTAACTTGATAAGGAAACAACTCCCATTATTGTTAATATGAAACCAGCACAGCGTAAGAAGGAAGACCTGAAACTGAAGGCAGCCTTGACTTCTACAGAAATACGCTTTGACTTAACCCAGTTTTTTCCCAGTTCAGTCAACCTTATATGTCAGATTTTTTACAGGAATCACAGGGTTTAATTTATAGCGTGTCATTTCATCTAAGCTACACTGAGACTCTTGGGCAGTGCTGTCAGTTCCCATTTATCTGTTATGATCTGTCTTTTCTTCCTTCCTGTGTTTCTCATCCCCGTGGAGCCTAGCCAAGCCCATAGCTCTGGTTGAAGTGATTTTCTGCTCTGGAAGGAAGTCCCAAGAGTCTCATGTCACGACCAGAAAAATATTAAATGAAATGAGTCCCTTATGCATTCTTGCTCATTCTTTCAACTTCAAAATCTAGTAACTGAACATTTACATATCCACATATAGCTATTTACCTAAACCTATATATTCTTTGTCCCATGTGGATTGTAAGGACAGTTCAGAAACTATAATCATAATTGTGAAATGTGTCATTCAATTGAAATGGACAATGTCATACTTCTCATAATACAATTCAACTTTTCTGCTTGGTCTGCTTCTAAACAAAACAGCTCACCTCAACAAGATCCTTTGCTTTCTGGTAGTCTGTAAGATCTTAGGTTATATCAAGTATAGGATTACAAAGCTTTTCTTTAATCCTTACATGCTAAGATGATACCATGAGAGTGAAAGGTCACAGAAAGAGAGACTATTTGTAGTAGGTAAAATGAGGTGGATATATAGAAAAATATCCATGCTAATATGTAAAATAAATTTTGATGATGGCTGCACAACTCTGAATAAACTGAAAAACCATTTCATTATACCCTTTAAATGAGTGAATGGTATGGAATGAAAATTATGCCTTAATAAAGCTGTCCAAAATAAACATATATGCTTTTGTTCTGAATACTGCTGCCTCCAGCTAAGATTATTTACACCTACCATAGAGAAATATCATGTTATAAAAATCTCTCTCATACCAATGGTCACCTCTTGCTCAGTTTTATTTAAAGATGACTGATGAAATTCCCATTTCCTCCCCTACCCTTACGCCTCTCCTTCCCCGTCCCTTTGCTGTCAAAAAGACTCCTCTCCCTTTCAAGGCAGTCTATTGCTATAACTTTTTTTGTTTGTTTGTTTTGTTTTTATTTTTATTGTATTTTTTTCACATTTTTATTGGAGTATAATTGCTTTACAATGGTGTGTTAGTTTCTGCTTTATAACAAAGTGAATCAGTTATACATATACAGATGTTCCCATATCGCTTCCCTCTTGCGTCTCCCTCCCTCCCACCCTCCCTATCCCACCCCGCTAGGTGGTCACAAAGCACCGAGCTGATCTCCCTGTGCTATGCAGCTGCTTCCCACTAGCTATCTGTTTTACGTTTGGTAGTGTATATATGTCCACGCCACTCTCTCACTTTGTCACAGCTTACCCTTCCCCCTCCCCATACCCTCAAGTCCACTCTCTAGTAGGTCTGTGTCTTTATTCCCGTCTTACCCCTAGGTTCTTCATGACCTTTTTTTTTTTCTTAGATTCCATATATATGTGTTAGCATACGGTGTTTGTTTTTCTCTTTCTGACTTACTTCACTCTGTATGACAGACTCTAGGTCCATCCACCTCACTACAAATATCTCAATTTCATTTTTTTTTTTATGGCTGAGTAATATTCCATTGTATATATGTGTCACATCTTCTTTATCCATTCGTCTGTTGATGGACACGTCGGCTGCTTCCATGTCATGGCTATTGTAAATAGAGCTGCAATGAACATTCTGGTACATGACTCTTTTTGAATTATGGTTTTCTCAGGGTATATGTCAAGTGGTGGGATTGTGGGGTCGTATGGTAGTTCTATTTTTAGTTTTTTAAGGAACCTCTGTACTGTTCTCCATAGTAGCTGTACCAATTCACATTCCCACCAGCAGTGCAAGAGTGTTCCTTTTCTACACACCCTCTCCAGCATTTATTGTTTCTAGATTTTTTGATGATGGCGATTGTGACTGGTGTGAGATGATCTCTCACTGTAGTTTTGATTTGCATTTCTCTAATGATTAATGATGTTGAGCATCCTTTCATGTGTTTGTTGGCAATCTGTGTATCTTCTTTGGAGAAATGTCTATTTAGGTCTTCTGCCCATTTTTGGATGGGGTTGTTTGTTTTTTTGTTATTGAGCTGCATGAGCTGCTTGTAAATCTTGGAGATTAATCCTTTGTCAGTTGCTTCATTTGCAAATATTTTCTCCCATTCTGAGGGTTGTCTTTTGGTCTTTTTTATGGTTTCCTTTGCTGTGCAAAAGGTTTTAAGTTTCATTAGGTCCCATTTGTTTATTTTTGTTTTTATTTCCATTTCTCTAGGAGGTGGGTCAAAAAGCATCTTGCTGTGATTTATGTCATAGAGAGTGGTCTGCCTATGTTTTCCTCTAAGAGTTTTATACTGTCTGGCCTTACATTTAGGTCTTTAATCCACTTTGAGTTTGCTTTTGTGTGTATGGTGTTAGGGAGTGTTCTAATTTCATTCTTTTACATGTAGCTATCCAGTTTGCCCAGCACCACTTATTGAAGAGATTGTCTTTTCTCCATTGTATACCCTGGCCTCCTTTGTCATAGATTAGTTGACCATAGGTGCATGGGTTTATCTCTGGGCTTTCTAGCCTGTTCCATTGATCTATATTTCTGTTTTTGTGCCAGTACCATATTGTCTTGATTACTGTAGCTTTGTCTGAAGTCAGGGGGCCTGATGCCTCCAGCTCCGATTTTTTCCCTCAAGACTGCTTTGGCTATTTGGGGTCTTTTGTGTCTCCATACAAATTTTAAGATTTTTTGTTCTAGTTCTGTAAAAAACTGCCATTGGTAATTTGATAGGGATTACATTGAATCTGTAGATTGCTTTGGATAGTATAGTCATTTTCACAATATTGATTCTTCCAATCCAAGAACATGGTATATCTCTCCATCTATTTGTATCATCTTTAATTTCTTTCATCAGTGTCTTATAATTTTCTGCATACAGGTCTTTTGTCTCCTTAGGTAGGTTTATTCCTAGATATTCTATGCTTTTTGTTGCAATGGTAAATGGGAGTGTTTTCTTAATTTCACTTTCAGATTTTTCATCATGAGTGTATAGGAATGCCAGAGATTTCTGTGCATTAATTTTGTATCCTGCTACTTTACCAAAGTCATTGATTAGCTCTAGTAGTTTTCTGGTAGCATATTTAGGATTCTCTATGTAGAGTATCATGTCATCTGCAAACAGTGACAGCTTTACTTCTTTCCGATTTGGATTCCTTTTATTTCTCTTTCTTCTGTGACTGCTGTGGCTAAAACTTCCAAAACTATGTTGAATAATAGTGGTGAGAGTGGGCAACCTTCTCTTTTTCCTGATCTTAATGGAAATGGTTTCAGTTTTTCACCATTGAGGACGATGTTGGCTGTGGGTTTGTCATATATGGCCTTTATTATGTTGAGGAAAGTTCCCTCTATACCTACTTTCTGCAGGGTTTTTATCATAAATGGGTGTTGAATTCTGTCGAAAACTTTCTCTGCATCTATTGAGATGATCACATGGTTTTTCTCCTTCTATTGCTATAACTTAACTTCCTTAACCACTGGAGACTCAACCCACCTCTTCTGCCTTGACTGAAGCCATCTTTCCACCCTTATCTGGCTGCTCCTTATCATGACTTGGACTCTGTTGTTCCTCCCATGGTGTTCCTCCCATTGGTAACCTTCATGGGAGAGTGGTGATGAGAAAACGGGGGAAGGAAAAGGAGTCTTTTTCTCACCTGAAATCCTACCATCACCCCTCTTTCTGTTCAGATCAAGATTGTATATCTCTGTGATGATTAATTTTATGTGTCAACTCAACTGGGGTAAGTGATGCCCAGATGGCTGGTAAAACATTAGTTCTGAGTGTGTCTATAAGAGTGTATTTGGAAGACATTAGCATTTGAATCAGTAGACTGGGGAAAAATCCACCCTCACTAATGTGGGTAGGCATCATCCAATCCTTTGAGGGCCAGAATAGAACAAAAAGGTGGAGAAGGGTGAATGTGATCTCTCTGGCTGAGGTACAATATCCCTCTTCTTTCCTCAGACACTGTGTTCCTGGTTTTGGGCCTTTGGACTCTGTCTGAATTACACTCCCATCTTTCCTGGTTCTCCGGCTTGTGTACGGCAGATCATGGGACTTCTCAACCTCCATAATTGTGAGAGGCAGTTTCTGTAGTAAGTCTGTATATCTACATATCTACATCTATATCTTTCCATCCTACTGATTCTATTTCTCTGGAGAACTCTAATATAACCCCTTACTTGCCAAAGCCAACATCTCTAGTCTTTCTCAAGCTAAATTCCAGGTTGCGTAAGGTTCTGTACACTAGGAAGAGTTCAGAAAGAAGGCAGAGGGGACAAGGGAAAGTGCTAGGGAAGAATTCCCTATCCCACTTTCACTGCCCTGTCTCCCTTCTCTGAATTCTACCTTCCCCTATAACCCTCATCTCCCAGCTCCACA
Source organism: Phocoena phocoena (assembly GCF_963924675.1). Taxonomy (NCBI): domain Eukaryota; kingdom Metazoa; phylum Chordata; class Mammalia; order Artiodactyla; family Phocoenidae; genus Phocoena; species Phocoena phocoena. The sequence continues at coordinate 38,910,308 of NC_089224.1, read as the reverse complement.
GACACTCTCTGCTTTCTGCTCATCTTCAAAGACTACAATTGTTCCGATCACCAAATACTGAAGTAGTTCTAGTTATACATAAACTTCTGAAAATGAAGTTAGGAAACTCCAGAACGATTCCCAGTGTCCCTTATCTGTTGAGGGGATTTGTCCATGGGGTTTCTCAATTCCCTAGGCTTGGAGAGCAGTTTAGAAATGTCTCCATTTCCATTATGTTCACCTTGCATTGTTATTGTTCCTCTCTCATTAGAAAATGAAGTTCTTCATGGCAGAAAGCATGCCATATTCCTGTGTCTCGGACAGTGCCTAACTCATAGAAGGTGCTTCCTATAAACTTGCTGAATAAACTTCCAACTGCCGCACTCCTGGTTTCAAAATCCTACCTTGTGTCATCCCCTTTTTCTTTAATCCCTCACCTGGCCCTTTTGCCAGGCATCTGGATACCATTTTCATTTCAATCATTTATCCCAATGATACTTCCAAGTTCAGACCTCATTCCATGAACAAATTATTGTATTCTCACGCCTCCCCAGATTCTGCATACTACAAATAAATAATGAACAAAACACCACTGTAAATCTGCACAGCCCTCATTTTTTTTTGTTAAGTCGATAAAAATTGACTCTACTTGTCTGCATTGCAATCTTTTTTTTTTTAATTTTATTGACGTATAGTTGATTTACAATGTTGTGTTAATTTCTGCTGTAGAGCAGAGTGACTCAGTTATACATATATACACTTTTTCATATTCTTTTCCATTGTGGTTTATCACAAGATATTGAATATAGTTCCCTGTGCTATACAGTAGGACCTTGTTGTTTATCCATTCTATATATAATAGTTTGCATCTGCTAATCCCAAACTCCCAATCCTTCCCCCACCCCCGTCCCCCGCCCTTGGCAAACACAAGTCTATTCTCTATGTCTGTGAATCTGTTTCTGTCTTGTAGATAAGTTTATTTGTGTCATTTTTTAGATTCCACATATAAGTGATATCATAAGGTATTTGTCTTTCTCTTTCTGATTTACTTCACTTGGTATGATAATCTCTAGGTCCATCCATGTTGCCGCAAATGCCATTATTCCATTTGTAATTCTTTCAAAATAGTAGGGAGAGATCAGGAAACTGAGGTAATAAGAGAAAATGACTTACTGGGAGTTTCTACAGTACTTTCCTGCAAAGTTGAAATCTAAATCGTCATATGCAGATCATGCAACTCATGCTTTACATAAAATTGTTTTGCTTGATTCCTCCCCCCATTCTGAGCATAAGACAGAAAACATATTTAGGAGATAGGAGGAGAAGAAACTACAGCTCAAACACCAGCGTTTTATGCTTAGATTTTTCTACCACCGCCAATGGGTAAACTTGGTCAAAAATGTCTTGTAGCCCTTACATTTTTAAAGCTCTTCTGTTTAAAACACACCTAGCAAAACACTTCTCGTTTATGGTTTAGTAACTTTCATTTCAAAAATGCATAAATTTCGGCTTAATCTAAAAAAAAACATTTTGTGTAGCAAATACCTAAGGCACCTCTTTTCCTCCCTGTTGTAAGTAAATCAGTCCCTCGTACAACACTGAATTGGCATGTAAAAACACTAAAAACCAGCCTGCAGCTCTGTATGTGTACTACACAAGCCCAGAAAAACACCACCTGTGTTAACTAAAATGCAATCCGTTCCAAGTTACCATTGCAATTTGAAACAGGATCTAAACTGGATGAGGAAACCTTTCTAACCGTAGAGTTAGGCAGACAACGAAAACTGATCTAATAGCATCGCATGCCTTTACAACTATGCCCACATATGGCACAGTGCCTAAGTAACAGAGGAAGCTGAGACTTCTACAGTGCTGAAAGCTGGCTCATTATTTTTCTGTGAGGGTAGATTCTACACACTTGCCAAGCCCCAATATCTCTAGCCTCTAGGGCTGTACACTTAACACTAGTTCCCCAGCCTTGCAATACTCTTCCCCTCCTCATTCTGTATCCAAGCTTACCCTCCCTTCCTTTTTACTTAACTAACTTCTACCTATCCCTTAGCGCTTAGCTTAGATCACAATTTTTCCAAGAAATCTCCTTGACCTGTTATCATGTCTGGGTTAGGCAAGTTTCTCATACGTGTCCAGAGCACCCTGTACTCTTTCTTGCTCTAGGATTCATCACAGTGTTCTGTAACTTGTAACTTTTTTAAAAAAAATCTTCTACTAGGTTATAATAGTGAGGACTTTGTCTATTTTTTCTGTGCTAATACCCACCACCTAGCACATCACTGGGTACACAGTAAGCGTTTAGTAAATGCTCACTGAATGAATGAGTGAGTGCTTCTAAGACCTATCCTGGTTCTATGGTTTCCTTTTCAAACTGCTCCTTCCTTAAAGGCATATTGATACTTGAGGTAACAGAAATTTGATTTTTTACATCTGGTTTCTTCTTATAATTGTGATACACATTACATGAGCCATGATTTCAGCAGTTTCAAAACAGTAGTAAGCCAGGTATAGAAAAATATAATACTGGCAATTAAAAAACTGTAGTCTAATAGGAATAATCTAGAAATTCTGTTTGGGTAATAATAAATCTACTAATAATATTCAGATGGAGACACACAGCTGAGTGAAGAGTGAAAAATGTACATCCTGGTTCAGTACAGGGGTTGGTCCCTGTGACAGTGCTGCTTTTGTTCTGGGTACCTGTATTCCTTCCATGGTAAACCCTGCCTGACGCCCCCTCCCCCAGTCACCTGCTGTCTGCATCTGGACTGGACCATGCAACTATTTCTGGCCAATGAATTGTAGATAAAAGTGGCATGCACTGACTTCAGAACTAGAGCGGTTCATTGCTAGTCTGAGAACCTCCAGCTTTCTCTTTGTCCTGCCACCTCCACCAGTGACTTTCCAGAGGATGAAGTGCATATTAACCAGAGTCTTGAAACAAGGCCAATATGCAACAAACTTCCTGCCAGTGTCCACAACTGGGAAACATAGTATCAGTTAGAAATAAACTGTTGTTATAGGGCTTATTGTTACTGTGTCATAACCTAGCCTACACTGACTATTTGAATTCCTCTTCGTGCTCTTGTTTGAATAAGAGTACCCAATGTGACTGGTTCTGGAAAGAGAGGAAATTAGATCAGATAGGAAATTCTCAACAATATGCCCATCTTGCACACGTGTCAGAGACAGGTTTGATTATGTCTTTAAAGACAGTCACTTGGTACACCTCTTGTAATAAATGACATTTGTGTTTACTTCCTTGTCTGTCGCCCCAGCTAAAGCATGAATTCCCCGAGGCAGGACAGAAGTCTCTTAGAATGACTCTCAGGGGAGCTCCATTAAGGGTGTCCAAAAAAAAACCCCAAACCCATAAACTCAGAAGTCCCAGAAGTAATGATTTATCTCTTGAGGGAGTCATATTAACAGAGATCTGAAACAATTAACAAAATGTTAACCCAATGCTCACTTGGTATATTAGGTTTTCCTTGCTTTTGTAACAAATTACCACGAATTTATTGACTTGAATAACAACATTTATTATCTTACAGTCTTGAATATCAGAAATTTGAAATGGATCTTACTGGGTTAAAATCAAGCTGTTAAAGGGTGGTATTCCTTGTGGAAGTTCTAGGAAACAATCTAGTTCTGTGTTTCCCTTCCAGCTTCTAGAGGCCTCCACAATCTGTGGATCACGATCCCTTTCTCCATCTTCAAAGCCAGCAAAGTTGGGCGGAGCCTTTCTCACACTGGCGTCTCTCTGGTTCTATCTCTTCTGCCCCTTTCTTCTACTTGTAAGGGTCCTTGTGATTACTCTGAGCCTACCCAGATAACCCAGGATAATCTCCCTATTTTAAAGGCAGATGATTAACAACCTTAAACCCATCTGCAACATTAATTCCGCTACGTCATTTAAGCTAAGAAATTCATAGATTCCAGTGATTAGGACGTGAACGTCTTTGGGGAGGGGATCACTATTCTGCTTACCATCTTGAATTTAACCTGCAACTCACTGGAGGCCATTTGCAGCTTCTCAGCTTCATATCCAAAGTAACACAGTGGCCATTATTTACCTTATTTAATATAGTTTGTAAATACCTTCTATGAGATAAGTTATTCTAGTTCTCATATACAGGATGAGAAACATACTGAAAGATACTGAAACATACTGAAAACCTCTTCTAGTTTTGAGGCCCCTATAAAAGCAAACCATGAAAACTTATAGGGCTTTAATTATTTACATTGAATTAATTAATACTTTTAAGGAAAATAATGTGTGAAGGTATATCTAATCACATTTGAAGATAATATCAAAGGTTTACAAAATTGAGAAGAGACAATAATAGTCCTACTAAGTATAGTAGGTACAGCAGAAAGGCTTAACCCAAATCATGAAGGTCCCTCCCCACAAGCCTGACTTCCAATTTCTATCAGGAAACTGGCAAAAGATTGGTAAAAGTACCTGTACATCACCATTCCCTGAGAGCACAAAAAGAGGTGAAGAACATATGCTGAAGGTACATTATTCTATCTTATCTGTAATGGACAGGGGAGGAAGGTGTTAGAAATGAATAACCATGCCTAAATGCTAAGATTATCTGTTCATTATAGATCACAAGATGTAGGATCAAGGTGGTATGGATGTGTGTATTAATATAAGGATGGGTCCACCTACAGCCTCCTTGCCAGTCAATATTCATAAAGCCTTGATAATTCAGAAGAGAAAGACGTGAGCGTGCATTTTCCCTCTCAAAGTATGGATTCAACAAATACTAACGAGTACCAAAGTAGAAGTTTTGAAGTAGCACCAGGACATATTTTTCAAAAGGCAAGAAATATCATAGTTCAGGGATTAGGAGATATTAATCCCATACACACACACACACACACACACACACACACACACACACCCCTAAAAATACAGTCCCATGGCTACTGAGCTTCTGTCCTGGGGAAGGCACTACACAAATAAACAAATCATTGGTACCACCATACTATCTTTTGAAAAAAAAGACAAGTTAGATATTAAGACCCAAAGGAAATGTACTGATATTCTTAATGTGAGGCTGGCTTCCAGATGGAGTAAAAGAGATTGTTTCCACATATCACTCTTCTACCAGTTGGTTGCCCAACATTTCCTGTAAGAATAATCTTAAGAGGATACATGCCTTCTCAGCTTAACAAGTAAAATATTTGTACACCTACAAAACAATAGCAATGTTCCTCGTTTATCTAGTACTCTTTTTGAGGAAACACGTGAATAATTTCACATGTGATGATCAGGGCTGTAATTATTGTTTCCATTTCTCAGAGGATGAAGCTGGGTCTAACATAGGATGAGGGCTGATGAGCAGGTGTGTGGCAGACCTGGAACCATATGGCTCCCAGCTCTTAGTCCCGTGCTCATTTCAGAAAACTATCTTGTCTCCAAGAGGGCAACTTGTTTACAAATGACGTTCAAATTAAATTATCATTATTGTGGTTTCCACATCTTTGTGTATGGATGGAACAGAAGAGGTTCCTTTGGGGACCGAGAGTTTGGGCTGGAGGCCTACAAAGATTCCTGCAAATTCTGCATGTCTATTAGTCAAGCACATATGCACAATTGTGTTTTTTGTTTTTTTTGGTTTTTTTGGCTGCGTTTGGTCTTTGTTGCGGCACGTGGGCTTTATTTGTGGTGAGCGGGGGCTACTCTTCCTTGCGGTGCGCGGGCTTCTCATTGTGGTGGTTTCTCTTGTTGTGGAGTACAGGCTCTAGGCACGCGGGCTTCGGTAGTTGTGGTTCGCGGGCTCTAGAGCGCAGGCTCAGTAGTTGTGGCGCACGGGCTTAGATGCTCCGCGGCATGTGGGATCTTCCTAGACCAGGGCTCGAACTCATGTGCCCTGCGTTGGCAGGCAGATTCTTAACCACTGCGCCACCAGGGAAGTCCCCACAATTGTATTTTATCTTCACGCAAACACACTTGAAAACATTTCACAGACTCATTACTCACCAAATCTTGAAGTGAATTAAAATTTCTCTTAATAGTAAGTACGTCATGAAGAAATGAGACTAGTTGTCAAATATTAAAGTATTCAGCAGCTATGGATTAGAATACAATGCAGCTTAGTGATCAGGAACACATGTTCCAGAGACATCTGGGGTTTAAATCAAGGTCTTACCATCTCCTACCAGTATCGTCTAAGCCATAATTTCCTCTCTTGGAAAAGAGAAAAAAAAATCTATGGCTGCCTCCTGAGGTAATTATGAGGATTAAATGACATAAGCTATGTAAGTCAACTGTTCTCAACTGGGGACAATTCTTCCCATCCAAGGGACATGTGGCAACGATGGAAGACAATTTTGAGCATCACAACTTGGGAGAAGGTACTACTGGCATCTAATGGGGAAAGGACAATAATCCTGATAAAAATCCTACAATACCTTAGAGGACACCACACCACAATGAAGAATTGACAGGTCCAAAATGTTAATAGTGCCGAGGTTGAGACGCTTCAATCTAAGCTTATGCTTCACAAGTGCTCAAAATTGTTATCTATTATTACAATTACTAAACAGCCTAGTACCAGTTATCATGCTATGAATCAGTGATCCACAGTTGGCTAAGATATGGCTCTGCCCCTGAGGGGCCCATTAGCTGTAATTTTTAAGTGTACATAATTACTATGCAGTACCTTGCACTCATAGTGTCACCATTTGCAAAGCAATAGAGAGGGTGTATATATTAGTTCTGTTTGGGGGAATTGGTGAAGGCACCACAGAGAATAAAATATTTCCCTGGGGGCTTTAAATATGATAGGAATTTGACAGTTAGAAAATGGATAGAAGTGCTGTTGGTGTGAAGGTTATGTCTCTGTGTAGGGGAAAGATGTTGGGGTGTTAAAAATGTTATAGAAATAAAAGGTATAATATTTGCAAAAGCCAAAGAAAAAGACTTCAGAGTTTGTCACATTCAAGATATGATGACTACAGTAGGGTGAGTAAAGAATATACTAGGATGTAGGTATGATTCTATAGTCAATTATGGGCTGTGAAGAGAGGCTGGAAACAGAGAGAACAGGTGAGAATCCAGATATAAGCCTAAACCAACATAGGGAGTTGGGGGTGGGAACAGCAGATAAAGGAATAAGAGAAGATTAAGAGAAAGTTCAGAGGTAGAATCAGCAGAACCTGGCTACCATTTGAAAGTTGAGAAAGACCACAGCTGCTTTAAATACTGGGCCACAGTACCCCTGTTCTGGACAGCCAAGTAGACATCATTAGACAAATACAAGATAGTATGAAAGAATATAAAACAGCAAAACTGATATTTTGAGAGAAATTATGCATGTGTCAATGTCTTTGTACTGAGGTTATTTGTAGCTGAGATTATACATTAAAAACAGAAAATCATTGATTGATAAAAGGAATTTCGTAAGAGTTACAATATAATTTCCTGACCTCTGATGGAATTACGTAGGTAGTATTCAGTAGGCATGGTTTTTATACATCTAAAGAAGAATAAAGTTATTTAACTATAAGCCCTTGACTAAGAATTTAGGTTATTTATTTTTTTGTATATCAAAGGATGCTTCAGGTTTTGGGCAAAATCTAGTTGATGACTTTTCTAAGAATAAATATTGATATATTCAATCCCAGAACTTCAACACGATCGAATACCAAAAAGAACTGTTTGTTGCCAACGCTTGCAAATTCAACCTTACGTCTTTTGGCACAAAGAATTAACAGAGCCACATATTGGAGCCAGTAATATAAAATTGTTTCTGGAACTTATTAAAAAATTTAAATCCTCAATTATTAAACTGCAAAAAAATTTTAAATTATTTCCAAGTGAATACAGGACCAAAATTAGCGTATATTAAGTAATTCTCTGTGTATATTAAGTAAATTCTCTGTTTCAAAGTATAACCACTAATGGAATTGTGAATGATATTAAAATATAAATCCACCCATGCTCCTGACTAGGTCTAGGGACTGACGGTATAGTCTTGAATTTCCTTCAAATATTGATAAACAGTGGCTCTTTCGTGGATGCAATTCCTTTTCACTGCATTTTTTCCAAGGTGGTTTTTAAAAATCACCTGATTGACTTGATGCAGCCTATTTGAAGTCCTCCAAGGAAGTGAATAGGAAGCAGGAAATTGCAAACTGCGGCAATGCAAAGGGACAGTGGAAAGCACTCCTCAGTATAGGATTTAGAATACAGGCGAAAGGGTTTTTAAAAACAACTATCCTTAATACCGCGTTGGAAACCTGCTGTAATGAGAAGTGGCAGCAGAGAAATGCATCCTTAACTAGAAGCCATCTGTTTGCGTACATTTTGCTTTCATCACCGATATATCTGGATCTTGGTCTTTATAAAATGCAAATATCTCACACTTATCCTTACATGAACATTTAATAATCAAGTAGGTTATACAATATATATAAATTGCCTGCATGCTATTCATTTTCATGTATTTTAGCTATTTAAAATATTTCCTCTCACTGTTGCAAAGTTTATGATTCATGTATATACCACAGAAAATGTAACAAGACTGGTGCCCCAGACACACACAAGCACACACAAGCGATTCCTTTAACTTGTTATTCTTTCATGAGAGGAAAATATTCAAAGGTTTATTTTACCCTAGATGCCTGCAGCTGTGTCAGTCACACTCTGTCCCAAATGCCATTTACTGGATCTCTAAGTCCCAGACTGGTTAAAGCAATGTTAGTTTGCTCTCAGACTTTGGGGATCAACCTCTTTGGTTCCTCCCTCCAATCTCTGACTATTTTTGCCTAGGGCAATACTCTGGCTTTCTAGCTGGACTGCATAGGACAGTTCTAGGCAGAAGCAGAGTTAAAGCACTCTCTTTTAATATTCAAAATATATAAATAACTCATGCAACTCAGTATCAGAAAAAACAAATAATCCAATTAAAAAATGGGCAGAGGACCTGAAGAGGCATTTTTTTCAAAGAAGACATACAGATGGCTAATAGGCACATGAAAAGATGCTAAACATCACTAATTGCCAGGGGAATGCAAATTAAAACCACAATGAGATATCACCTCACATCTGTCAGAATGGCGATCATCAAAAAATAACAAGAAATACCAAGTGCTAGAGAGGATGTGGAGAAAAGGGAACCATCCTGCACTGTTGATAGAAATGTAAATTGGTACAGCCACTGTGGAAAACACTGTGAAGATTCCTCAAAAAATTAAAAATAGAACTACCAGGACTTCCCTGGTGGCACAGTGGTTAAGAATCCGCCTGCCAAGGCAGGGACACAGGTTCGATCCCTGGTCTGGGAAGATCCCACATGCTGCGGAGCAACTAAGCCCATGCACCACAACTCTAGAGCCCATGAGCCACAACTAATGAGCCCTTGTGTCACAACTACTGAAGCCTGTGCACCTAGAGCCCGTGCTCTGCAACAAAAGAAGCCACGGCAATGAGAAGACGTGCCCTGCAAAGAAGAGTAGCCCTCTCTTGCCTCAACTAGAGAAAGCCTGCGCACAGCAACAAAGACCCAACGCAGCCAAAAATAAATAAACCATTTTAAAAATTAAAAAAATAAATAGAACTACCATATATGATCCAGAAATTCCACTTCTGGGTATATATCTGAAGAAAATGAAAACACTAATTCAAAAAGCTATATGTACCCCTATGTTCATTGAAACAACTTACGATAGCCAAGATATGAAAGCAAGCTGTGTCCACAGACAGATGAATGGATAAAGATGTAGTACATATACACAAAAGAATATTAGCCATAAAAAAAGGAAACCTCACCATCTGAGACAATAATAATGGACCTCGAGGGTATTATGCTTAGTGATCTAAGAGAAAGAAAGACAAACACAGTATGTTTTCACTTATATGTGGAATCTAAAAACCAAAACAAACAACAAATAAAACAGAAACAGACCCACAAAACAGAGAACAAACCAGTGGTTTCCAGAGGAGAGGGACTTGGGGGTATGGGTGAAATAGGTGGAGGGGATTAAGAGGTACAAACTACCAGTTATAAAATTAAAAAGTCACAAGGATGTAATGTACAGCGTAGGGAATATAGTCAATAATATTGTAATAACTTAGTATGGTGTGTGAAGTATAAAAATATAAAATTGCTATGCTGTACACCCAACACTAATATAATATTGTAAATCAACTATATTTCAAGTAGACATAAAAAAATAAACAAATAAAGCATTCTCTTGTGGATTTTGATCAGGATGGAAACAAGGGAACTGGGAGGTAGACCAGTTTGGAGATAGACCAAGATTTGTGAAGCAGCCTGGCAATATTCCTGCTAAGTTTTGGGGGTGGAACCAATTGTAACAATTTCAATGAATAGGAGGTAATAGTAATAGTAACAGTAATAGTAATATTCCTGTGCTCTTGATGAGAACAGAATTTTGTCATAATAAGAAAAATGGTTTCATTTCTATGAAGATTTTGTGCTTTACCTCTAATCTAATATTTTCTCGTTCCTGATCTCTTTTCCAAAATATATATTGAGCACCTTCTGTGTGGCAGGAACTATATTTCTCACTGAAAATAATGATGATATATAATTAAATAATGGTCCCTTCCATCATGAAACTTACAGTCTAGTAGGGGAGGCTAATATTAATGAGTAGCTTCATCCACAAATACATTACCAACTACAATGGGGCTGTGTGTGCAGTGAGACTAGATTATCAGAGAGGGCTTACCTAGACTGCTCCCCAAGAGGTGATATTTGACCCGATGACTGAAGGATGAGCAGGACTTAACTAGAGGACCAGGTGAGAGTAGAGAATTCCGAAAAGATGGATTAACTTCTGCAAATGCCCTGAGACTAAGACAAGAGGAAGCATAAACTGAGAGTAAGTCACTGTGACTAGAGCCCAGGGAAAAGCTGGAGGCAGGTGGTGCTAAATTTTAGGTCACAAAAAAGATTGTGTTCATTAACTCTGGAACACATAGAGAATTACTGAAGCTTTTTAAGGAGGAGAATAAAACAATCAGATTGGCACCTTAAGTAAAACAGGTGAAGTCAGAGTACATGGGAGGCTACTGCAATAATCCAGGAGGTGATGGTGTTCCCTAGGTAAACTGGTGATGGTAGAAATACAAAGAAGATGACGATGGATTTAAGAAACTTAGAGGAGATTATTTGATAATAGGTTTGGTGATGGGAAAAGAGGGAGAATGGATCAAGAGTTATTTCTAAATTTCAGGCTTGTACCTCTATACAGTTATTAGTTGTTAGAAAGAAAAGGATGATCTCTCTTTTGGTTTGTTTATTTGGATGAAGACAGAATTCAAGGGAGGTGATTCTGAACTCTGGTACCAATATGTTGGTTTTGAGATATTTTTGAGTAATCTAAGTCGATCTGTCCAGGATTCTATTTGCTATCCGGATTTGGAAAAGCAAAGTCTGAGCCCAAGAGTAAAATCTGTGAATTATTGTCATGGAGATAGGAACTGAAGTCCTTGGCATAGATGGAATTTCCCAGAGAAAATAAGAAAAAAATCAAAGGAGCCCAGAAATGAGTCTTGAGGAATTCCAACATTCAAAAGCCAGGTTACAACAACCAAAAGAATCAGAACCAGTCATTTTTGAGCTCTTATTATGTGCTACTTAAGTCCTTGCTTATATTAACCTATGTATTGATCATAATAACCTTAGGAGTAAAATGATACTTTTCTATTTTACAGGTAAGAAAATTGGGGTACATGGAGGATATATGACCAGGCAAAGGTCTCACACACACAGCTATTAAGTGGTAGAAATAAGCCTCAAATCTAGGCAGTTTCATTTGAGAACCCATCCTTCTAACCACTACAATTTGCCAGCTTCTTTAGGGAAACTGACAAAAGAGCCTTAGCTAGGCATGTAAGAATTTCACCTCGTATTTGTATTTGTCCTCTAAATCTGCACTATCCAGTGCCATAGTTAGTTGCTACACGGTGACTTTCTGAGCACTTGAAATATGGCTAGTCCAAACTGAGATGTACTGAAAGTGTAAAATATATATCAAATTCTGAATACTTATTACCAAAAATAAAGAATGTAAAATATCCCATTAATAATTCTTACATGATTACTTGTTGAAGTTATAGTATTTTGGAAATAGTGGGTTAAATGAAACATATTATGGAATTTAATTTCATGTGATTCTATTTGTTCATGTTTCAAATTAATTTAATTTAAAACTAGAAAACCTTAACTTCCCTATGCAGCTTACATTATATTTCTATTGGACAGCACTGTTCTAGATATTTCTCCTATTTGCCCTCTGAATTCTTAGCTCTAGATAGGCACTATCAAATATGCACTCTTTAAGGCACTGTTTCCATTCAGACCCGAGCTCCACGCTTATGCCCCAGGCTCTCAGGCCCTGCCCTTTGTGGTGTTTCCATGGTAACCTTGCCTTAGGAAGAGAAGATGCTTTTTTTTTTTTTAACATCTTTATTGCAGTATAATTGTTTTACAATGGTGTGTTAGTTTCTGCTGTATAACAAAGTGAATCTGCTATACATAATACCTATATCCCCATATCTCCTCCCTCTTGTGTCTCCCTCCCACCCTCCTTATCCTAACCCTCTAGGATGCTTTTGAATCTGAGCTGTCAAGATTTCCCTACTCCGGCTTTATGTCACTTCATCCTGATTTTATGGTTATCTTCTCTGTTCTCCTCCAAGAGTCTGTATGATTTCTGACCTCATGGAATTTTAGTTCAGTTGTTCTCAGGCAGATGAACATTTAAGAATCACTTGAGAAGTTTTCTCAAATTATACAAGGCTATCACCCTGGAAAATTTTATTGTGCTCCCTACTTCCAGTGAAGGGCTAGTGTTCTAATCTCTCCAGTGTCTGATAAATGAACATGCTACACTATAACTATTATATTCTCAATTGTTCCCTGTCCTCTTCTTTCTACTCAGTCAGCTCTTCAGCTCTCCAATATCATAGCTGCTTTGTTCACCTGCTAGTAACCAAAGGGTTCCCTTTAGGTCCTACATCACTAACTCTGAAGTGCTGATTTTGGGTCATCTGGCTATGGAAAGCTGACACTGGATCTGATCAAGATTATGGTTACCTCAGGTTCACACATCCAGTTCACATGAAAATATCCACCTGCCTATCTAAGAGACCTCTGGTAGACACAGTTATCTACTTAGAGAAAACTTTTCTAAATCAGCATATAAATATTTTGTAACACACCATTCAAGGTAAAACAAAGAAGCGAGTTTCCTCACAGGCAAAAACTGCGTAAGAAAGGAATTTGATGGAATTATTATGATGTAGGTACTAGGGAAAATAATAGAGGCAAATATTTTCCAAATGTAGCTTTTATGATTTTTTTCTTATTATCTGAAATTTCTTCTCATATGTTGTAAGGCCTCATAGATGTAACTTGTGAGGATTTTGTACATAGGTAGTGTGTCATATGGTAGAGAGTTTTACAAGTTAGGGTACTTTCATTCCTTCATCCATAAAATGGAGCAACAATAGTCAATTTAGTGATTAAATGAGATCTCTACAAATCTTAGTTGCTTCTCTAAGCAGAGCTATTTTTAAGAGTTTAAGGTTGTTTACTTTTTCCAATTCTTCTCTCTATAGTTCACCACATTATTTTCTGAAGCAGAATTGTGGGGATTTAATTTACTTCTCTAATTATTATTTGGGGAACAGGCTGTAAAAGTAAAGTCTCTCAAGGAGACAAAATTAGGACACTGATTACAGGAGTGCTCATCTTACATCACTTAAGTACACCCACATAAAAATAAAAGCTTGATATTCTGCTAACTGCTAATCAGTACAGAGCTAATATCTTCAGAATTTGAGTAATTCAGCTGAAGTACCTTTCAAAGTAAGCACTCAAATGAACCGGAACTTTTAAAAACTCATATATTCCTAATAGGCTAAATCCTTCTTTTATTCTAAAATTTTCACTCACATTTAAAATTACATCCATTTATTCTATTGTGATTTCCTATTGTTTTCTCCACTTCATTAATTTTTAGATGAAATGATTGTTTACTTCTGTTGGAATTTTGCCATGCGTTTGGAAGATGTATTAAGAGATAAAAGCTTGGGTCAGAGACGAAGCTGGTCATCATAAAAAATGTTTACCACTGCTCAAATTCATTTTTAAAGATTATAATGTTCAAACTTCATTCATTCATTCTACATATATTTGGTATCCATAGTACATCAGGTACTGTAAGTCCACGAAAGAATACACAAAGTAAGAATTCTATAAAAATGAAAGATAAAAAAGTTTTTTAAACGTATGTTTAAACTTGAGTTTTTAAAATGTATGAATTTATTTTAAAAATTAACTTCTATAAAATGAAACTAAACATTTAATGAGACATGCCTTGGTTGCAATTATCTCTGCTACTCTTGCAGATGAAGAATGTTTTTACTGGAAATTTGACCCAAAGGAATGTCCACAACTAAACTTCATATCAATTAAAGGAAATATAAATATATTAAAGTTCACATATGCAGAACTATATGTACTAAATAATTAAGAAATTAGAAATCAATTCATTATTTTAAAACTAAAAATGTAATTCATTGAAAAAAAACTTATGTTCTCACTGTGATGATTCATTTTATGTGTGGAGTTGGCTGTACATTGGTGACTTGCTATTTGGCCAAACATTATTCTGGATATTTCTGTGAAGGTGATTTTGGATCAGAATAACACTTAAATCAGTGGACCAAGAGTAGAGCAGATTCCATCCGTAATGTAGGCGGGTCTCATCCAATCAGTTGAAGGTCTTAATAGAACAAAGACTGATTTCCCCAGAGCAAGAAGGAATTCTGGCAGCAGACTGCCTTGGATTCAAACTGCAACTCTTTCCTGAGTCTCCAGCCTGCTGGTCTACCCCATCATATTTTGGATTTGTCACACCTTCACAATCATGTGAGCCAATTCCTTTAGATAAATCTCTCTCTCTCTCTCCCTCTCTCTATCCATATATATACATGCATGCACATATCCTGTTAGCTCTGTCTCTCTGAAGAACCCTGACAAGCATACTCACTTTCTAGTATTTATTCTCATATAGGTTTCACAGAAGTTAGAAGGGCTTAATGCTGCCTTTGTCCCTAGCAAGAAAGTGTAAATCTATTTGGCACATGTGTTCTACCCAAAATTGCACCCAAAATTAATATATTGTTTGTAAAACTGTGTGCATTTATCTTAAAAATGAAAAAAATTAGCATTGCTAGGCTTAAATAAATACAGACAACTTGGGACTAGAATGATGATGCAAGGTATAGGTGCATAATTGTAAGATGTGAGAACGAACCCCATTTTATCTCTGGTAAACTAAAGTTCTCTCAAGGAAACAAAGTTTGTTAATTTCTTCTAAATTTATGAACCAACAGTTGTTAAGTATTCTCATTAAAAATGGCATCTTTGGGCTTCCCTGGTGGCGCTGTGGTTGAGAGTCCGCCTGCCGATGCAGGGGACACGGGTTCGTGCCCGGGCTGGGAAGATCCCGCATGCCGCGGAGAGGCTAGGCCTGTAAGCCATGGCCGCTGAGCCTGCGCGTCTGGAGCCTGTGCTCTGCAACGGGAGAGGCCCGCATACCGCAAAAAAAAAAAAAAAAAAAATAGCATCCTTATCTCAAAGAATAGACATATAAAATAGAAAAATCAGTAGGTTCTCGGTCAACAGAATCTCAGAAACCTGTCTTCTCAGTCTCCTTCCAAACCCATCCACACCCACTAGCAATGGAGCTCCCAATGAAAGCAAATGGAACCTTAGAGCTCTGAGGAGCTTGCTTACGAACACAGAGGCCTAAGAGAAACAAGAATACATATTTTTCAGAGAAGGTATGATAATTAAAAATATTGATAAATTAAAGGCTAGGCAATTAGAATATATTTGTATCATACGTTAAAATTAGAGTAGCAAGGTGTTTCTTGTATAAAGCATCTCATTATATTTGTATAAGATATATTTCAATGTTAAAATCATCATACACATATATGACATTCATTATTTTTGTTATATATACGTTTAAAATAATATTTTTGTTATCTATTAGAAAAATAGGGCTTAATGGTTTACTGCAATAATTTATTTCAAGTCACCCAACTTTACAGAGCATATTCACAACCGATTTCTAAAGATTCAAACATAAGACAAAAACTGTCATAATGAATAAAATAGATATATTTAATGATGATTCAGAAGTAATTTCAGAAACCTGTACCATTGCCATTTTGGCAGGCAGAAGTGCCGCTTAAGAAATAGAAGCCCAAAAGTATTCATAGTTACAAAAGTCTTATGGTCATACCACTGAACTTAGGTAAGACCTAAGTTCTAGCCCTGTAAATAAAAAGGACGTGGTAAGGTCAACATAACTATTTGGAGTCTAAGTCAATTAGTAAAATAGTTAATCATCAAATGTTTGATTAATGGTTCATGAGTCAATCAGACTAAGTAATTCTAATGGCTGAAATGACCACAAAGTTCTTGGTTTTAATAATAACATGTCAGCAGGTAATTAGGTTTTTGTGACCTTGGGAAGGTAACTCAATCTTTTGAATCATAAAATGGGAGCAAAGAAAACTGGTCCCACAAGAAAGTAGATGGAAATGAGTGTCCAAAGGATACCTAATTTAACATACTCCATCATAATGTACAATTTCACACTAAGGTTATTTCTTTGCCTACACCAACAATGTTTTTCTGGTTTGAATAAAATGAAATCTTGGTTACTTACAAAAGTACTGCATAACAAGGATGTTTATATGCCCTTGATCACTTAGCAGTTAAAAATATTTAATGAATTCATTCATTTGGTATAGACTTTATGTAATTTTATATGAATTTGTATATAATCAATTAAATTAAAATCTTTAAATTTCAAAATGGCATATTTATGATTTTGGGTGAGAATACTCATTGAATTGATCTGTTTCTGACGCATCATGTTTCTTAACCAAGAAGTATGACAAATTACTTTTCAGAAAAATACCAGGAGAGACAAGAGATACCAACTATGAAAAACATGTATATTTAGGTAAAGAAACCATAATTTTGGTGCATTTGACACAGCTTCCATAAGTACCAAATGGAAGGATTCTAGAGTATATTTACCAGGGATCTCTTGACCTTGTAAGTCTTGTAATACAAAGTAGCTTGTTCTCAATGGCTCAGTAAAGGGATCCTAGGCTTCGAGGTGTAGATCAACTGCAGAAGCACCTGTGAAGCACTATGAATTACTTTGTAAACCACCACCACATTAGCTTAGATATGGTGATTCACAAAGAAATCCACAGCACTTCACAGTTTGGGTAAAGCTTGGAACCTATGAACCAATAAAAACGGTACCCTTATACCACCAATAATTGACGGAGTATTTTCAACTACTGTTACACCCTTTTATAAGACATTAAAATAGAATTATAGCAGATGAACTATATAGAGTAATATTCACAATTGGTTGAAGACTATGTCCAACTTTGCACCATCCTTTTTAATTGAAAAATACAAGAAACACTGATCATTTATTTAAAGTAAACAACTTAAAAACAAAATGTATGCCTTCTGTATCATATAACAACTAATTTTCATTTAAAATAATTTCTAATGCAACAACTAGCATTACACTATGCAGGATGATAAGACAAGTTCCTATTCATAGAATTAAAAGGCATGGTTCCTAATATATTTGCAGAAGTAGAGAGTAAAATAAATAATAAAAGTATATGTGATTCTCACTTATATATCACAGTATATAAGTGTTGTTGCTGAGACAACTTGCTCTATAAATATCCTTAGTTACTAGGCTTCACATTTTATAATCACATAATCTTATATTTTATAAAAGTCATTAAGTGAATTTAAGCTAAGTGTTCTTCTATTATATTTATTCAAATGAAGATCTTTTCAAGTGACTTGCTGAAAATCAAGAATGTTTATAAAACCAAATGCTATGTTATACACATTAGGTCCAAAACTGAAATAAAATTACACCAATAAAAAAATGGAGAAAATATTCAATGGAGGGATCATCTTTAGTAAAATCACTAAAATCGACCACCCTTTATCTGTGTTTGTCCCAATGATAACGTGTATCTAAAGAACTGGAAGAAACCTAAAGATTTCACTCATAATTAATGAAAATAAAAGGATCTATAAATCTCACTGGCCCAGGAAACACAGTATCACTCAGGTAATATATGGCTATGAAAATTTCAACATTTTTCAAAGAACACCATCAAATGGTAATATCAATTAAAAGTTTATGTTATGCAGAAACTTATGAATACACGGTCCCAAGCAGTTTACCACTGGCACCACTGGTCATCGCTTAGCACTCCCCTACTCATTTCCTCCAGACCACACATCCAACAACTAGGCCAAACTTGCCAAGTAATAAACAATGAAAAACAATTAAATGCAAAGAAAAATTGTAAAATTATATATTCAAAGATATTTATTATATGCCTATCACGTGCCAGACACACTTCTGGTGAGAGGCTGAGGCTATAATATACCCTGAGAAAACCAGAATTCAAAAAGAGTCATGTACCAAAATGTTCATTGCAGCTCTATTTACAATAGCTCAGAGATGGAAACAACCTAAGTGTCCATCATCGGATGAACGGATAAAGAAGATGTGGCACATATATACAATGGAATATTACTCAGCCATAAAAAGAAACAAAATTGAGCTATTTGTAATGACGTGGATGGACCTAGAGTCTGTCATACAGAGTGAAGTAAGTCAGAAAGAGAAAGACAAATACCGTATGCTAACACATATATATGGAATTTAAGAAGAAAAAAAAATGTCATGAAGAACCTACGGGTAAGACAAGAATAAAGACACAGACCTACTAGAGAGTGGACTTGGGGATATGGGGAGGGGGAGGGTTAATCTGTGACAAAGCAAGAGAGAGGCATGGACATATATACACTAACAAACGTAAAATAGATAGATAGTGGGAAGCAGCCGCAGGACACAGGGAGATCAGCTCGGTGCTTTGTGACCGCCTGCGGGGGTGGGATGGGGAGGGTGGGAGGGAGGGAAACGCAAGAGGGAAGAGATGTGGGGGCATATGTATATGTATAGCTGATTCACTTTGTTGTAAAGCAGAAACTAGCACACCATTGTGGAGCAATTATACTCCAATAAAGATGTAAAAAAAAAAAAAGCAAACTGAATATAGACCCAGCCTTCCAGGAAGACAGAGGAGAAAACAAACGACTGAAAGAAGGGGTGACTTGTGCCATGAGAAAGTTCCACATAGGGCCCACAGAGACCACATGGACTGGCCACTTAATCCAGCTGGAAGAGGGTTACAGACAGCTTCACTAAGGAAGCATCAATACCATGTAAAAGGGAACTGGAGGAGTAGCAGGGTTAGCAATGAGAAGGGTGGGGCAATCAATTCCCAGGTAGAAGAGAAAACTTAGCCATTGCCTGCTGAGAGATGGAATGTGATCTTCATTTTTATGCACTAGATGAAATTGAAAGTCTATGCTATACGTAAAAGTTGCGTGAAAACAAGTGAGCATCACTAGATGGGGAGCAGCATGGACAGACAAATTGGAAGCAAGAGAACCACAGTGGAATGAGACAGCCTCAATAAAATATGGACAGGGTAAAGGAGCAGTTGCAGAAGACCTCTCCAGATTTTAATGAAGAATGTCACACTCAGTCCCAAACCGGCCCAGCAAAGCCTTCTTGAAAAATTAGGCCAGTTTTTTTTTTGATGTTCAAGTTTACCGGTGGGGTTGAGGAGATATACTCAGAGATCGATATGGGTTTAAAAACAGACCACCTGATTGAAGAAGAGATCTAAATGACTGTGAATAACCATCCCACTCCCAATGTGGAATCAAGCTGATCAAGTAACGTTAGAGAAATAATTCAGGGTGGATTTTACAATATGCCATGTCTCTTGTTGCCCTTCTTTCTCTAAATAAGACAAGTATGTTCACCTTATCTGGTAGTATATACTAGTTGGACACTGCTTTACTTCTGAATTTGAATGCAAGAAAACTTTAAGCATGCCCCTCTTTAGACTGCATTCAGCTACTTTAAAAAAAAATCCTCCCACGGTTTTCTGTCAAATATGCTCCTGCTTTTATATAAGAGGAGAACTGATATGCTCTGAGAATGAAATGTTCTGGTTGAACTAATTTTCTGGCACACTGATTAATTAGAAAACACCATTTTGTCCAACTCTTGCACTATTTGACTTCAAAAATAGGTAAAGTTTATTGTTTCTTGATGAATAATCAAGTGCTTTATTGCACTTGCTTTACTGTCTTTTTCTAATGTTCTTCAGAACGCCTGTGACACTTTCTGTTCCCACTCAACATTTTCGTCAGTACTCACAATGCCTCAGTTATTCATCCAGCGCTTAAATGTTGAGGAGAAATAAAGTCCCTAATCCAAGGAATTCAGAGTATCATGGAGTATACAAAGGGACTCTGCATCTGCAGTTAGGAACTATATCATAAAACATTTGAAAAATGTTGTGAAAGGAACGTATCTAAGGTCCTAAGTTTGCAGAGGGGAGTGAAACAAACATTCAAGTCCTCCAGGGCAGAGGGGGAAGAGTGGTGTGGATCTGGCTAATGCGTCACACAATATGGCACACTGTATATGCAGTGAAGCAGACTGATATTTCTGTGTTCTGACAATAAACAAATCCTGACAGCTGTTTGTGAGACAAGTCTCTAAGGTTAGCATGAATTCATACGATTAACTTCATTCCCTCCACTCTAACACCTGAAGGAAAATTCCAGGTAACTGAGCATTCTTTTTAATTGGGCTCCAACTAGGTGACAGATTTATCAGAGGACAAACGCCAACTAGGTGTCTTAAAGCAAGTCTCTTAGTTCCAATTCAGAAGTCTAAACAGACAGTCTGTACTATAGTTTACCTGCTAGATTCATCCTGATTTTTAGTCTTATATTTCACATTTTTCAACCATGCAAACAAGAAAACTGAAATAAAAGAAAACAAAGGAAAGGTAGGGCAATACCACAACGCAAGCCATAATATCAACTCTATTTAAAATAACTACTGCTGCTGAAAGGAAGTAAAACAGCTGCAGAACTGACAGAGGAATCTGCAGTTAAGGACTATATCACACCGCTAATATGACACTCCCCGCTGGTAAACTGAGTGGGAAGCATAGCTCCAAAGGAAGCCTGCATCCTCTCCTGGTGATGAAAGTTAAAAAGAATGGAAATAATATAGCAAGTGAAATAATACAAAACAAAAATAGAACAGGAAATGAAAAATGCATGCACTATAAATACAATCCTCCTGCTAGTTGGGTTTTCCCCTGTTCTCTCAAAAACTCTTTCTTTTGCCCCTAAATATTTAAAATAACAGTACAGATCAGGGATTTTAAAAAAAGTGACTGCTGACTAAAGAATAATAACGTATTCACAGAAAAGTCACTAAGGAGTGATACTGCATATGGGTGATGGCAATAAAAGTGACATCTCAAAACATTAAAGTTATAATTTATTAACTTGTATGATCAATTAATGTAATTGTTAACAGTACCTAAGTTAAATATTTCGCATAATCCATGTGTCTCAATTAAAAAAAAGCAAACCTTATCAAAAACTTATCCTTACATATCAATGTAAAGTTTAAAATAAATTGCAGGGACTTATAAAGCGATTGGGATTTTCATTATTATAAAGAACAATAATAAGAACTTTTACTTAACAAGCTCTCACAAAGCACTTAACATTAATTCATTCATTTCTGATAATAACAGAGAAGACAGAATCCCCATCTTAAAGATGTGGAAACTGAAGCTCAAAAAGACTAATTGGTCCAAGGTTAAAAGGTATTTAAATGGTAGATCTGTCTAAAAGCTTATGTTTTGCCCTTGCCCCACAGTTCTGCAGCATGCAATTCTACCTGCAGCATTTGAAAAATCTATTAAGAAAATAAAATTAGGTGAAAATATAAAGTATGAGTTAAAAATCATACTAAATACTATAGAGAATCAAATAAAGAAATATATGCATAAAACCTACAATGAAATGATTCCTTTGACCAAAAATAATAAAAGTTCATTTTTAATATCCAAATTAAAATGTTTGCAGGGAGAATATCTAGTTTAAGACAAAGCTTTCAGTACTTTATATAAAATATCCCTTCCTTTACATATGAATAGGTAATATCCCAGATATCAAGTGTCTTCTTTGAATCATTAGAGATGGTCCCTAGAAGATTAACAGAATATTTTTTAAAAACTAGTTTGTGTTATTAAATTTGCTTATACTTAATAGTCATTTTTCTTTAAAATATACTATGATTTTTATGCCTTGAATTGAGGAATTTTTTGTGTGTGAATGAGCCCATATTAATGACATCTTACGTTACACTGTAGGAACTATTTTTCAGCATTCAATGGGTTTAGCTCACTGTCAAAGATCATTAGCTTAAGGAACTATATCTAGAGATCCCGTTTATGAAGTGGGCATTAACATTTACTCATGAACTTCTTAGAATAAAATCTGTGTGTGTATGCATATGTGTATGTGTGTATATGTGTGCTTCCTTTTCTTTCCCTCTACTTCCAGACTTATGCCCTTACAAAGTGACATTGTAGGTTAAGTCAACCTGTCAGCTTGGAGATAACTCACTCTATTAAAATTCCACCCCCCCTTACACAACTTTATTGAATATCAATTCAATTGTCCATTTATTTGAAGAGCAATAATAAGTGCCTCTTTGGAAAGGGTATGGGAGGATCGAAAACAAATAAGCATTTAAAAAACATGTGGGACCTAATGAAACTTAAAAGCTTTTGTACAGCAAAGGAAAACATAAACAAGACAAAAAGACAACCCTCAGAATGGGAGAAAATATTTGCAAATGAAGCAACTGACAAAGGATTAATCTCCAAACAGCTCATGCAGCTCAATATCAAAAAAACAAAAAACCCAATCCAAAAATGGGCAGAAGACCTAAATAGACATTTCTCCAAAGAAGATATACAGATTGCCAGTAAACATATGAAAAGAAGGATGCTCAACATCACTAATCATTAGAGAAATGCAAATCAAAACTGCAATGAGGTATCACCTCACACCAGTCAGAATGGCCATCATCAAAAAATCTACAAACAGTAAATGCTGGAGAGGGTGTGGAGAAAAGGGAACCCTCTTGCACTGTTGGTGGGAATGTAATTTGATACAGCCACTATGGAGAACAGTATGGAGGTTCCTTAAAAACCTAAAAATAGAACTACCATAGGACCCAGCAATCCCACTACTGGGCATATACCCTGAGAAAACCATAATTCAAAAAGAGTCATATACCACAATGTTCACTGCAGCTCTATTTACAATAGCCCGGAGATGGAAACAACCTAAGTATCCATCGACAGATGAATGGATAAAGAAGATGCGGCACATATATACGATGGAATATTACTCAGCCATAAAAAGAAACGAAATTGAGTTATTTGTAATGAGGTGGATGGACCTAGAGTCTGTCATACAAAGTGAAATAAGGCAGAAAGAGAAAAACAAATACCGTATGCTAACACATATGTATGGAATCTAAGAAAAAAAGGGTTCTGAAGAACCTAGGGGCAGGACAGGAATAAAGATGCAGACATAGAGGATGGACTTGAGGACACGGGGAGGGGGAAGGGTAAGCTGGGAAGAAGTAAGAGAGTGGCATGGACATATATACACTACCAAATGTAAAATAGATAGCTAGTGGGAAGCAGCCGGATAGCACAGGGAGATCAGCTCGGTGATTTGTGACCACCTAGAGGGGTGGGATAGAGAGGGTGGGAGGGAGGGAGACGCAAGAGGGAAGAGAGATGGGAACATATGTATAACTGATTCACTTTGTTATAAAGCAGAAACTAACACACCATTGTAAAGCAATTAGACTCCAATAAAGATGTTAAAAAAAGTAAAATAGGGCTTCCCTGGTGGCGCAGTGGTTGAGAGTCCGCCTGCCGATGCGGGGGGCGCAGGTTCGTGTCCCGGTCCGGGAGGATCCCGCGTGCCGCGGAGCGGCTGGGCCCGTGAGCCGTGGCCGCGGAGCCTGTGCGTCCGGAGCCTGTGCTCCGCAACGGGAGGGGCCGCATTGGTGAAAGGTCCGCGTACCGCCAAAAAAAAAAAGTAAAATAAAATTAAATAAAAAGCATGTAAATTTTCAGTGTTTATTACTCCCTCATTAATAAAAATCTCATATTTGGAAGAGCAGTTCAAGTGAATAACTACAAAAATAATTTGGTTCCTGTGGGTTGACTTTTTTCCAAACCTCGAAGATTAAGTTTTTGCAATTGAAAATTAAGTTTGGCACTCTGATTTTGCAGATGAGGTTAGAAAGAAGTGGAATGTATTATTTAAGCCCCCAACTCAACAATTTTTGCAATGTTTGAGTGACCATATTATACAATAATATTTTTATACTATTTTTTATGGAATTTGGCCCTAAAGTAAAGTAAAGCTGATTTGATGATATAACAAACCACACCTGTATTTAAATCAGGGCTATTTGTTGAATATGAGATAAGTACAAATGATATCCTTCTTAAATACCTGTTTATAACTATCAAGGATTAGGCAAAGTTAAAAGAGTGGATTCAAATTTAGTTTAGATTTGACAAACATCTAATTATCTGTTCATTAAAGATATTTTGAGCCTCTACTGTGTGGGAGAAAGTATGCTAGACACTGCAGAATCAAAAAGGAATTACTTGAAGTCCCAGCTTTCAAACAGCTCAGAGCCAATGGGCAGGCTGACAAATCTGCAAACATTTCTATTATAGTGGTTAATTGTCACGATGGGCAAGCACAGGATCCTACAGGAGAAGAAGCACCTAATCAGAGCTAATCAATCAGGAAGGACTTTTGCAGAAGAGATGAGGCCCAAGTTCTGTCATAATGGGTGAAAAAGTCATTGACCCAGGGTGACTTAATGAAGAGAGGGGGGTGGTAAGAAAAAAGAGTATTCCAGGTGAAGGACATCACATTCGCAAAATTCAGGAAGCAAAGTGTCTATGGGGTATTTAAGAAAATACACATTAATTCTGTAAGACAGAGAAATAGCAAGCAGCAAGAAAGAACTCTTAAAATTAGGTAAAAGTCCAATGGTTTGAACTGTGTGCTAGGCAGAACTTAATGAAGGTGATTCAAGACTTGGCCAGTCCCTGTCCTCAAGGAGCCAGAGACTGGTGATTGGTGATTTTGGATAAACTGGAAACTTAAATATTTATCAGTAAGAAAATGATTAAATTAGTGACAATTTTAATATTTTATAGATATTAAAATAAGCTAGATAATAATGAGGGAAATCTCTATGCTACTCAATTAATATGTACATACTTTAAAATAAAGCATATAAAAATATGACCATAATGGTTTACAGATTTAAAACAAAATTAAGTTACAGAAAAAAATGTATAATATAAACTCATTGAAAATATATATACGTATAGAAACCACTCTAGAAGACATATACCAACTTGTTTAAAATATCAATATTTGTAACTGGGAAATAAAAATGGGAAGTGGGAAGGGAAAGCAAGGTAGAAGGAGACTTTAACAGTTTACTTCATATACTTCTGTTATTACTTTAGGCATATAGTACTTGATTCAGCATTAACTCCCCCCCCTCAAAAAAGGAAAGCAAATCTTTTGTAATAATAATAATTTTGTTATATTATATAATAATAATAATAATACAAAAATATTAAGTTCAAGAACATTGTCAACTATATACTAGATTGTAACCAAACGATGCCCATATTTACATCTTCAAACTCCTGAGGCTTTTATCTTTGCAGCACATAAGATGATAAAGTAGGACAAATTCTTAAAAACCCTACGTGGGGAGTGAAATGAGCATGAGAGACTAGAGAATCTAGGTTCAGATTTCAGTTCTGACCATTAAACTGGGTGAATGTTATTTCTATAAGCGCTACTTTCTTGCAGATAAATTTCCTAAGATTTTGAAAATGCTTGGTTTGTAGTAGGTGCTTAATAATTTCTAGTGTCTTTGTCTTCTACTATAAGAAACCTTGTCCTATCTGGAGATGAATGCTTAGGTTTGCACCAAGATGTCTTTTACTGGAAGGGAGTGCCACACTGTAGTCAACAATGTGGTGATTTCCTCTCAATTTATAATGCAATATTGCCTTTAGCCTCTAACTGCAAAATCATCATAATTTTATGCTTTTACTCATAAACTCATAGAAACAGAACTGGAAAAGAAATGTTAAAAAGTCATTTAGCTCAGGTTTCACACCTGCAGGCAAGATGGGTATATAAAATATCTATTGTGTTTTAATCATTTCTCCCAAAAAAGAGATTCTAGCATTTGCTTGAATGACTGCCCCATCAAGTGCTTAATGTCTTTTCTTTAAGTAACATGTTAAGAGAAATAGACATAAAGAGGAAAAACAAATTCCTTTTCTTTGGAATTAAACTATTTGCCCTTGCTTATTATATCAAAAAATAGTGGAAGACATAGCACTTAACAGGAAAGATAAGATATACAAGCAGGAAACAATGAAACTGTGACAGGAGGGTAAAATTAAATGATGCTATCTTTCGAGAAACAAGTGGAAATAGGCTACGATTCTAGACAGGATGGCAAATTCATGACAGCGTTCACCCTGTTACAATTCCTGAATCAGTTACTTGACTAAGTGTTCATGGCAAAAAGATTCCAGCACTGTTTGATATATAGCTACAAGGGGCTGTGTATAAAAACTGTCCCATACGCAGTGGTTGAGAGTCCGCCTGCCGATGCAGGGGACACGGGTTCGTGCCCCGGTCTGGGAGGATCCCGCATGCCGCGGAGCGGCTGGGCCCGTGAGCCATGGCCGCTGAGCCTGCGCGTCCGGAGCCTGTCCTCCGCGACGGGAGAGGCCACAACAGTGAGAGGCCCGCGTAACGCATAAAAAATAAAAAAAAAAAAAAAAAAAAAAAAAAAAACTGTCCCATAGTGAATATACAACAAATATATTCTGGCAGGTGGCCGTGACCACACTGTTTTGAGTACATAGATACTTTGTTCTAGATACCATAAAAATTCTTAGATAAATGAAGAGAGTTTAATGACTGACACTATGTAGCATAAAGATAGGCGTCTACAATCCTACTGCCAGGGCATTGTACACTTAGTTTTCTACTTGATAAAACCTTTGCAAAACCAGGCAGATATTTACCAAGAGGTAGAAATAGGGCAATTAGATTAACTGGAAAAAATTGCCGAGTAATAACAACATTTCAATTGAAAATCAAGTGATATCCTTCTACCTGAGGCTTAGGATTCCATTAGCAACAACAAAAGAAATTAATTAAGCATAATCCATATTTAACATCTCCCCAAATTCCATGGTCAAATTAGATAATCTTTTTTTTTGAATTGTAACAATAGTAGGTAAGTATTTTCTACTAGTAAGCAAACTTTCTCCAAATTCATTTCAGTTACAAAGCTAGTGTCTAAGAAAGTTCTGACTAAACACCAAGCCTACCTATGCTATAGGTGACTAAGTGCTACAATCCAAAAATGAGATAGGAATTGCAGTTGGTCAAACTTTTCAGTAAATTTCTACCTTGGGGTTACTTTGATTTGAATTTACTGAGGAAAGAATTGTCTTCCATCTCATCTAATGTTCTACAAAGAGTAACTGCTTTCATTCACTAATTATCAAATTTGTTTATGCACCTGAATACCTAGAAGACAGGTACTCTTTCTGGAACACAATGATATGCTTTATTAAAATTCCACCATAAAATCTAAAATTAAAAAAAAGTAGAGTAAAAATGAGTATCTTTGCACAACAAATAATACCCAATACTAATTGAAAATAATAACATTTTAGAAATCTATAAATACATAACATGAACCAACTAACTAAATCTAATGTGATGGCTGAGGATGACAATTGAAGCAAAAAATGCTTGATTTAGACAATTAAAAACATTAATTTTGTCATCTGATGAGCCTGTATCATGAAGATGTAGGAGAGATTTTGGGGAAAAGTGCTTAAAATTAAGAATATTCTAGCTATTATTGGATTTTTACTTTTATCTGCAAATCAAGGAACTGTCACTATTTAATTTTAAAAGCCAACATTTGGACTAGCTCATGGAAAACTAATGTTGGCAGGCAAGACAGGTTGAGAAACTCTGGCCTCTGTGGTCATAAATTCTACTTAATTGATCTGTCTTACTTCTTACTAGGTAACTTATTATCAGGTAAAAAAAATAATTAAAATTAAAAAAATATAAATAAGGGAAAAATATTTTTTCATATGTAAAATAAAAACTAAAATGTACTGAACATTTGTTAATTATAAGGTATTGTTCTAAGTGTTTTACATGGACCGTTTTATTATTTGCACAGTGATAGTAAAAGGTACATGTTATTAGGGGGTGATTTATATTTGCATAACAAAATCTTACATATTTTATTTCATATAATACAAAACTGAGACACAGTGAGATTAAATACATTAGCCAAAAGTTATTAAAATCTTCAATGGTGGAAATCAGGCTTTGGATCTAGAATTCGGCTCTAGAGTCCATGCTTTTAAATATATAAAACTGCCTCCTACTCTGTTGACTTGCCATTTTAGATAATCTCATCATCCTTCCCTGACTTTCAGTGCTTTATTTCCATGAAGACTTTATTACCAACTCCCAAATCTAGATTTTCGAAGTTAAATGACATACAGCTTTATGTGATATTTGTTCATTCATCATTAATTTATTTATTTAATTATGTAACCATTATGTAACAAATATTTATGGTATGCCCTGTTATAGGCCTCTGATGCTCAAAAAGTTTGCTCTGGTTGAATATGTCACTCTAAGGCTTAACTTAAACCATGATGGTAAGCCTAGCTGATATTACCAAAGAAATACCCACTATGTTCTCACCTCTCAGAGAATTCTGGGCTGAACTACTGATTTGACACAGTTTAAGCTCCAAAATGTAAATAGAGATCATGATTTTATTTTCCTTTGACAGCCAGAATCTCAAAAATAGATTCTGGTTTATCTCAATTAAATTTTCTCCTATATTTGTATTTTGAGAAACTTCAAACCTGCAGAGAAGGTGAAACAATTATACAACAGACATCCCTCTATGTTTACCTATTTTCAACATTAACGTTTTAACACATCTACTTGATCTCTTTTTCTCTTTCTAAATATTTGATGCAAGTCTGTGTGCATAAAACATATGCATAAACTTGTGCTAGAACCATTTGAAAGCAAGATGCAGAGAGCATGCAATATCTTCCCAAATATTTTGGCATGGATCTCTTAAGAGAAGAGGACATTCAGTTAGGTGTTTAAAATACCACTATCTCAAGAAAAATAACAAAACGACTATCTCAAGAAAAAACACTGCTATAATAATACTACCTGATATATAGTACATATCCAAAGTTACCAGTTGTCTCACTGGTGTTCACTATAGCTACTTTTCTCTTCCCTGTCTTTGTTTCTTTATCCAAGATTTAAAGAAGAGTCATGCATTGCATTCACTCAGCATACCCTTTAGTACCTACATTCTAGAATGGTTTCCCCCCGCCCTTTTGCTACTTTTGACTTAAATGACATTGAGACTTTTAAAGAGTTGAGGCCAGTTGTTTCTAAAAATGTCCAACGATTTGGATTTGTCTCATTGATTCCTCATTATTAGATTCAGGTTAAATATTTTGACATAGAAAAAAAAAATCCTAGGAAGGTGTTACTGACTTATCTACTAAGATTCTCTTGCCTGAATATGTATGTTTTAAATTACCCTTGGCCTTTTTAGTCAATCTTTTTTTTTTTTAGAGTTAAACCCAATCTTTTTTTTTTAATAGATCTTATTGGAGTATAATTGCTTCACAACACTGTGTTAGTTTCTGTTGTACACCAAAGTGAATCAGCCATATGCATACACATGTCCCCATATCCCCTCCCTCTTGAGCCTCCCTCCCATCCTCCCTATCCCACCCCTGTAGGTCATCGCAAAGCACTGAGATGATCTCCCTGTGCTATGCAGCTGCTTCCCACTAGCTAACTATTTTACATTCGGTAGTGTATACATGTCGATGCTACTCTCACTTCGCCCCAGCTTCCCCCTCCCACCCCGGGTCCTCAAGTCCATTCTCTATGTCTACATCTTTATTCCTGCCCTGCAACTTGGTTCATCCATACCATTTTTTTTTTTTTAGATTTCATATCTTTGTGTTAGCATACAGTATTTGTTTTTCTCTTTCTGATTTACTTCACCCTGTAGGACAGACTCTAGGTCCATGCACCTCACTACAAATAACTCAATTTCATTTCTTGTTATGGCTGAGTAACATTCCATTGTATATATGTGCCACATCTTCTTTATCCATTCATCTGTCCATGGACATTTAGGTTGCTTCCATGTCCTGGCTATTGTAAATAGTGCTGCAATGAACATTGTGGTACATGTCTCCTTTTGAATTATGGTCTTCTCAGGATATATGTCCAGTAGTGGGATTGCTGGGTCATATGGTAGTTCTATTTTTAGTTTTGTTAGGAACCTCCACACTGTTTTCCATAGTGGCTGTATCAATTTACATTCCTACCAACAGAGCAGGAGGGTTCCCTTTTCACCACACTCTTTCCTGCATTTATTGCTTGTAGATTTTTGGATAATGGCCATTCTGACCAGTGTGAGGTGATACCTCATTATAGTTTTGATTTGCATTTCTCTAATAATTAGTGACATTGAGCATCTTTTCATGTGCCTCTTGGCCATCTGTATGTCCTCCTCGGTGAAATGTCTATTTAGGTCTTCCGTCCATTTTTTAATTGGATTGTTTGTTTGTTTTTTGATATTGAGCTCCATGAGCTGTTTGTATATTTTGGAGTTTAATCCTTTGTCTGTTTCATTTGCAAATATTTTCTCCCATTCTGAGGGTTGTCTTTTGTCTTTTTTATGGTTTACTTTGCTGTGCAAAAGCTTTTAAGTTTAATTAAGTCCCATTTGTTTATTTTTGTTTTTATTTCTGACCTATCTCAACATAATAAAAGTCATATATGACAAACTCACAGCAAACATCATTCTCAATGGTGAAAAACTGAAAGCATTTCCACCAGATCAGGAACAAAACAAGGATGTCCACTCTCACCACTCTTATTCAAGATAGTTTTGGAAGTCCTAGCCACGGCAATCAGAGAAGAAAAAGAAATAAAAGGAATACAAATTGGAAAAGAAGAAGTAAAACTGTCACTGTTTGCAGATGACATGATACTATACATAGAGAATCCTAAAGATGCCACCAGAAAACTACTAGAATTAATCAATTAATTTGGTAAGGTTGCAGGATACAAAATTAATGCACAGAAATCTCTGGCATTCCTATACACCAACATTGAAAAATCAGAAAGAGAAATTAAGGAAACACTCACATTTACCACTGCAACAAAAAGAATAAAATACCTAGGAATAAACCTGCCTATGGAGGCAAAAGAAACTATAAAACACTGATGAAAGAAATCAAAGATGACATAAACACATGGAGAATTATGCCATGTCCCTGGATTGGAAGAATCAATATTGTGAAAATGATTATACTACCCAAAGCAATCTACAGATTCAATGCCACCCTTATCTAATCAGTCTTCATGTTCTCTGGACTTGATGCTCTATGTATTTATGTTCTTCATTTTATTTCATGTGTTCTTGGAAGTGTCCAAATTTTATGTAACAGAAGGGGTATTAATCAATCAACCCAGTAACTTAATCACTTAGTAACTCCCTAACTAACTTTCATGATTCATACCACCCCCACTCCAAAAAAAATCAACTAAAAAGAAATTCTGCCAAGTATATCCAACCCTTTTACCCTTACTATTTTATGTGTCATTAACATATCTCTGATGAGTCTATGGACTAATACAGCACTGGTCCATAACATTACCACTTTTCTCACTCAACAATATCTGCAAAGTGATTCAAGGTTTTCAAAATGTTTTCATATAAATTATGTCAATTGTTCTTTAAGACAGCCATGATAGTTAAGACTGAGTATTCTTATAAAGACATTGAACCACGTCTGTGTTCTCAAATTACTTGTCCAATTTACTTTGTTTCTCTAATTTCAGTTTCCTCATCAGTAAGATGAGGATAATGGGGTCTTGCTAACAGCACAGAAGAAATTTACCTGCTTGACCCAACCTGGCCCCATCCACCGCTCCTAGGTTGCTTACTCAAGTGAGACCCAGCCAGCCACTGCCATTGATACCTCTCCTCACACTACCATCTGTCTCAGCCTTCCGGAGGGACAGAGGGCTGGGTTTCCACATAGTCTCCATCAAGTCTTCCCTAGCAGGAACCACAGTAGCTCATCACCCAAGTTCTACCTGACCAGACTCACCATGGCTCAAGCTTTCCCAACGCTGTGCTAAGGGGCCAGGTAACACAACCTGGAAGTCAGGGAAATTTAAAATAATGGGATGAATTTTGGCCAATAAGAAGTGAGACATAAGAAACCACTGATGGGGACTTCCCTGGTGGCACAATGGTTGAGAATCCTCCTGTCAATGCAGGGGATATGGGTTCGATCCCTGGTCCGGGAAGACCCCACATGCTGCAGAGCAACTAAGCCTGTGTGCTACAACTACTGAGCCCTCCTGCCTATAGCTGGTGCTCCACAACAAGAGAAGCCACTGCAATGAGAAGCCCGGGCATGGCAACGAAGAACAGCCCCCACTGCTGCAACTAGAGAAAGCCCACATGCAGCAACGAAGACCCAACACATCCAAAAATAAATACATAAAAATGAATAAATTAATTAAAAAAACACACTGATGAATGCATCCTTTCCTCTTTTTCCTTCCCAAACTTAACAGTCTGTTCTGAGGCATAGCGGATCTATACTACCTGTCAGACATCCCATGAGAGGAGCACGTAGCCGTGTCTCTTTGCGAAGCAGTGGCCAGCTTGATAATACACCAGTTTATATTTGCTTACCCTCTTTTTCTGCTTTACTGTCCTTCTTCCCTCATCCTTACTATCCTGCAAGTCCACTCCAAATAAAGATTATATAGAAATAAATAAATAGAATAAAATGACCTGCCCAAACTCATATGGATAATAAGTAGCAACACCGAACTTAACCAGAAGTATTAGGACTGATCATGCTAATGCTAGCTTTGTTGTTATTCTTCTACCACACTACATTATCCTTGAATAACATCAGTTAGAACTTTTCCCAAACAACACCACAAAACACGTCATTAGAAAGTCAGGTGTGTTAAAAAAATCTTTTCTGGGGAATTTCAAACACAACTAGCTTCCACACAAGGTTTCTTCCAAATATCACAGCAATTTGTGCCTTTTTGTCCCATCATTTTCACCTCAGCTTTGAGTTCCAATTGATTGAAGGCATTTCTACCTCATTAGTTTTTAATTGGCTCACATGGGCACTTTTGAAAATGACCACCCTGACCCATAGCCCTCTCCGTGGAGATCCCCCGGCGCTAACATGCTAAGCATGTATAGGGATGGTCGACTTCAGTATCACCACTGTGGCAGATCTGGGCAAAACTCAGAAATTCCTGAAGAAAAACCAATTCTGGAATTGCTGCTGTGACAATTGACTACGGACTCAAAAAGAGAAGGGTAAAAAAAAAAAAAAAAAAAAAAGAGAAGGGTAGGCAGAAAGAACTGGACTGAGAATCAGAAAACATAACTATGTGTGAAACTGATATGTTCTTTAACTTCTTTGTGCTCCAGTTTCTTAATCTTCCTAACACTTATTTATCCAAATAAAATAAACCCATTGAAGTTAATTAGCTCTACGATTTCTACCAGCTACAAACTCCAATAATTTCATTGGTAAACACCAGGGATAATGTAAATAACTTCAAAGAAATTAGACTCTCCTTTTGGAGGAATATTCTATTTTAAAACCATCAGTGGTCCACAAAAGGGCACCGATACTTTCCTAAGAAAGCATTTTACTTTTCAGAAATACATAACAATACACATTTGACGGTCATTTTAATGATATTTTTATATTTACTAATTGGACAGCATTTTAAGTATAAAGTGCTAAAAGTAATGAAAAACTTTTTTTCATGTTAACTATCATCCATTTTCAGTGGGTTTTGAGACTTTAATATTACCAATTGTATTTTGGATTAATCTATCTGTATAGCACTTAACATCTGAAGCAGTGCACCACTATATTAGTAACTTTCACATGGGTGATCATGATAATAACAATATTAAAAACCTGTAACCACTTTATGCACCATACATTCAATTCCCCAAACTGCCTGTTACTTCTACTTTTCCTCCATCACAGATGAAATTAAATTTTTTATAGTCTTGGAAAAAGCTTCCAAAGGGCAGTAGAAATAACTTAAATTCACTTAGCCACGAGAAAGGCATGTTTGTCTATCAGCGTATTCACAGTGGATGAAGAAACGTAGAATAACATGTCCTAAGTATACAACTGGCATCACACAGTGCTGGGCTTGAACCCAGCTCTGCCATTTACTTATCTGCGAAGCAGGGATAATACTTATATAAGGATTATGAGAAGTTTGGAGATAATAATGTGAAGTGTCTGGTGCAGTTAGAGCACTGTAGGCACTGAACAAATGGTAATTATTTTTAAACCTCAGTAATACTTCAGCATTAAAATTCTATCAGCTTAGTGGGTAATAAACCTTCTACAGAACCAGGTTAGCAGATTATCGATGTCAATACTCTAGAGAGCTTTAGAAAATAGTTCTGCTCCTCTAAAAGAGCAGTTTTCAACCTTTCCATCTTCTTTCATTGTCCTTCCTCTCACAAAACACACCCAAGATATATTTAGTAGCTCATGCTAGAAAACTAGTAGTTTCATTGACATCCCACCCTGTCCTTTACCTCTGATAGTCATCATCACCAAGAAAATTCATTTTTCTTTGCAAAATATCTCTCCAATGAATCCATTTTTTAAAATATCTTTGCTGCCATGGCCCTCTTCTAAACTCCTGTAGTATTCCTAAAATCGGTCCCCTATGTCCACAGATGTCCCTCTGACTTGTTATATATACAGTAGTAATCTTTTTTAAAAATACTATTATGTTTAATGTCTTCCACTTGTCTTCAAATACATCAAAAGCATCCTAACTCTTAGAATAATAACACAGCCCACAAGACACTACATCATCTGGAACCATTATCTACCTGTTAAACTCAACCTTAGCTACTTTCTCCTTTACTCCCTATGCTTTAATTCATATTAGTCTTCTTTAATTACTGTAAATGTCCTTATTGTCTTTAATCTCAGGGCATTTGCATATACCATTCCTTCTGTCTAGAATATTCATCTCATCCTTCTAACCTCACTCACTCTGTTAATCCTTACTTAGTTATCAGATCCAGATAAAACATACCATCCTAAAGGAAGCCCTCATGACACCCCCAACTCAGAAAAGGTTAGGCCTTTCTCTTTATGCTCTCACGGCACCTGCTTTTTTTCTTCAGCATAAATATTGGTAATATATCAGGGTAATTCATATAAGTTTCAGTGTGTTGTTAATTACATTAACAAATTTATTAGTCATAAAATGTAAATCCCATGAAGACATGCATCATGCCAGTTTTTCTCAACTGTATATTCTTAGTGAATAGCACAGTCAGTATCTACCCAAAGTTGACACAATGAAGAATTAGTCGAACAAAATACAAAAAGAAATCAAGGATTATGTTGTCATTGTTATTTTTTCCTATGGCTTTTGTTCTGAACACCTTTTTTCTTTCTACAAACTCTCAGTATGCTCTTTTTTTCTTCCAAAGATGGATTATGTCCTATATATACAATTCAAGCACTGTGCCCACTTATTATGGATCCTTGATAATTGCGTCTGATTAACCAACTACATCACAGCTGTTTCTGCAGTTTGAGCAGCAGTCTTTCTGATCAGCATAAAAAATCACTATCAGAGTGAGTGGATATAATTTTGGGTTTTGTTAATATATAGAGCTTTATTATAGAAAAGTACATGATTTCTGCTAGGTTTTTTTAAATGTTAAAAATAGCAATCTAAATAGAACAAATATTTAGAGTACTTCAAAGGACCAGAAGAGATGTTCAATTATCTACATTTCTCTATCTGTGGACAATTCCCAAATTATAAGTTAACTGTGTTTAGAAGTTCAGACATACATAAGTCAATGGTTCAGAACTCAGAATATGGTTTCCTAGGGAAAATATACAAAACAATATATATATTACTACTTAGGCCCATGTGGCACTATTTAATTATATAGCTGAAGTTGATTGCTAGCAATCAAATATAAAAATCCATCTATGAGAAAATATATTTCAAGTTGTAGCTGCATTAGGGGAGACTGTTATAAGGACTGGAGTGTTATGAAACTGAACACAACAAATATTAAAATGGGACTTTCTGGTTGTATAAGATTGTGCTCCTTCTGAGGAATAGACTGGCACCCTACCTACCTAGGAAGTGGAATTTCTGAATAGGATGCATGCAGGTTAGGCATCTGGGGTACCATGCCAGCACTGGAATCACTATTTTTGGTCAGTACAAACAACGGAATTCCCCAAAGAAGTTCCAGTTCTGCATACACTGGATCCTATTCCACTGAGGTTCCTAGAAGCACCATTCAACCTACTTAGCATCTTGGTAATTCATGTTGGAGCAACAAGTGAGAGTGACCTTACTGATAAATAGTGATTAGATTTGGACTCTTTTTTTTTTGGGGGGGGGTCTATGGTGGGTAAATAAGACATTAAAAGTTTATTTTTTGTATTTATCCAAATCAAGAGAATATCCTAGAGTTCCTTTAAATTTGCTAACATTCTCGTAGATTTACCAAATCAATGAGTTATGTTTCAATTACAAATAAACCTAAAAGTGGATTATTCTGCTAGATTATCATGCTTTCAATTTACTAACACAGCCTTTAGCTAAACTCAGAAGTAAAATATACAGTGGGAAAAGAGAACCCATTTATTGCAGAGAAGATCAAGTATTAATATAAACAATGGCATTTCTAGAATTATTTGAAAGACTTTATTGGCTAATATTTAGAATTAGGATGAAAATTAGAGACTGAAAGAATTGAATCCAAGTTAGAACTGCACTATGAGAAAAACATACATTTTTGTGGCAGTTCTAAAATGGTATGGTCCTCCTAGAAATAACAATTGGAAGAGAGAATTAATTCATAGTAGGCAGGAGTGCCTGAGTTAATGGAGTTTAATTAAAAAGACAGGGCTTCTTCAGATTTGAAGACAATGACAAATGAAGCCTTAATTACAGTCTAAGCTTCCAGGAACAAGTATGTACCACTGGGTTTTTGCACAGGGTATACCATCATATTTACTCACGCAATTCCTTTTATTGCTATTTCCTTTCTTCCGGTTTTAAGACGTACGGCTCGATTTCGTTTTTGATTTGCTGTTTTTACAGGACTAGGTCTTTGTTTGATTTTCTCTCTACGTAATGTCCCAAATTTATTCTGATGAGGCTAAGATCACCTTTAAAGATCAGAAGTGGTTGATGTTAGAAAATCTGGGTTCCTAAAGTTTTATTTTGTCCCCTCTTTTATTATAAATGCCCTGGTTTTCTCTGATATGTTTGGCCATAGTAAAACTTTTCACAAATAGTTTGTACTTCCAGGGAGATGTTTCTTCTCTCAACTCTAACATCTACTTCAGCAACTGAAATCTTGTAAGAACAGAGTCCTCTGTTGCTGACACTCCCAATATCCTCACACTCAGATAATTTTCTTACCTAAATGAAAATCATTTTCCTTATTATTATTGCCCTTCTAAAGCTTTTCATCATTAGAATTATTTTTGATATGACAGTTTTGCTTAAAGGTAGGTAAAGTCGGTCTTGTGGAAAAGTGAAGAAGAATCAGGGCATGCCATATAACTAGCACATCATGACCTACTTGCTGGGGTGGTTGTAATGCCTATAATCACTGGGGCCTTTAAAACAGATTATTTTAAAAGTCTTACTTAAAAAGAAGTGTCAATAAAAACAATATCAGAGTTTAGGAAGAGCTCTCCTGAAGCTAAAGGTTCTGGGGGCGGGGGGTGAGGTTCAAGGAGGGGATAGTGAAGGACAGACAATGAGCACACATTTAAACAGTATCA
The DNA here is from genome assembly GCF_963924675.1 of Phocoena phocoena. Classification (NCBI taxonomy): domain Eukaryota; kingdom Metazoa; phylum Chordata; class Mammalia; order Artiodactyla; family Phocoenidae; genus Phocoena; species Phocoena phocoena. The sequence continues at coordinate 38,872,174 of NC_089224.1, read as the reverse complement.
AGAAAAAAAAGATAAAAGAACAACTTGCTTTGTTTTTATGAGATAACATGTAAGGAACATTCAGGAGTTACCACTTGGGTAACATGAAATAAACTGAATATAATACTTTTAAATGGAACGTTAAAAGAGAGAAAGAGGGGAGGGGAAAAGTAATATAGAAATAGAAGTCAGAGCTCCTTCATATTACGGATAGAGATGAGAGAATATGCAGACTTTTAAACTGAAGAGGATCTACAGTATTTCAGACACAAGATTTGTTCACCAATGGGTTAGCCACATTGCATTAAGGTAATACAGGGCAGGGTATGGACACGAAGAAAGCCTAATGTATGATCTACCATGAGTGAGATCTATACACCATGTAATATTATCATAATAATGTACACAGTTTTACAGACACTCTCCTTGTCAATTTCTATTCCAAAATCTGGCAGAGCACCTGAAAGTAGCTGCTCAATAGATGTTTGCTGACTTGAAGTCAACTGACATATAAATTTCATGGTATTGATCTGTGCCTGGGAAAAGAGGGTGAAAATTTGTTCTCTCTAGTTATTAAGGGCAAGGGTCAGATGCACTCCCTGGATTAAGGCAGTAATCTGTCATAATTTGTCACTGGTCTAAGAAAGCTGTTGGCATTAGGATGAACTCTATGTACCAGAAAAGTGGTTCTCAACCAGTATGTCCTGACTGTACCTGATATTACGTTGGAGAGACCAGTAATTTATTACTAATATTAAAGAACAGTGTTAGAGGACGATTTGCTTTTAAAAACAAAGTGCATGTTCAAGGTAATACTTATGCCACTTGCTACTCTCTGATATGATAAGCTTTTCAGAGTGCATCTCACAGCCAAGCTACGAGCAAGAGAGCATGGCCCACAAATTATTTTGTCTAAGCCACAGTCAGCAATATTATCTCACAGGAACGATCACCTTATGGGTATAGATATATGGGGAAAAAATGATGAGAACTGTAATACCAGATCATGATGGTAGAAAAAGAAGGCCTACTGACTAGTGATTGACAGTACTTCTGTCTGAAAAATATGTTCTCAATTTATTAAATATTTGTCCATATTTATGCCAGGATAACTAAAATCAACTGAAAAAATCCTACAGAAAGAAGCTCCAAAATCTGGACTTTAACTAACTAAATAAATAAAGGAAGCATGCTGTTTTAGAAAGAAAACGGGGAATGAAAGAGTTTGCAGTCTAAGCTTAAATGTAAGGAACTGTGTTGAATCTTTTGAAAATAAAATTTTGAGGAATAAAGAAAGTCACAGGGATGAACTTAATGCTCATTATTATAGAGTATTTAATTGAAATACAACCTTAGGTATATATATTTTCTAAGTGAATTTGAAAGTCTTTAGATATAGCCATATTAGTTATAGTCTCTACTACACCCTAATGTTGCATACATATGGTCAACTTTATTTGTTTACTTCACACTGCCTTCCAAAATGTTTGAGTTTGTCAACCTTCTTTAAAAAGTACCGTAAGTAACTATAAAGAAAGGATCACCTTTGTGTAGTTTCATGAAAGACTGCTTCAACAAGTTTAAGAACAGATTCATGCTGTAAATGTTGATGCCAAATATAGTCCATTAAACAATACTGAAGTATAAACAAGTAATTACATAATTTGATACTACAAATGAATATGACCAGTGGAAATAGTTTCTCAGAAAAAACTTGGAAACAGTCTAGACATTTATAGATTAAACATTAAACAAAGTCCTGATCAAATATAAACAGGAAAAAAGTTTAGGGAAATACTAATATAATCACATAATTTTTCAATTTTTTCTTTTCCTAAAAGGTCTAAAATTCTCATTCATATAAACACTGGCATTCATTGCACTGAATAATTTAAGTCTTATAAAACCAAAAGGACAACGTTTAAAATGGCTCTTATAAACTATCTGCTCAATTTACAAAGATATTGTCTAGACTTACTCTAGAAGAGACATTCCCTCGACCGGATACCTCAGTTGAGGAGCTGATCAAGGAAACCTACCTGTGTCCATGATGAATTGATGAACTGAGCCTTGCATAAGTGAGCTATTTTACATTACATTTTTTGTTTAGAACTTAAACTTATACTCAAAACGTGGAGGCGCTGAGAACAGCAGTAAGCACCAGTGAGAGCACACTGTCCATTTAAAGCAGAAATGAGTAGGAAGATTTGTGGGTGTTCCCGGGAACTCATCAGTCTCCTGTTCAATTTCAATAGGAGACTCACAAGTTCCTGCAAATGCACACAAACTTATTTTAAGCAGGTACCCTTGGCAGATAAGCAGATGCTGATATTTCCTCCACTTCAAGTGAATACAGTATTTTTCCTCCCTGGAGTGTCCTCAGCAGCTTGGCTGGTGCTCGTGATTCTGTCCAAGCAGTGTGGTGGGCATCACCGTCCACTGGTCATTTTTATTCAACTATTCAACAAATATTGAGCATCTCCTATGCTCCACTGCTTTTGTCTCTGGGCACACAGTAGTGAATAATTTCTTGCCCCTATGGCAATTCTACTGAACAAAATCTAGTTCATTTTCAATCATGCTTGAGTCAAAGTTTAGGTCTCCAATGCCATATGACAAGCAGTGGTGTTTAAAATTTCCTTTGTAATAAATGTGGAATTTAGAGTTCATGGTGCAATGGGAAGAAAACATGAATGGGGACTAAGAGATCTAAATTCTAGTCCAAATGCAGCTAAAACCTAGCAATATTTCCATGGTCAAACCTCTTAACCCTTTTTGGCTTCAGTTTTCTTATTTGTCAAATGACTATTTGGACTATTTCATTGTTACTTCCAATCTGGATATACTGATAAATGTCTAATTATAAGATAACAGGCAACAGAATGAAAGCTTTTATACATAAAATGCGATGCTGTTGAAGTTTTGTTTTTTCAGGAAAAAGAAAAAAAACCAAAAAACCTGGGCTCCAGCAATCACTATAAAGTTTAAATATATAATTGGTTACTGGTATGTTTTTCTACCACCTACCACATAAATTATTTTTCTCATATGGAAATAAATCATTGATTTGCATTTTCACTGGCTTCTAACATTGAAACTTTTTTCCCCTAGGCTTTAATTTCCCCATTAGATCTAATTATTTATTATTTTTGGCTTTTTGTCTGGTCTTCGTTGCTGCTCGTGGGCTCTCTCTAGTTGTGGCAAGTGGGGGCTACTCCTCATTGCAGTGTGCATGCTTCTCATTGTGGTGGCCTCTCCTGTTGCATAGCACGGGCTCTAGGCGCGCGGGCCTCAGTAGTTGTGGTGCATGGGCCCAGTTGCTCCACGGCATGTGGGATCCTCCTGTACCAGGGCTCAAATCCATGTTTCCTGCACTGGCAGGCGGACTCCCAACAACTTCGCCACCAGGGAAGTCCCCCCACTAGATCTTAGATTCTAGCACATATATTACAAGGTAGGCTCAGTTCTTGACCAGAAAGGTGAGGCAGGTCATCAAGGTGAACATTTGCTCAAAACTAGGTTGTAATCTTTGTAGTTTTTCTGAAGTTCAAGTTGAAGAAAATTCAGCCGAGCTGGTTGGTTTAGAATGGATAAATAAATATTCTAGCACCCTTCTCCCCATAAAAAAGCATCTGTATAAGCAAATGTACCCACATACACACACACACACACACACACACACACACACACACACACACACACACAAAGTCTCCAGTAACCTTTCAAACTAAGTGTATTGCTGGTAAAAACAGCACAGTAGGGAGAGACCTTCAAGATGGTGGAGGAATAAGATGTGGAGATCACCTTCCTCCCCACAAATATATCAGAAATACATGTACATGTGGAACAACGCTTACAGAACACTGGCAGAACCTCAGACTTCCCAAAAGGCAAGAAACACCCCACATACCTCAGTAAGGCAAAAGAAAAACAAAACAACAAAGTCAAAATAATACGTACAGGACCTGCAACTTGGGGAGGGAGTTTTGAAGGAGGAAGTTTCCACACACTAGGAAGACCCTTCACTGGCGGAGACATGTGGGGCGGAGGGGAAGCTTCGGAGCCACGGAGGAGAGCACAGCAACAGGGGTGCAGAGGGCAAAGCACAAAGATTCCTGCACAGGGGATCGGTGCTGACCAGCACTCACCAGCCTGAGAGTCTTGTCTGCTAAATCGCTGGGGCAGGTGGGGGCTGGGAGCTGAGGCTCGGGCTTTGGAGGCCAGATCCCAGGGAAACAACTGGGGTTGGCTGCATGAAAACAGCCTGAAGGGGGCTAGTGCACCACAGCTAACCAAGAGGGAGTCTGGGGAAAAAGTCTGGACATGCCTAAGAGGCAAGAGACCATTGTTTCGGGGTGTGTGAAGAGAGGGGATTCAGAGCACCACCTAAAAGAGCTCCAGAGACAGGCACCAGCCGTGGCTATCAGCACGGACCACAGAGACGCTAAGCCTGCTGCTGCAGCCACCAAGAAGCCTGTGTGCAAGCACGGGTCACTGTCCACACCTCCCCTCCTGGGAGCTTCTGCAGTCCACCACTGCCAGAGTCCCATGATCCAGGGACAACTTCCCCGAGAGAACACACAGCACGCCTCACATTGGAACACATTGCGTGTTGCAATGTAACAGAAGCCTCTGCCACCACAGGCTTCGCCCTGCACTCCAAACCCCTCCCTCCCCCAGGCTTGAGTGAGCCAGAGCCCCCTAATCAGCTGTTCCTTTAACTCCATCCTGTCTGAGCAGGGAACAGAAGCCCTCATGCGACCTACACACAGAGGCGGGGCCAAATGCAAAGCGGAACCCCGGGAGCTGTGTGAACAAAGAAGAGAAAGCGAAATTTCCCCCAACAGCCTCAGGAGAAGCGGATTAAATCTCCACAATCAACTTGATGCACCCTGCATTTGTGGAATACCTGAATAGACAACGAATCATCGCAAAATTGAGGCGGTCGACTTTGGGAGCAACTGTAGACTTGGGGTTTTCTGTATGCGACTGACTGGTTTCTGGTTTTATGTTTATCTTAGTTTAGTATTTAGAGTTTATTATCACTGGTAGATTTTTTTATTAATTTGGTTGTTCTTTTCCTTTTTTAATATATATATATATATATAAATACATTTTTTTATATAAAAATATATTTTTTTTCCTTCTTCTCTTTCTGTGAGTGTGTATGTGTATGTTTCTTTGTGTCATTTTGTGTGTATAGCTTTGCTTTTACCATTTGGCCTAGGGTTATATCTGTCCGTTTTTTTTTTTTTTTTCTTTTTTAGTATAGTTTTAGTGCTTGTTTTGCTGGATTTGTTTTTTGGTTTGGTTGCTCTCTTCTTTCTTTCTTTCTTTTTTCTTTTTTTTTTTAATACTTTTACTTTATTTTATTATTAATAACTTTTTTTATTTTAATAACTTTCTTTTATATTCTTTCTTTCTTTTTCCATTTTCTTCTGAGCCATGTGTCTGACAGAGTCTTGGTGCTCCAGCAGGGTGTCAGGTCTGTGGTTATCAGGTGGGAGACCCGAGTTCAGGACATTAGTCCACCAGAGACCTCCCAGCTCCATGTAATATCAAATGGCAAAAGCTCTCCCAGAGATCTCCATCTCAACGCTAAGACCCATCTCCATTCAACAACCAGCAAGCTACAGTGCTGGACAACCTATGGCAAAAGAACTAGCAAGACAGGAACACAACCGCACCCATTAGCAGAGAGGCTGTCTAAAATCATAATAAGGTCACAGACACTCCAAAACACACCACCAGTGCGGTCCTGCCCACCACAAAGACAAGATCAAGCCTCATCCACCAGAACACAGGCACTAGGCCCCTCCACCAGGAAGCCTACACAACATATGGAACCAACCTTAGCCACTGAGGGAAGACATCAAAAAGAAGAGGAACTATGAACCTGCAGCCTGCAAAAAGGGGACCCCAAACACAGTAAGTTAAACAAAATGAGAAGACAGAGAAACACACAGCAGATGACGGAGCAGATAAAAACCTACCAGGCCAAACAAATAAAGAGGGACTAGGCAGTCTACGTGAAAAAGAATTCAGAGTAATGATAGTAAAGATGATCCAAAATCTTGGAAATAGAATGGAGAAAATACAAGAAACTTTCAACAGCGACCTAGAAGAATTAAAGAGCAAACAAACCATGATTAATAACACAATAAATGAAACCAAAAATTCTCTAGAAGGAATCAATAGCAGAATAACTGAGGCAGAAGAATGGATAAGTGACCTGGAAGATAAACCAGTGGAAATAACTGACACAGAGAAGAAAAAAGAATGAAGAGAATTGAGGACAGTCTCAGAGACCTCTGGGACAATATTAAATGCACCAACATTTGAATTATAGGGGTCCCAGAAGAAAAAGAGAAAAGGAAAGGGTCAGAGAAAATATTTGAAGAGATTATAGTTGAAAACTTCCCTAATATGGGAAAGGAAATAGTTAATCAAGTCCAGGAGACACAGAGAGTCCCATACATGATAAATCCAAGGAGAAACACGCCAAGACATATTAATCAAACTATCAAAAATTAAATACAAAGAAAAAATATTAAAAGCAGCAAGGGAAAAACAACAAATAACAGACAAGGGAATTCCCATAAGCTTAAGAGCTGATCTTTCAGCAGAAATTCTGCAAGCCAGAAGGGAGTGGCAGGACATATTTAAAGTGATGAAGAAGAAAAACCTACAACCAACATTACTCTACTCAGCAAGGATCTCATTCAGATTTGATGGAGAAATTAAAATCTTTACAGGCAAGCAAAAGCTAAGAGAATTCAGCACCATCAGACCAGCTTTACAACAAATGCTAAAGGAACTTCTCTAGGCAGGAAACACAACAGAAGGAAAAGACCTACAATAACAAGCCCAAAACAATTAAAAAAATCGTAATAGGAACATAAATATCAATAACTACCTTAAATGTAAATGGATTAAATGCTCTAACCAAAAGACATAGACTGGCTGAATGGACCCAAAAAAAAGACCCATATATATGCTGCCTACAAGAGACCCACTGCAGACCGAGGGATACCTACAGACTGCAAGTGAGATGATGGAAAAAGATATTCCATGCCAATAGAAATCAAAAGAAAGCTGGAGTAGCAATCTCATATCAGACAAAATAGACATTAAAACAAAGACTATTAAAAGAGACAAAGAAGTACACTACATAATGATCAAGGGATCAATCCAAGAAGATGATATAACAATTGTAAATATTTATGCACCCAACATAGGAGTACCTCAATACATAAGGTAAATGCTAACAACCATAAAAGAGGAAATCGACAGTAACACAATCATAGTTGGGGACTTTAACACCCCACTTTCACCAATGCACAGATCATCCAAAATGAAAATAAATAAGGAAACACAAGCTTTAAATGATAAATTAAACAAGATAGAGTTAAGTGATATTTATAGGACATTCCATCCAAAAACAACAAAATACACTTTCTTCTCAAGTTCTCATGGAACATTCTCCAGGATAGATCATATCTTGGGTCATAAATCAAACCTTGGTAAATTCAAGAAAATTGAAATCATATCAAGTATCTTTTCTGACCACAACACTATGAGATTAGATATCAATTACAGGAAAAAAATCTGTAAAAAATACAAACACATGGAAGCTAAACAATACACTAATTAATAACCAAGAGATCACTGAAGAAATCAAAGAGGAAAAAAAAATACATAGAAACAAATGACAATGAAAACATGATGACCCAAAACCTATGAGATGCAGCAAAAGCAGTTCCAGGAGGGAAATTTATAGCAATACAATCCTACCTTAAGAAACATGTCAAATAAACAACCTAATCTTACACCTAAAGCAATTAGAGAAAGAGGAACAAAAAAACCCCAAAAGTTAGCAAAAGGAAAGAAATCATAAAGATCAGATCAGAAATAAATGAAAAAGAAATGAAGGAAACAATAGCAAAATCAATAAACTAAAAGCTTATTCTTTGAGAAGAGAAACAAAATGGATAAACCATTAGCTAGACTCATCAAGAAAGAAAGGGAAAAGACTCAAATCAATAGAATTAGAAATGAAAAAGGAGAAGTAACAACGGACACTGCAGAAATACAAAGGATCATGAGAGATTACTAGAAGCAACTATATGCCAATAAAATGAACAACCTGGAAGAAATGGACAAATTCTTAGAAAAGCACAACCTTCCAAGACAGAACCAGAAAGAAATAGAAAATATAAACAGACAAATCAAAGCACTGAAGTTGAAACTGTGATTAAAAATCTTCCAAAGAACAAAAGCCCAGGAGCAGATGGTTTCACAGGCAAATTCTATCAAACATTTAGAGAACAACTAATACCTATCCTTCTCAAACTCTTACAAAATATAGCAGAGGAAGGAACACTCCCAAACTCATTCTACGTGGCCACCATCACCCTAATACCAAAACCAGATAAAGATATCACAAAGAAAGAGAACTACAGGCCAGTATCACTAATGAACATAGATGCAAAAATCCTCAACAAAATACTAGCAAACAGAATCCAACAGCACATTAAAAGGATCATACACCATGATCAAGTGGGGTTTATCCCAGGAATGCAAAGATTCTTCAATATATGCAAATCAATCAATGTGATACACCATAATAACAGACTGAAGAATTAAAACCATATGATCATCTCAATAGATACAGAAAAAAGCTTTCGTCATAATTCAACACCTATATATAATAAAAACCCTCCAGAAAGCAGGCATAGAAGGTACTTACCTCAACATAATAAAGGCCATATATAACAAACCCACAGCCAATATCATCCTCAATGGTGAAAAACTGAAAGCATTTCCACTAAGATTAGGAACAAGACAAGGTTGCCCACTGTCACCACTATTATTCAACATAGTTTTGGAAGTTTTAGCCACAGCAATCTGAGAAGAAAAAGAAATAAAAGGAATCCAAATAGAAAAGAAAGAAGTAAAGCTGTCACTATTTGCAGGTGACATGATATAGTATCTCTATGATACTATACATAGAGAATCCTAAAGATGCTACCAGAAAACTACTAGAGCTAATCAATGAATTTGGTAAAGTAGCAGGATAGAAAATTAATGCACAGATATCTCTGGCATTCCTACACACTAATGATGAAAAATCTGAAAGTGAAATTAAGGAAACACTCCCATTTACCACTGCAATAAAAAGAATAAAATAGCTTGGCATAAACCTACCTAAAGAGACAAAAGATCTGTATGCAGAAAACTAGAAGACACTGATGAAAGAAATTAAATATGATACAAATAGATGGAGAAATATACCATGTTCTTGGATTGGAAGAATCGACATTGTGAAAATGACTTTACTACCCAAAGCAATCTACAGATTCAATGCAATCTCTATCAAACTACCACTGGCATTTTTCACAGAACTAAAACAAAAATTTTCACAATTTGTATGGAAATACAAAATACCCCAAATAGCAAAAGCAATCCTGAGAAAGAAAAACGGAGCTGGAGGCATCAGGCTCCCTGACTTCAGCCTACACTACAAAGCTACAGTAATCAAGACAGTATGGTACTGGCACAAAAACAGAAATACAGAACAATGATACAGAATAGGAAGCCCAGAGATAAACCCAGGCACATATGGTCACCTTATTTTTGATAAATGAGGTAAGAATATACAATGGAGAAAAGACAGCCTCTTCAATAAGTGGTGCTGGGAAAACTGGACAGCTACATGTAAATGAATGAAATGAGGGCTTCCCTGGTGGTGCAGTGGTTGAGTGTCTGCTTGCCGATGCAGGGGACATGGGTTCGTGGCCCGGAGCGGCTGGGCCCATAAGCCATGGCCGCTGAGCCTGTGTGTCTGGAGCCTGTGCTCCACAATGGCAGAGGCCACAACAGTGAGAGGCCCGCGTACAGCAAAAAAAAAAAAAAAAAAAATGAAATGAGAACACTCCCTAACACCATACACAAAAATAAACTCAAAATTGATTAAAGACCTAAATGTAAGGCCAGACACTATAAAACTCTTAGAGGAAAACATAGGCAGAAAACTCTGTGACATAAATCACAGCAAGATCCTTTTTGACCCACCTCCTGGAGAAACGGAAATAAAAACAAAAATAAACAAATGGGACCTAACGTAACTTAAAAGCTTTCGCACAGCAAAGGAAACCATAAACAAGATGAAACGACAATCCTCAGAATGGGAGAAAATATTTGCAAATGAAGCAACTGACAAAGGATTAATCTCCAAAATTTACAAGCAGCTCATGCAGCTCAATATCAAAAAACCAAACAACCCAATCCAAAGATAGGCACAAGACCGATATAGACATTTCTCCAAAGAAGACATACAGATTGCCAACAAACACATGAAAGAATGATCAACATCATTAATCTTTAGAGAAAGGCAAATCAAAACTACAATGAGATATCATCTGACACCAGTGAGAATGGCCATCACCAGAAAATATACAAACAATAAATGCTGGAGAGAGTGTGTAGAAAAGGGAATCCTTGTGCACTGTTGGTTGGAATGTAAATTGATACAGCCACTATGGAAAAAACGAAAAATAGAACTACCATATGACCCAGCAATCCCACTACTGGGCATATACCCTGAGAAAACCATAATTCAATAAGAATCATGTACCACAATGTTCATTGCAGCTCTATTTACAATAGCCAGGATATGGAAGCAATCTAACTGCCCATCGAGAGATGAATGGATAAAGAAGATGTGGCACATATATACAATGGAATATTACTCAGCCATTAAAAGAAACGAAATTGAGTTGTTTGTGGTGAGGTGGATGGACCTAGAGTCTGTCATACAGAGTGAAGTAAGTCAGAAAGAGAAAAACAAATACCGTACGCTAACGCATATATATGGAATCTAAAAAAAAAAAGGAAAAAAATGGTCACGGAGAACCCAGGGGCAGTACAAGAATAAGGACGCAGACCTAGTGGAGAATGGACTTGAGGACATGGGGATGGGGATGGGGAAGGGTAAGCTGGGACAAAGTGAGAGAGTGGCATGGACATATATACACTACCAAATGTAAAACCGATAGCTAGTGGGAAGCAGCTGCACAGCACAGGGAGATCAGCTCAGTGCTTTGTGAACACCTACAGGGGTGGGAGGGAGGGAGACCAAAGAGGGAAGTGATGTGGGGATATGTGTATATGCATAGCTGGTTCACTTTGTTATAAAGCAGAAACTAACACACTATTGTAAAGCAATCATACTCCAAAAAAGATTTTTTAAAAAGTAAATAAAATAAAAAATAAAACAAAAAGGCATATGTAGAATAAAAAAAAAAAAAACTATAATGAGGTATCACCTCACACCAGTCAGAATGACCATCATCAAAAAATCTACAAACAATAAATGCTGGAAAGGGTGTGGAGAAAAGGGAACCCTCTTGCACTGTTGGTGGGAATGTAAGTTGATGCCGCCACTGTGGAGAACAGTATGGAGGTTCCTTAAAAACCTTAAAATAGAACTACCATATGACCCAGCAATCCTACTACTGGGCATATATCCTGAGAAAACCATAATTCCTCCTCATGTACCATAATGTTCATTTCAGCTCTATTTACAATAGCTAGGACATGGAAGCAACCTAACTGTCCATCGACAGATGAATGTATAAAGAAGATGTGGCACATATATACAATGGAATATTACGCAGCCAAAAAAAACCCGAAATTGATTTATTTTTAGTGAGGTGGATGGACCTAGAGACTGATACAGAGTGAAGTGAGTCAGAAAGAGAAAAATAAATACTATATGCTAACACACGTATATGGAATCTAAGAAAAAAAAAAGAAAAATTCTGAAGAACCTAGGGGCAGTACAAGAATAAAGATGCAGATGTAGAGAATGGAATTCAGGACATGGGAAAGGGTAAGCTGGGATGAAGTGTGAGAGTGGCATGGACTTATATATACTAAAAAATGTAAAATAGATAGCTAGTGGGAAGCAGCCACATAGTACAGGGAGATCAGCTTGGTGCTTTGTGGCCACCTAGAGGGGTGGGATAGGGAGGGTGGGAGGGAGAAGCAAGAGGGAGGAGATATGGGGATATATGTATATGTATAGCTGATTCACTTTGTTTTAAAGCAGAAACTAACACACCATGGTAAAGCAATTATACTCCAATAAAGATGTTAAAATTAAAAAGTCTAAATATTATGCATATACCTTTATTCCAACTCTAAGAATTTATCACAAAGAACCAGAAGTGTGCTCTAACATGTAGAGTATCAGGGCATTCACTGTAGCACTATTCATATACATATATGGAAACAACTTAAATGTCTAAAAGAAGATAGTTTATAAGGTAAAGAAAGTGTGGCAGATCTATGTGTTGGGATGTGATACAGCCATTAAAAATCATACTGCAAAAAAAAAAAAAAAAAAGGAAAGAAAAACAGCACAGTAAACAGGTTTCCTTTATTTTACTACTTGTATCCACTTAAAGGAGACAGTCTGTTAAATGCTTTATAGGGAGGTTTCATTAAAGTCTCCAATTAAAATTCCAAGTTAAAATTCAAGAATACTTGAAATAGCTTATGCAAATAAGAGTAGATCACATTCCTTATCTAAGGAATGAGCATCCAGCGGGCAAAAGCACCATCTCACGTTTTCCCTTAGTTTCCACAACTACAAACTCTTCAGCAGCTAACAAAGTCAACTGTAATGTTGACTAGTATTTGACATCTTTATTTTAAGTAAATAATAAATCACTAAGTCAGAGAACATTTACTGAATTGTTTCAAAATTTAGACTAGATGGCCAAATAAATATGGTCCAATTCCGTCCTTTACACTGCTGGCAATAAAGGTTTACTTAATAGCAAGATATAGGTTAATTGTGTCAAATGCACATCCCAGACTCATACATGCAGAGATGAACAAGGAGAAACATTAAATAGGGGTAAATAGCATAAGCCAGGAAATAGGAGGAAATGTTAGAGTAATAGTGTAGCAATATGTCTTACTATGTAAAGGTTTAGGGTTCTACAGTCAAAGACCTATACCCAAGTCTTTGGACCATCACGTACTATATATTTGTGTCGGGATGATATTTAATATCTCTGAACCTCAATTTGTTCATCTCCAATGGGGATACTAATATTACCTATCTCATAGTGTTTTTGTCCTTCTTATTTTCATTATCATTATTGAAGGTAAGAAATGGAAGGGAGAACAAATTGGATTCTACAGCTCCGCTACTGACTTTAAACATTAATGCTAAAATCTTGAAGCTAGAAAGGAATTGATAGAGAAGAAAAACCTCAAGAGTATCAGTCAAATTAACACCTGACTCATTATAGCCATGCAACTCTATTAAAAACCATTATTATTACAATGAACACTTGTACCTTTGGGTTGAATATGGTTTCTATTCCCAGAGAATTGTTTCCCAATTACTTAAATAACTTGAAAAGTTATTTAAGATGACGAAAAATTATACACATTCCAAAATCATACACATTCCATACGATTTAAAAGAAATCTTTCATTGACATTATTACAGCTCTTTGACAATTAACCTTTCTGCTACTTATCATCAATACTGAAAGAAATTATCTAGGGAATACTTATGCACTTTAATGAGGTCACAATAAGGAAAATAGTCAAATAAAGAGGAAGAAATATAAATATTTCTTAAGCACAGAGCCACATATTCTAGAATGGGAATTTAGACTAAATAAAAGCTGTAGGATACTTCGAAATTCTGAAGTTGTCATTTTTAAAATTTTTCAGTGGTAAGGGAATTTTTCTTTTTTACTATGACTACTACCTTATTCATTTCATCACCCTTTTGTTGAAAAGTATTTTTTATCCTTATCCCAGTGTCCAATCTTTGAACAAAGTTTAAGAAATAACAAACTTGTTCTTTGTTGATAGAATCTTTTACCTCAGCAAATTACCATGTTCAAGAAAAATGTACTGAGTGGTTGAGACAGGCTGAGATACATCTGAATTTCAAAATTCATCTTTCATGCCAAAATCTAATAGCACACTATTAAGGCTTTTCATTGGAAAATAGGAAAACATTTATAGAGAGTTTACTGAGCTCTACGAGGTCAAGCTCTAGGGCTTTGGTTTTTTTCCCCCTTATTTTCCATAGTGATTGGGATTGCGTTCATAGACTTCAGATAAAATCTTTGAAGGTCATGATGAAATATTCATTTATTTATCCATTCATTCATGCTTTCAAAGATACCTAGTTTGACACTAAGTCCAGAACTGGTAAGAATGGTCCCCAATGCAATTGTACTTTTTTTCTAGCCTACTCCTGAAAACGAACTTACAAAAAGAATATTTTTGACCAACCACACTCATATTTTTATTAATAAGTTGTTTCCTATAAATGAACAAACACTATATAAACATCTTAAAAACAAAAGCAACTTAAAATTTAAAGAAAAAATATTGAAAAGACATTTTCTCTTCATATATACTTATTTAAAATTATTAGACAAACTCAAGAGCATAAGAAAAAGGAACAGTGACTTTTTTAAGTTTTATTTTGTCAGGTACTTAAGTTTCTATGCTGAGTAATACTTGAACACATTAAATATTATTGTCTAGTAGTGTCTCTTCAACAGGTTTTAACTAGTTTTGGTTTACAGAAAGAATGTTATGCTAGTGCTACAATGACAGGTATAGTTAAAAACTAAATTATTATTATTACACTTTCAGAAAAAAAAAATTCATTCGTATACAAGTATCCCATGAAAAAATCCTGGTTATTTTTTCACAGAATTTAAATGTTGTCGGCTTTGATTATATTCAAGCAGTGACTGCATTGATAATGATTATAAGGAGTGTTTTCAAAATATTTTAAGTACCTAATACCTGTCTTTTAAATTTAAAAGACATATACATGCTTGTTATATAAAGATTCAAATCATTTAGAAGTATACACCGTTAAATGTGAGGAATATACAGTTAAATGTGAAAGTCTCTCCTTACATCTTCCCTTGTCTACCCAATCCAACAGACTTCTTGGAAGTAAATATTGTTAACACTTTAATCTTCCAGAGTGTTTCCTACTAGTATGAGTTTTTGTTCGTTTGTTTTTCCCACACAAACCAGGTTCCTACTATCCATTCAGTCCTCCAAATTACTAGCATATGATGGCCTTCTTTTAATGTCAGAACATATGTCTGTTGTTAATAGCTGGGTGATATTCTCTGACATGGACACTTGTGAATGTTAATCATTCCCCTACCAATGGCTAGCTGATTTTTTTCCCCCCATTACAATCCTACAATTAACATCTAAGTAAGTTTACTTTTGTACATTGTCTGATTAGTTTTTGGAAAAACTATAGGCAATTTTTTCCTAAATTGCTAGAAACCAACAAATTGTTCACCAGAAAAGCAATTTCTACTACCATCAACATGGAATACCACTGACCATTTCCTCGTGACCTTAACAACACTAGATATTATTATTCTTTTAATTTTTATAAACTTGGGGGGAGAAAATTGTATCTTATTATTTTTAGTTACTTTTCTGATAAAGAATAAAATGACATATATTAGCACATTTCATGTTTCCTTTAGTGTGTTTTTTCTATAAATAAGCTATTCATACCTTTTGACAATTCTGCTATTATTCTATTTGGTTGCTCTTATATTGATTTTTATGAGCTATTTATATCTTTATTATGGTTAATAAGAATATGTCTTACATGTTACAATTATTTGCTTCTAGCTTCATGCTTAAATTTATCTTTATTTGTGGTGCCTTTCACTATAGACATTTTTAATGTTTATATAATTAAATCTGTCAGTTCTTTTGTGACTTTGAGTTTCATTTCTTTGCTTAGTAGGAACTTTCTTACTCTAATATCAAAATAGACTGCTATAGTTTCCTCAATTCTTTTACTTTATTTTTTACATTTAGATATTTAAATTACATTTTAATAGTGAGAAGTGACGGTATTTTTTTTTTGTCAATCAACAGCTAGTTGTGTCAGCCTTTCACAGCATTTTTTTAGAAGTACATAATTGGCTTACTGATGTGACAGAGTTTACAATGTAATTTCTATATGTCTGTATATATATGTATCTCTTCCTTGATCTTCTATATTGTTGAATTCATCTACTTTGATATTGCTGCATCTGTTACCAAATTCTTTCCTTATCATAACTATATACAATTATTTAATTTGGTAGGGCAAGTATCAGTCAGGAGGTAATTGCAGTAATTTGAGAAAAATCCTGATGGTTCAAAATGGTTTAAAAGAGAGGTGGATATTTGATAGATATTATAAGGCAGTCAGAACTGACAAAATCTGAGCATTATTTGGATGTCATAGGAGGGAGAACCAAGGGTGACATCAGATCTCTTTATAATGGGGTAAATTTTGATACTGCTTACTTATATCAGAGACAAAGAACATTGAACAGATCTAAGAATAAAAATATTGATTTCAGTTGTTGGCATGGAGGATGACTGCTGGTCATCTACATTTAAATACAGAGGTGCCCAAGTATACATATACCCAGTTTAGGAAAGATCTAAACTAGAGATAAAGATTTGGAAATTATCAGAATAAAGTATTAATGAAATGCTTAGTAGTTAATGACATTAAGTATTCAGAATAGCAAAAAGAAGATAGCCCAGGAATGAATATTAATGGGCACCAACATTTAAAAAACAAAAGGAAAGTGGACACAGAGCAGAGAGGTAGAGGAAATGCAGAAGAGTGTGTTCTGAAAGCCAAAGGAAGCGAGCATTTCAGGTAACTCTGCTGATATTCAGGCTAGCTGTTTATAAAACCAGCACAATTTAGAGTTTTTCTTACACTCAGTTCCAAAGAAATTAAATTTGAATTACTTGGTAATGTGTACGCTTATGCTACACGTGGCTTTATTTTAGTTCATGTTTTGTTGTCACTGTATTAAATGAGAATATTTTCCAAGATCTGTTATGAATTTTATAATATGTATCACTATTTCAGAGCCAAGACAGATGTGACTATTTATGCATAAGGTGACAGCTAGAATATGAGCAAGAAATATCATAATGAGAATGTTGGTATAAAATCAAGTAACAAGTTGCTTATAAACCTGCACTGTTATTTTTGTGTAATAGTGAAAATTTAGCTCCTTGTACTCAAGTGTTATAAAAAATTAAAATGAGGCAAAAAAAGGAAAATGCGCTAAAATGCCTTTCGCTAAAAAGGCATATGGTTTAGTAAAAAAATACACTGGCTTGGTAGTCAGAAAGACTTAGATCTGAATCCCAGCTAAACTTTTCTGAAACTTAAGTTTGCTCATTTTTAACATGATACCCATATATTATTCATATGATTATTATATAAAATAATTTAGGGATTTAAGCAATGCCATTTCTTTGCCCTATCTCGTATTCTTTACAAATACAAGTACATAAAATGTACAGAAACAAATAATCTTCTCTTTTCTGTGACTTACCTAAGACAGCATATAAAAGGAATTCAGAAAGCAAAGATGGCTTTATAAATGAGAAGTGCCTGAAGACATCAAATCACTCATGTAAATGTCCCTGCCAAGTCTTTTGAATTCATTAGTAGCTTACAATCCCATTAACTTTTGAAAGTATTAGTGGGTAGTGAGGAGATCCCAAAATAAAAAGTTTCCATGGACAAGAGGAAGACATAGGGAGAGAAGGGTGTTCCATCTTTTTTAATGTATTAATGCATAGTTTGGTCTATAAATAGTACGAAACCATCATATACACTTATGCACATTGATCTATCAACATGCAATGAAACTCATCTCCATTACTAACTGGACATAATCTAGATTAGAACATAGAGGCTAAAGGAGATTGGAGAGAGCAGATATAAAGATGAGTTTGAGTATTTGAGGAATGTCCCACAAAGACATGACAGAGAAAATGCTAGGCATACACCATAATTTGTGTTTGATATTTTTCCTTCCAATTCACAAAGAAATCTATACTTTCTAGTCCCTTTGCTGGGACTATGGGATGTATTCTGGCCAATGAAATTTGGGTGGAAGTGATATGCCCCACTTCTAGATTGAGGCAGTGAAAAGCTCCTTCCTAATTCTCAGCGCTCACCCGTTACCTGCTCAGCTGTATATTTTTTACCCTTTAAAGAGCTGGATAAGAGTGTGTGCTTAGAGTCAGGGTACCTGGCTTTGAATTCTGGCTCTGGCACTTTCTACTGGCTATAATAACCTTCTACACCTAACTTCCTCTTCTGTAAAATAGCAATAATAATTCTCTCTACACCACAGGGGTTATGAGGACTAATTTAGATGATATGTATAAAGTTTTCAGAATAATGCCAGAAAACAATAAACACTCAAAATGCTGACTATAATATTTTCATTAGTATTTCCCACTTATGCATTTTTCTATACTTTCTCCTATGATTCTTACATATATATTTGTTGTTGTTTGCATAAAGGATGGAACTTCTTTGGAATTAGATTTTGTTTCACTAAAAAACAAAATTTTCTAATAATTAAGTCCAATGTTAGAAGGTACTCTCTTTCTAAGAAATTAGTTCCTCATCATTAGAAATATTTGGATGAGGGAAGATGACTGTCACTAATAGTAAAGAAATGATGTTTCCATATGTGGAAGTGTAAAAAAAAAAATGGCCTCTAAGAACCCTTTGAAATCCACATTTCTAAGAGTTTATGTATCTTTGCACTGCCCTAAAGTTGCATGACTTTTAAAATTACCTTTCACAGGAACAGAATTATCTTGTAATGATTGAGAAATTGCTTTGAATAATTCTTAAATAATTCATCGAACTTGATCGATGAAACAATAGACCAAATCACTATGTATGAAAAGGATAGTCTGTAAAACTTTCTGTGGCAGTTATCATCTAAAATAAATTGGGAGGGCTTCCCTGGTGGCGCAGTGGTTGGGGTTCCGCCTGCCGATGCAGGGGATGCGGGTTCATGCCCCGGTCCGGGAAGATCCCACGTGCCGCAGAGCGGCTGGGCCCGTGAGCCATGACCGCTGAGCCTGCGCGTCCGGAGCCTGTGCTCCGCAACGGGAGAGGCCACAACGGTGAGAGGCCCGTGTACCGCAAAATAAATAAATAAAATGGGAACAAAATGTGGTTTCTAGATACGATATGCAATAACATGAACAAGAGCATTGAAAAAGTCAAAACAATGAAGAACAGCACAAGCTGTTTTACTGACTAACGCACTGACACTCGGAGTTTAAATTTGACAGTTCATGAAAATGTTAAAGAATGAGGAAACCTATAAAATATCACAGCACTATCTACCCATGGTAGAGGTTCATGGTTAATATTGAGTCTATCCTTCAGCCAGACTTTATTTTCTCTATCTACTGGTTGAAAATGTGAATATTTACTACATCATAATTAATAGACATAATTAATTAATAAATATGTCAGAAAAGAAGGCTAAATTTGATATGGAGAACATTTATAGGCATATGGGTTATTTCTTCCAAATATTTGTTTTTATTTTTCGATTTCCTGAGACATTAACATATTCCAAAATTAATATGCAAATTCTGACTTTTAAATTCCATCATTGAAATCTTTTCTTAATGTAGATAGAGCAGAAATTCTCATTTCCAAACTCTTCTCAGAACTAGTTAAGCTGGCAAGGAATATTAAGTGAAACAGGTTTAGGCACAAAGTAAGTTTGCAACAAATATGTGTTGCATTCTAAATGGTCAAATAATGGCAAACACAGAGAGAGTGCTTAATCAGTACAATCCACGTACAAAAGTCACCAACATCATATGGTTATCTAGCTGAGAATTTCGAAACCATTCAAAATGAAATCCTATAACTTCTAGTTACGGTGATTCTATTAATTTTATTCCTTCACATTTACGAGCATCATAAATGTGAAGGACGCAAAAGAGGTATAAAATAGAGTCTCGGTCCTAGAGGAGTTTTCCCACTGGGAAATAAGATATACATGAAAGACAAAACAATATTAAGACACTCTTTGAATAAAAATTCTTTGATTTTCATATTCATGCCAGGTGTCTGGGCCTCATCAGTAGAAAAACTGATGTTTTGTTCGTTTATTTTTGTTTATTTTTACTTCATCAGCCATTGGGAACTAATACATGCCTGACCAACACGCATCTAAAGCAAATCTTGTGAGCGAGGACACAGCATGTGCACAGGCTAAGAAAGCTTAATGAGTGACTATTTTATTGCAATCACCGGCAGATGGCGTTTTTCATGATTTCCATTTCTGGTGGAATTTCTAGTCCTACGGGGCTCTTGATTTTCTGTTATCTCTGGATTATGGTAACCAGATGTATAAAGATATTATGTGTGAGTAGCCAAAGCTATTCAGATAGTAGAAAGTAGGGTAGAGTAGAAAGGGGAGGAGAAAAGTCTTTTTTTTTCTTTTCTTGCACAGGTGGTAAGGAAACTTATCAAAAAGAGTCGTAGGTTGCTACTGAGCTGTAGAGGAAGGTAAGGTAAGTCTGGTAAACTGCTGTTATCATGAATGGCCTGGTAGGCAATGGGGAGAAACTGAAAACCTGAATATTGGTGTGAGATGATAAAAATAGCATTTAATAAGATGACTCTGGAAGACAGATACGGGTGTTGTGTATCAGTTTGATATTTCAAATCTACTGATTTATGTATGACAAGTGAAGTTGTTTTAATCCACGTGTTTATGACAAAGACACAAAAGAGGTGTTTTTAGAAGTAAAGTTGTTTTGATATGAGAATGAAGTAAGTGGAATCTGGGCGTCATCATGTCATCTGTTGTCATTGATAAGCTCAGCTGCTGAGGGGCCCCCACTGGGGGCTTATGGATAAGAACAGGTGGAGAAGCAACTATGTCAAGGGGACATTTAGACTATAAATACTGAGGGTTTGTGAGGAATATCTGAGAGCTTGGTCTGGGAGAAAGCTCTTTGCTGGTCTAGCTCTCAGAAGACCTTGCGGCAGTAGCTCCTGCCCTGGTAAAGGGATTCCTTTGTCTGCAGTGGGGTGACAAAGAGTGAGGCGGCCACAAAGGAGATCATCTTGATGGTCAACACCACAACTTGTTCCCTAGCAACATGCTCTAGCAACAAGGAGCTTTTATTTTGTCGCTGGCACCTGGACATCAGCTTTTGGTTGGCAAAACTATCTCTCGGGAGAGCCAACCTCTTAGAAAAGGTACACTTCAATGGAATTTGGACTTTATTTCTGTCATCTCCCCTTTCCGGAACAATCATTTAATTAATCTATCATTTGTTTGGAGTATGTTATTTCTTTACTGGCTTATTAAAGAGTCATTACTCTGCATGCTGTTGACTTGTGATAGTCCCGCAGTGAACCTATGTTAAATAAATTATTGGCAAAGACAACTTAAGTCTCCAAGCATAATCTGCTGTACCGCCAAAACAAAACAACAGGATATATGAGAGCAGGGACACAGGAGAAGAGGTCAGATTGGAAATTATGGTCATTGTGCTGGCATAAGGCAACATTAGCCCAACTGAGTATGGTAGCAATGATAACCTGAAAGGCATTGTGAAGTCAGAAGTGGCCAGATTTAGGGACAAACTGTATATGAATGCACAGAGAACGAAAAAGCAAAGATGCATGAGAATTTTCCTATGAGGGTGACCAGGAAAATGAAGATATGGTTGATAGGGACCAATGGAAAGGGACTACTTCTGGAAGAAATTGCATTTGAGATGACTGTAGAACCTCTAAATTAAAGTGGACTTAGATAACTGGGAATAAATTTTAGTAATTTGGGAGGCACCTACATGGAGGAGATAAATGAACACTTGAAAATAGGATGGTTTTATTCAAGGGACAAGAAGAATAAGCTGCAAGGGGGCTGAAGGAAATAGGTGTCCTTTAGCATTACCTCACACCAAAATACGTTTAGGTATAGTTCTGGCTTAAACGTTGCTTTCCAATTTATTAATCTATTCAGTATCAGCATTTTACAGAAACCATTAAATTTCCAATCATGGGAGACTACACAGGTACACACGCACTCATACATGCACACACATGCACACACACAGAACACTTCTCAACTGGTGGGACTGCTATATTATCAAAGGTATAGTATCCTGTGCGGTATAGAATGGCCTACAACTTAGTGTGCCAAGGAAGGTCTGTAGATAATGTGGAGCAGATATCTGGCGACCTCTTTCACATTCTCCTGAAAGTCAGTTTCGTTTTATTGCAGTGGAAATGAGCTGTTGTGAAAAGAACATCAAATTTTATAAGACTGATTATTTCCTCAATTTTGCTCTCTCAAGTAAAAAGTGGTATGGGAGAAAACAAACACAGATACCATGTTGGTTGCCTGTCTACCCTCTTTCCATTTCCATAATAAAAATTCAGGAAGACACTTATGGTCAAAATAGTCAAAATTCAAGAATTCATCTAAAGAAAACTGCTTAGAAAAGTTAGAAAATATACTATGAATACAAATTCATATAAGGATATATGTATGTTTGAAACATGGAGAAAACTAAAAGGAGAACAATGATTTAAAATGGCCAGTTAATATTCAGATTCTATACAATCAGGATCCACAAGCGAACTTATTTTGAAATGAACTTTGTTCTGTAAAAACTGGTATGTCAATTATATATGTGTGTGCTTATTTTTTTTTATTTATAGTCATAGAAAGAATAATTTCATTTGTCAAGTTTCCTTTTTAGCCTTGTCAACAAAGAATTCAAAACTAAATTTCTTGCTGAATCACAGACATTATAGGTCTATGTTTTTGAATATTTATTCTTCTTTTCTCATTTTTTATATTTTCTTCTTTAACTGTCTTTTGGTACATAGGTATTTTAGGTGATAATCTAACTTACGTCCTTTGGAAAAGCAATTGGGGCAAGAATAACAAATAAGCAAATGAGTAACTACTAGATTTACATGCATCTTCCCAGGTAATTCTGCTTCTCAAATCATGTATCTATGTATGATTTTATTTTGTCTTTGCAGAAACAATATACCTGATTATACTACTCTGTTCTAATAGATGTGTGGTATGTAGTAATCTTTCACAGCAAGATATGCAAATATGTCACTTATTTTAACGAAGACATATGTTGCTTGCACGTATCATTTAGATCATAGCACACCCAGAGTTTGTCTAGCATTTTATGTAGTAATGCTTATTCTAGTTTAAGTAAATCAACATAGTTGTCTCTGAAGTTACTATTCTATCATTACAATGATGAAATGAATGTAAAGTAATTCTATAATGCAGATAATCAGTTTTCTCTGATTTCTACTTAGCATACTGGTAATATGTTGTTTTTTTTTAAATGTAAGATACAGTGATTACTGAGTGTTACGTGTGTGATTGCCTATTGCCTACATTTGCAAAGAACAAATGGAGTACTTCAACTCTCGTGCTCCACTGACTCTTGATTTCAGAACAAAATTAATGATAACTATAAATGTATGTCAATGCATTGGTCTTAGTAACAAGGCTCATGAATGTACTGACATCTGCTGAATTCAGTCCCATAAAGTTAATTTACTCTCATCTCCTGTCAACTTTTTCTTCCTATTATGAGTAGCTGTATCACCTGAAGAGATGATACAGTGGCAAGGAACTGGAAGTTGCTGAAGAATTACAACTTTGGGCTTCCCTGGTGGCGCAGTGGTTGAGAGTCTGCCTGCCGGTGCAGGGGACATGGGTTCGTGCCCCGGTCCGGGAAGATCCCACATACCGCGGAGCGGCTAGGCCCGTGAGCCATGGCCGCTGAGCCTGCGCGTCTGGAGCCTGTGCTCCGCAACGTGAGAGGCCACAACAGTGAGAGGCCTGTGTACCGCAAAAAAAAAAAAAAAAAAAGAATTACAACTTCAACTGAATTTGAAACTCTGAGTCAGAAAGATAAAACATATTATTCAAGAGTGAAAAATGTACGTAGATGCTTTATTTTGTTTTAAAACTCAGAAAGCATCATGTGTGCCAAATTACTCACTGAAAGCAGTAAGGAAGAGAAAGCCAATGAAATGATATGGAAACAAAAATAACAAAAACCAAAAAAAGCAAGTCAGTTCTATATGGTACAATACTCTTGACCAAAGTTAAATGTTAATTTAAACAAAGCCATGCCATTAATTGAACTATCTCCACTGTATGCTAAATTAATTAAAAATTATATTCCTTTTCTCGCTCAAACTACAATGGTATTCTGTACCTTTATTGTGAGTAGCTGCAACCAATGTTTATATGGTATTATATAAACACTGTAAATTATAATATATGTAAAACAAAGTAAATAATATATTTTTATCTCTTTATCAAATGGTGATCTTTTGGGGACCAAAATAAATTTTGATTATCTTCATGTTACCCACCATGCTTAGCACAGTATCAATAGTTCTCATGTATAAATGCTCAGCAAATATTTTCTGAATTTACCAATAAACATATCTATATTTTAAAACAGTATTTAACTATGTTAAACTATATTTAACATAACTATATTTAAACAACTACATTAATGAATAAATGCATATAGATCAT